>NC_051159.1:180165253-180465253 GCF_013339745.2 Dermacentor silvarum | reverse complement strand
CTTGTCATCATCAGTGTTCGATCTTTATGCACCACGTACGTTATAAGACGCACGAAAGCGTAGTTAGAATGTTTTCTTCCATAACATTCTTTCAAAATCGGAAGTTCGCGCCATAAAACGAGCCGCGGTATTGACCTTCTCTCGGTCAACATTATATTCAGTTTGCAACAAAGGCGTGCGCAGCGTAAGTAAACGCGGTCCCGATGTAGAGAATGACTGTCATTCATGACATGCGTTCGTAGAGGTTCAACCAGTCATCGATATCGGTACCGTCCAGGCTTGAGAAGGATCTTCGGGAGCGCGACGTAAGTCCTCGTTATAGGTAGGGCGGCCGTTGTCGTCGAGATTGACTGACCGGAGGCCATGGTGTAAACCTTGAGTTAGCGTCCGCTGCGGAGCTCCGTGGCGAGAACAGTGACCGTAGCAGCTCCACCAAATATGTTACGTACAAAGATGCACGGGAATGACTATATACAGGTATATTTACAAGCGCATATGCATGTAGCTCTGTCCAGAACGAACAGCCCGTGCCAGGTTAAAATGCCGTCCTCTTCGTCGTTTCAATCATGGCAGGCTTGCTCTTGGTCACTGAAATAACCTCCGTAGCAATATATAAAATTTTACTTCAAGAAGAACATAGCCAAGGTTCTCGTGCGTGCGTTCTTATCTAAACGCTCATCCTGCACTAGGTCCTACCACTGGCGCTTCAACTTTCCCCAGCTATGTCGCGTCTTCATCATAACACTAGTTTCACGAGGGTGCCTGCAGTCTCGCGCGATGATTTGAATATGCCTATCGGCGTTTCTCCCTGTAAGAGCGCAGGAGGGCTCTCTTTCAAATGAAATTGCCATCCCCATAATCCGCGTACATTTCACACGCGTGAAAATAATCGTGTAGTTCTTCTAGAGGGACCCTTTCTTTCTTTGCCGTGCGCATTTTCTGGTTTTGCTATCCGTAGCGTTAATATTAATGGTATGTAAAGCTCTTGTGATAATTATGTTTCATGTTCAACGTTATGTCATAAGCCGCACTATATTGTTTATATTCACTAGTTCATTTGTAGCATGAAAACTCCGATAACTCGACTGGCTGCTGTTGGCGAGTATCGAGGGTTTTCTTTGCGATGGTAGAACAAACAGCCGATGTACCAAATACTTGGTGGAGCTGCTGCTTGAAGGCAGCCCAGTCAGTAAAGTCTATCTCGTGGTTGAAGAACCATGCCTTCGCCACACCCGTCAGGTAGAAGGAGACGTGGCGGAGCTTGTGGGGGTCGTCCCAATGATTGGCGGAACTTACTCGCTCGTAGTCATCCAGACAGTCCTCCACATCTTCCCCACGAAGACCAGCGAAGAGAGGGGGGTCACGCTGGTGGCTGCTTAAGATGTAAGGGGTGGCTGGTGGTGTCAGAACGGTAGCGGTAGAACTGGAGGGTGGTGCGTCCTGAGACATGCTAGCGGATAGTGGGCGCAAGCAGCGGCCTGAACGTAACTCCAGGGGGGTAGACTGAGCGGGCAGAGGACTCAGGATCGAAGGAGCTACCTCCGCCACTTAAGACGTCTCTGTTCGCACGACGTTTATTCGGCCCGAGTACTCGGGAGCGAACCAGCAAAGGCACACATACGATGATGAAGATCACACATAACTGAAGATGAGGATCGAGCAACGTAGAGTGATGATGATAATATACAGATGAAGAAGACGTGCGTAATAAACGCCCACAATATAATTAAGCAGCCCTATAGTTGGTTCACAACAAGCTATAATCTGCCTTGTTCAGTCCGACGATAGAAGCACCCATTCAGAAGACGCAGTGGTTTCAAGCAGTGTCATTGTGCAGACGTTAAAAGAGAAATAAAGAATTATAAGCGGTTCAAGCCCTGAGAAAGAAAAAAAAAAAACAGAGAGGTTTAGACTGGCCGTGAAAAGCAGCGCGCGGGGCTCCCGTCACCCACGGTGGGGTCTCGCAATAACCGGTTGTGGCGTACGCGTTTCCCGATGCGTGAAACGGGGCCCATGTTTCCCTCTTACACGTCACCGTTTTATTCCAAACAATGGCGCCATACAAAATTCACCCACTGGCTTGCCTCGCGCACTCTTTCAGCATCCTCAGCCTTCGAACGTAAAAGCTGACCCTCAACTTCGCGCAACCCACGTGCACAAAAAGTGCGCGTGTAGGCAGGCAAGCGCCCTACGAATGACAGAACCCCAGAGGAAGCGCAGAGCGCGTACACAGATCAGTCATATGAATGAAGGATAAGAAGACGATGACATAATTTTGGCGCGCCCACAGCCGCCCGCGTGGTGGAGAGTCCCTCTGGCAGCGGCGGCCGAGAGATGACAGCGCCGCACGCGTAGTGCGCTAGGGAAGCGGACTCCCTAGTGGAGGCCGAGTCTCGGAGCCCGTTGCCCGGGCAACGAGCCTCACGTGACCCCGGGAGGGGCTTCCGGCCGGCAGCGCCGCCGCCGCCTGCGCTACCTCTGGTGAGGCGTCTGGCGGTGGTGCCTGTCAGCTGACGGCAGCCAGCGGCACGGAGCGAAGAAGTCGTGCGCTTCCTGTGCGGTGTCTGTTGCTTCAGCTTCCGGCGGGACCGTTATGGCGATCGTGGTGCAGGCCAAGCCGACTGTGAGTGTCGCTGCCGACTGCGGCATCCTTCTTCTTCTCCTTCATCGCTCGGGATGCACGACAGGCGCTGCGCGACAGACAGCTGCTGCTCGCGACCCCCTCCCTCCTTTCCCGGCGGATCACGATGATGCGTGTTGCGCGCCGGCGGCAGCCTGTTAGCGGCAGCGTGGTGGCTCGGCGGCGTCACGCGCTGCTCGCCTGACATCGACGCGCCGAACCCTCCCTCGGCGACAGCGATGGCGGTCCGCTGTGTCCCCGGAACGCGTCGCGTCCAACGACGGATGACTGGCTCGTCCTCGCGTTTGCTTGGCGCTCCTCTCACGCACGACACAACGCTGCATGCGTTTGACAGCATGCTGCACTGATGATCGCTGCTGCATCAAACGTATGGTTCTTTTGTAACGCTGGTTCCCTTCGCCCTCTGCTCTCGAGCTTCCGTAGGTGCCGTATGGCTGCCACTCATATTCTCAGGAGATCCCATTGCGTAAGTTACGATGCCCTGTAGTAACACTCATTCCAACCACCGGCAGTTCTACTGCTGGGGATCGTACGCAGTTGCGCTTGAACGGACGGAGGAAGGATTGCGCAATTTCACTTATTGTCTCGTGTCGTCAGCAAGTTTTTCGGATAGCAGATGCTCGCCAAACTCCGGGAGGCGCTTTTTACGTTCGCCCACTGAGAGCTTACAGTTTCGTGCTGTTTGAACGTCCTGTTGCAGTACTGTCATGCCGGCGTTCAACACTGCGGAGCGTCACTTACAGCTTCCTGTAGTGCGTTTACTGAGAGTCATTATTGTTCTGGCAGTATTGTTTTTATCGGGGGAAAAAATATGCTAGCTGAACGGAACTGCGTATCTCCGTTCCCTCCATTCCTTCGCTTCTGGTGCGTAGGTCTGTGAGGATCCGTGCGTTCTCTCTGTAATGCATAGAGCACAACATAGGGTTCAATAGTACAATGCTTTGTCTCGACTGCTTCAGCTGAAGTAATGTTTATTTACCCGTAATTTGATCTGCATTCTTGATTGACAGCGGTAAATACTCAATATTCAGTCCCCACACTGACACCATTCGATCGCGCATGACAACAGCGCATGACAAAATTATTTCATATAAATTAAAGAATCCACTTTCTTTCTTTTTTACGGTGGTCTAATCGCTGGTAAAGTGACTTTTATGAAAATGCGCGGCCTAACTTAACGTGCAAGAAACAAGAGAATGAAATCTGCTGATGTTAACGAGAATGGCGTGTGTTGTGCACTTCCTGAAGAACGTCACTTTTCGCAGGCTTTACGGCTACGCGAGAGCCGCTCTAAGGTTTCCAGGTCGTGGCCCAAGAAACCAAATTCGTAAATCGAGGGTCTTGTTGTCAGTCTCTTAGCGGTCTAACGAATTACAGGCTTCGCTTTTCACCAGACGTCGTTGCTGGTGGCGGTGCTTCAAAGACGCATACCTTGATCGTTGGAGCTGCAGCACCGAAGAGACTAGCAATTCGTGTATTCTGTGCCCGTACCACTAAATGGCACGTCGGCAGTGATTATCCTACTCTTCACACTTGAAGCGGCCCATTGAGGATACAGTTGCCGTCGGAAGCTCGCGTCCGACACTTTGCACGTGATCAGAGCCCTGTGCCAGGCAGCCGTATAATGCGCCGACAGCGAGCTTGCCCAGATCCCTTCCCACGTTCATTGACGCGTTTCCTTTCCGGCGTCGCTTGCCCAGCGACTAACGCGAGCGCGCCAAAACGCCGGAGCAGCGCGGTGCCTCCCCAATGCGATTTTATGTGGCTTCGGCAGGCCTCGACGGCACCTACGTCGTATATTCGCATCCAGGGTACGGTGGCTAGCGACCGTATCCAGGGTGCGCGTTCGCTTTTATATAGATAGAAAGTGCATTACAGCCGGACATAACTTCACGAAAACGTGATTAATTTGGCAATCACGTTTCAAGATTAAGCGCTTATCTCGGTTCGAAAATATTGCGAAGTGTAATTGCAGGCCCCGAGGAATAACATTCCGAGGCAGAAGACATCAAAGTCCGCTGACATAGTCTCGAGCGTTACGTTTCTAGGGTGACTTTATATAGCTGTAGTTAATGATGTGCGGGAAATCCACCTTAGTATCGGCGAAATAACTCTTTTTTTCCATAAAAGCAATAATGCATGTTCTTGCGCACCTCATAGGCACTACGATATAAAATAAGCCTAATTACACAATACTGCTGTCGCGTAAAATTGTCTTTAGCGAGTGTCGTTACGGTAGAGGAAGTGTACCAAATATTAGCCGTGGTCGAGGAATTCATTAGCACAAAGAGCTTAAGTATCGCTTTTATAGATACGTTCTTTTACGCACAGCAGCTCACAGCAGTTTCGGAATGCGGAAATTGTGAAATGAAAGACGAAAACTAAAACAAAGTTAAGATAGAACGCCGTCGAAGCATGAAGCCAGCAAATAGGCGGTGCATTCAGCGCTTGAGTGCGTGCGTACGATGTGCGTCTCTCATCTCTGGCCTGAACGCAATGACGGGAGAGCGTTAAAGCTGCGTCACAGTTACAGCATGCACAAAGCTGTTCTGGGTAGGCGTGTTACGGTTGAAAATTTTGCCATGATATGGTGAACAAGCTAAACAATTCAATCGTATGGATTTAGGTAGCCGCAAACTGTAAGATGGTTATCTTAAGTGTTCCTGTGGTGTAAAGTGCCAAAACAAATAAATAAACAGAAACGTCGCGTAAGTTATTTCTATACGCTTATCGCTGATTTGAAATGATTTTCATAATGCTGAGCACTCTTGTTTTGCACTAAATGTAAATCATTACACAAACATGTAAAATATTACAGTGCTTTACAAGGAGGGGTCAGGATACTTACTGTCATTTTATGTTGTACATTTCACTACTGGTATTACGCATCATTAAAACAAACAATAAAAGCTTTTTTTTTTCTTTTGTATAGCGGGAAAATGTACGACTAATTCATTTGCGGTAGATAAATTGAGTAGAGAAATATAGAGAAACGTATTAGCCGAGGTTTTTTTGTGCCTCAGTTTCTCCACAGTAACCGACGTATAACAAGGCAGAAGAGAGCAGAAGGGCCACTACATTTGACTACACACGTTGTTGGTATTGGGAGACTTATGCGCTACAATGTTAGTGCAGGCCACAGAAAGACCATCGACCATTGAAACGTCATAAAACTAAGCAGGAGCGACGACGAATTCCGGAGCGAAATGTTGTATACGATGTTCCCGCTCTTTGCCATTTCATATCCTTAACTCATCTATTCACAGCGTGTGTGACGTTTCTTTTGCTTTTCGCTTCCGCGACAGCAATTTCGAACGCTGCGTTGGTGTCTCATCCTTGCTTATTGCCCAAATCATTATGTGACTATAGCCTCGTAACGAAGACAAGGGTAGCAACAAAGTGACTGATGAATGTCAGCGTAGTGAAATTTTGGACCAACAATGTGGCGGTGTTCGGCGTTACACATATTTTCTAAGAGACGTTGGACACCTGCGCTCATTTAGCAAATTTAGCACAAAACGTAATCGCGGCCTGCTTGTGCTAAAGCTGATCTATTTAGAGCACAATCTGAGTGGCTGCAAGAATAAATAAGATAGACGCGTAAATAAGATAGACTGGGACCGTGGCACTTAGCAGAAAAGACGTGCATTCGCAGCTAAGTTACCATTTATTTTTTCTTTCGTCTCGAATTAAATGCGGAAATTTGAGGATGTTGAAATGAACCTGTAACGTGCTTTTTTTTTCTTATACTGAACTATGAATAACACACCTGGACAATGAAGCTCCAGTAAAGCCGCGTTGCAGAAGCGCTAGGTTTTCTTAACGAGAGGAGTTTTGTCGGCTTTTGCTATCACGTAGCTCCTTGCCGAGTGTTCTCATGTGCTACACAATCAACGACCTATTGTGAACGCCATGGCTTCGCAAGTTAACCATAGCCTTCCGTGAATGAGCTGCTGTTAACGTTAAGTGCCAAGCCGCAACGGGTGCTTTATAGAGAAGAAAAGATGTCAAATTTGAGATTGTGCTTGGCCGGGCTATATAATGGTCATACTTTTCTACCAATTTGTTTCGTCTACATTTTCTTAGCTCTCATTCTTCATGTTTTCTGACTACATGCTCTCTATTACTTCGGTGTACGATGTTTTATTAGTTGCAGTCATTATCTCTTCTCTCTTCGGTAGTATATTTATATATAATTGCTGCTGTTCGGAGTTTATTTAAAGCGGAGGTAACGACAACAGGTTGTCCTAAAGAACATGCAATTTGTCATTTCGTAATGCTGTTCAACTCAGTCTATTACAGAACCCGGTGAAGCAAACGTCACCAACGGCAATTCGATATGGATTACATAATGCGCTCTGAGAGTGCGGAAAGATGCACTCGATCGTGACGCAAGCCACAATAAAATGAAGCCGCGCTCGCGGAAATCTCGCCGTAGTCAGCTTATCAAGCGTTGCATGTGAAGTTTACATTCATTCAGAATTCGTGTTACCGAGCTTCTTAATTTTACCGCGACAGCAGTTAAGTGCTCAGAATTTGGTTTGCCTTGTTCGTCCATCCGTCCCGTCCGAGTGTCCGTCTGTCCGTCCGCCCATTCCGTTATGGTCATCAACGACACCCAACGACGATTTTCATCGTCGTTAGATCGGCTCATTATCCCCAGCTTCGCTATTGCCATAGCGTGATACCACAATTATAAATCATTAAAAGAAAAAGTAAGAAAACGAAGGGTCATTTAGCACGTTTTATGAGCACTGTATTGTGCGTACCTAATGTTGAAAATGCTTACACTTCAGTTATAGAGCATTAGCTTTTTTCTTCAAGTATTCTTTCAAACAACACGCACAAGCATCTGACGAAGCGTCGCAATCATAATGTTATCGCTTTAAACAAACTCTGCTAATAACCGCCGGCTATCAAATGAGCTTTACATGGAAATTACGCAGCCCCAGTGTCATATCAACTAAGCTGAAAACAGAAATATGCCTTGTTGACCGAGATTTAGGAGTTGTAGCTTTAAGCATTTAAGTAACGGAATTATTTGGGTAAAATTGAAAATGTTGGCAACTAATGGGTCGCCGGCTTTCCAGAAGCAATAAATAGTTCAGTGATCAAAAGGTTGCAGGATTCATGAGGTCTTCTGCGAACTTCAGACGCGCCCTCGCCGAACGCGGAACTTCGCAAAACACCGTTAGTCAGCAATCATCTGGTAACAAAACGCACGAACACGAAGAGGTTTTCAACCACCGCGGTGGCTATGGCGCTCTGCGGCTTAGCGCGAGGTAGTGGGTTTGTTTCTCGGCCACAGACGCCGCATTTCGATGGGTGCCAGATGCAAAAAAGAAAAAAAAAATGTTCGTGCGCTTATGCACGTTGAGGGACCCTAGGCGGTCAAAATTAATCCAGAACCCTCTACAACGGCGTCCCTCAGACCCCACTGTTTCTCTGGAAAGCTAAAACCTCACAAGTCAATCAATCGGCTAATCAAACCTTTCTACGCCTTGAGTTTCGACTCCGGCACTCTGCATGTTCGGTTTATGGGCTCCTTCTCACTGCTGCCGGCGATAATCCACGAAAAAAAGAATTGTGGGGTTTTACGAGCCAAAACCACGATTTGATTATGAGGCACGCCCTAGTGGGGGACTCCGGAAAATTGTACCACCTGGGGTTCTTTAACGTGCACCTAAATCTAAGTACACAGGTGTTTTCGCATTTCGCCCCCACCGAAATGATAATCCACGAGTCCCGCAAGACTAATTCCACATATCAAAGGGAAACTGCACTTATTATGCGACCTAATGTCTGTAACTACAAGAGCAGCCAACCATACGATGAGGGGTAGGAACAAAATAAGAGAAACTGCTCGCGCTAGACATTAGAAAACACGCCGTTTAATTGTAGCATCGCTATGAAAAGATCGCGATGAGGGAAATAATCATAACAAATAATTCAGAAAGCCAGAGAGAGGGAGGGAAGGAAGGAGAACAAAATGAGAGAAGAAAGAGAGATAGAAAGATAGGGAAGTTAGCCGGTTTAAGGTCCGGTTGGCTAGGCACATTGTAAATGTACCATAGATAGCATTTCTTGATTAATGATTACTTGTGGTCCGACGCAGTCTGATTTAGCATATGCGGTTGCTATAGCAATTGGCATGCTCTTTTTTTACATTGGTACATAATTTGGAAAAATAATAAACCTTTTGGAAGTCTCACTGCACTTATGCCAATCAGTCCCGTGAAGACAAGGGTGGCACCTTGTTGTCTATCGCCTAAAGCGGCAGCTATCATGCAACGCATTATTAGCGTTTTGTTCAAGCCCATACTTCGCGCATCAGTAGCTTTCACGTTGTGCTCTATAGATTACACTTCAATCACGATTAGGGCAGAACCTTCGCGCAGCGCGAAATGAGCTCAGCGACTTCGTGACAAAGTTACGTCGGAAATACGGATGGATGATCTGGTTGCCGCGTGTCAGTACATGGCGCCATAAAATTGTACATGAGCAGACCTGGATAGAAATGGCGGCCAATTGCATTGTTTAATACTTACGAAATCACCTGCCAAACATTCTCAGTGTGAGTAAATTCTCCCGCAAAAAATGTGGCAAATTTTTGGAAAGCCACACCTCACGACAAGATGTGCCCGTCTTTTTTCAGGCTGATGGGCACTAGTACTCTCGATTTCTGTAATCTTTGAGCGCTAGCAGCGGGGTTTCTACAGGTGGCCTTAGTACGTTACTCTATACGTATACACAAAAGTTGGTCCGGTGCGGCAGTAGCTTCAAAACATTTCACAAAGCGAAATCTTGAGCGAAATCTTGCACGAGTGAAACTTGCAGAAATTTAATGAAAGTCACTCGCTGGCATCTCATCATTTTATGCGGTCCGGAGCGTGATACTCCGCAAGAGTGTAAACGTGTCACTAATGCAGTATATGTTACTGGCTCATCTCGCTCTTTCTTTCCTCTTTCCTCCCCTCCTTCCTACCTTCCCTTTCTATGTTTCTGTCTCCTCCTTTCTGAAGAGTAGGCAGGCGTTGTGCCTCTTCCAGTGGCATTTGCCAGCCTTGCTCCTCGCTTTCCCTTTCCTGTGTACATGTTTTCAAATCAAATAATAATAATAATAATAATAATAATAATAATAATAATAATAATAATAATAATAATAATAATACGGTGTCCTTATACTTGCGCAGTAGATACATTGTAACATTTTTATGCACTATTTATTGAGCCAGCTTTGTATCAATAAATGATTGAATTATTTAAATAAATAATTAACTAATCAATGAATTATTCAACTCTGACCGCGCGGTCGTTTCTCGACTGCCATGCATGTATCGTATCTTCTGTCATTCCCAGGCCGTTCAGCAGAATGTTTTGCCATGCATCTTCTGGGCATAGACTTAATAGAGTTCCTTAATTGTCCTCGCACTGGACAGTCGGGAGGCTACGCTGACCTTTCTATTCTCGCCGCGTACTTTGCGACTGGCTGTCAACCTAACGACGCGTCGACGGCGCGCTTTGACCGCACGCACACGCGCAGCCGAGCCATGCTCGCACGTACGTGCGCCCTTGTAGTAGTAGTAGGACGTTGCGTGCACGTCGGGGCATACGGGGCCCTTGTCGGAAACGGGGCGACGGGCGCGCGCGCGCACGCCATCGGTTCACCCGCTCCTCGTTGGGCTCTTGCGCGTAATATCGCTAATGACTTGTCAGTCAGTGCTCGCGCGGCCAAATTGTTTTCGGCATCGTCGTGGTCGTCGTCTTGCGAGCGCGCACCCCTGAACGCACGCTGCTTTCTCGGCGATCGATCCCGCGCGGACGTCGCCCGCCGGCGCGCGAGCCGCCCGAAATAGCTGCCGCGCGCGCTCGAGGCTGCATTTTCATAAACGTCTCCAGCCTCTCCTCTCGGCGCTGGCCTGGCATCTGCTAGCTGCAACAGCCCCTCGCTCGGGCTCGTTGTGTTTTTTGCCGGACGTTCCCGGCCGCACAAGCTGCCCGTCGCTGACGCTACGGTGCTGTTTCAAGGCGCGTGGTGGGCGCAGGGAAGTGCCGCTGTTTGTGCGAGAGCATGCATGACTGGCCTTACCTGGCTCGCGAGCGTCGTTGGCGCGTCAAGAGCACAGTGACGTGACCCGCGAGACAACTCTGCGTTGGTTTAGGCGTCATTCTCACTCACTGGTTTCAAGGTGGCACACCTGGTGCTCTGCTGCTGCTGCTGCTCCAAATGTTTGTTCGGGAAAGGATATTGCCTTGGATTGCAGGAGAGGGCGTCGCCTCATTGACCTTCCTCGTGTTGTCCCCTAATACTGCGCAACAATGAGTGATGGAGTTTTAGCGGGTCTTACGTGCCGTGTTTATCCGTTGTACGGGTAGATCAGTGGTGTTGGAAAGAAATTCATGTAAAATCATCTTTCACTCAGCACTTCGTCAATTAGTCTAGTCGCCTGCGCACTTGCCGTGTTATAGGTTTGAGACTGGTCAGATCATATGGAATACCCGTAACCATCGCATATATTGCCATAGCAGGTACCTCATAAGCGCCGGGGCGTAGCAGGCACAGGTCGGAAACGTTGATCGATATATGTTTTGCGTCTCTTGCTTTGTCTTTTGCAAATGATTTGTAGAAACTGTAAACCAAAGCTTTATTTGCAAACCCTCCAGAAGTTTGCTGACCACGGCTGCGCCTGCTGTCTTGCCGAATCACTCACACAAAGCGCAGCAAGCATATAACGAATCTGCTTTTGTATAGCCATCTGTACTACTTCTGTACAGATTTCCCGGTGACTGGCTGTGTTCTATGTAAAACTGCACAAGGAAACAACAAACGGGGCCTAAATTAATATCCTCACTGCATCAAATATTCGCATTCAAGCACGACATTCTTTTATTAGAGCGAAGCTTCATATGCCTTGTTCCCCTAGGTGTCGACTCGGTCGGTGTTGCGCCGAGTATAGTGGGCCGATCCTGGAGACAGTGTAATGCGCGATCGCATGGATCACGTGAATCGGCTAGCGGGAGCCTTCGTGGTTGCTGTCTTGCGCCTCATCGCTATGCTTCAAAACGCGGTGCAAAAGGAGGAGAAGGGAAAAAATGGAAGAAAGGACAGGGAGGTTAGCCAGTGTAAACGTCGGCTGGCGACTCTGTGCCGGAGAAATTTGTAAATGACATAACCACTTCTAGAATAAAAGAAGAGTGCAATAAAGGAAGTTTATTGCGCGTACTTGGACATAAAATAGAAGTTCCCACATCATGTGTCTCTTTGCCTAGCATTTAACTAAAACGTCCCACGAAACTTTGTTTAACGTTCATATAAACGAGCGCGTGGCATCTGTGCAATATTTATAGAGATATGAATGTATAACGATTGTAAAGTATAACAATGTTGCCACTTTGTTTCAGCTTGTAACCTGCAAATGCAGAGAAAGTATATGTCGTGGTTTCTCTCTCTCTCTCTCTTTGTGCCGCAGCTTTGCTGAAAGATACAAAAATGTTCAACACTTAGTCATGAAAAATAGGAACGGGAAAGCCACTACAGGTGTCATCAACGTGTTGAAAACTGACTTTACCGTACTGATAATGATGTCCCAGCATCTATAAAATTTTCTTCATTTAATAACTACATCATTGTCAGGAGACGCGGGCACCTCTTATCTCATGTAAGATGCAAAGGAAGGCTGGGACACTTTCCTGACTTTTGTTTGACCATCTGTTTGTTTAAGAACGATTAAGAATGCATCTATTACAAACTGGGTATTTTTTTGCCAGTTCTAAATGAGAATCAGTTTTTGCTATCTCGCATCTGCGCTTATCTGCGCCATACGCATGGCTTGGCTCACCTAAAAGAATTCTACATTAGCTCATCTGCAGGCGTTCTTTATGCCACGGACGAAGCGTGTAGTTGGACTTTTTTGTGGTGGGAACAGTGTGAGGAACAGTGTGTGGAGGACCGAGACACACAAAGCACAGCGCTTGTGTTGTGTGTGTCGCAGCCCTCGGTTCTTGCGCTGTTCCCACTCAAGATGCCATACCAACTATCCCATCGTCGCACCCTTTTGTCTAGTTGGACGCTAGCTCTTGTGCAAACTAAGTACGCTGTGTTACGTCTCACGTTCACGAGATTGTCCGTCTCTTGCATGTGCGCGAGTTCTGCGTTTTTACCTTCTTTTTTTCCGTCGCTGCCCACTAGGCCAGGACATGAATGTTCCGTTTTGGTACAGTTCTCATTCGACAGTAAATCAATCTGTGAAAGGATTATTGGCTATTCTTTCCTTCTTTAAAAAAAAAGAAATAATTTCTTCAATCCAATGTCTAAGAGTTTCTTCTCTTTCTCCGAGGCTTCGTAGAATAGTCCTTCTAGTCATATCATCATCTCCTTGGTTTCCTTGTTCGCACGAGCACATAAGCGTACTCGTATGGTGCATAATTGGCGTGTGATATTTTCGGAGTACGTTTGAGAAACCATCAGGTGACGTACTTGCCTAAACAGTCCGACATGTCTGCCGTACAGTTTCAGACCACTGAATGAAGGCTACCGCATTACCCTTACCTGTTGCGTGTCACTGCATGGCTGCATTATCGTAAAGGGGAGAGGGCGGAGTGGAAGTGGTCGCGCTGAATCTCTTGGGCTTCTATGTTGTGACACACAGTGGAAGCTCACTCTTTTTCTGTCTTTCTTTGAGCGAGAGTGCTTAAGGGAGCTTCCGTCGTGTTTCTTGCGGCGTCTTATACCCATGCCACACGGGCAAAGTAAAGTGCACTTTGAGCGAGTGCACTTCAGCGCTGAGTGTCACTTTGGCGGTGCGCTGCTACACGAGAAAGAAAAGTGTTCTTTCAAATTGATGTTCATGGCAACCGGGAGTCAGACGGGAAAGCATATGTTTACTAATATAAAAATGTGTGCACGAAAATAGTCTATTATTGTTAAAAACAACATGTACAATCCACCTTTATAAGCACTGGCAACGACAGCAACTTGACCAGCAACAGGCAAAACGACTCGATCCGCTAAACAACTGCGCAGTCATTATCCGGCGTGGTCGTGAACAGCCCGAGAGCGAGAGTAGTTCTTTTGCTGTTCTTGGTCTTGTTTTTTTTTTTTTTTTTTTTTGTGGTGTGGCGCATTTTATTATCTTGTAACGTTAGAAATTTAAAACAATGTTATTAAAATTGCTCCTGACTCTTCTTCCAATATCACTTTATGTATCTTCTAAGCATTGCTAACGAGGCTACACACTTCGCCGCTGCGAAGTGAGTTCGCCGAACACACTCGCCGGCGAGTGCTCTCTGCAGTGAGTGTCACTAAGCGTTCCCGTGTGGCAGCCTGCGAATGACACTAGCCGCGAAGTGCACTCGCTCAAAGTGCACTTTACTTTGCCCGTGTGGCATGGGTATTAGACATGTATTGTCACCATCATCGTTATTGGAAGTAGAAATAGCCGGAAAGAAAGTCCCTGCCCTGGATTCTATGCCTGAATGATCAGCGGCTGGTGGTCTATCACACCGTCTACGAAGTAGTCGACGTCATCCTGTCGTCATAACAGTAATCGCAATTTAGGTGCAACATGAGTGACCTTGTAAAACTTTTTTTTCTACCATGTTACATTATGAGCTTCCTCCTGTTTCGACCGAGAACTGAGCTGTCTACCACCAGATAAACGCAAATTATCTCAATCTGCTCCGTCTAAATGAGCGATATAATGATAGCACGCTTTTGGAAAATATTTTGCAGCTCGAGTGGACTTTCTATGGCTCCTTGACTACTTTTCGTTCGTGTAATAATTTTTGAACTGCCTTTGGTAATTAATTTTTTTCTGTGGCCGTAGTTAAAGCGCTTCACAGGTTGCACATAGCACATTTAAGAACTGCTGACTTTAGGATAAGGTTTAAAAAAGACTAGGAAGGAGAAAAAGTGTAGACGGAATAGGGGCCAGATAGCATCCAACTGGCCACTTTCGGCAGAGTAAGGCTTCTTTAGTTAAGGTACTGCCCAACAAACAAAAGATAACCTTCAAATTGAACTAGAGACCGTAATTTTACACCGCCGAATCCATAGGATTATAGTACCAGAGAGATTTATAAGCTTTCTCACAGCAACGACGAGCCTTTCTTCCTAACTAATCTTATTTGCGTCGAGCGCTGTGTGTTCCTCCATAATGCTTCAGGAAAAAAAAAAACGAAAAGGACTCGAAGGAGTTAGCTTGCCAATTTTAAGTTTTTATTATTCCAAAGGCACGCGTTCTCTCCTTGCACCATAGCTTTGTTGTTCATGACGCTCCTATCATGAAATGTTCTGTCACCGTGCGCTGTGTACGGTGACAGGTCGAGCCATGTCTTTAAAGGTGTCGGAAGCTTGACAGCTCACAAACGCTGGTTCTGGTTCATCTCTTCCCTCTACTTGTCAGCGACATCGTAATACAGAGTGCCAGCAGCTGCTGACGAGTAACTTAGTGCAGCTTACCTATAAAATGTTCTCGGCAAAATGCGCCGGGAAAGCTCGCAATCTCCTGCGTTTGGCGAGGTGGATGGACATATAGTAGTTGTACTGTTGGAGGGTTTTGATTTATGCTCAGCATAGATAGCTGCACCTGTATGCGCGACAAGTTGAGAGCTGTCAGCGACCTCCTTTCGACCCTTCAGACGAAAGTTGTGTCATGACACCTGTTTCGGACCATAATAAGAGGGCATTTGTTACTCCTCAAAACTTAAACTTGTTTAACTCGGACGTATGTGGTCTGACTGCATTGTAAAGTACATTTTATAGGGTTAGTCAGGTATACATATACCATCGTTCCTCTCCTTGTTTGTTTTGATGGTTAGCTAGATCATTGCTTCATTCGTTCTTTCCTTTATTCTGCATTCAAATAGACAGCTAGAGCGGTTACATAGGGCAGCCTGCTGTTTCCCAGCCTTCACCGTCAATATTCTGGGTGGTATTGGCGATACTGTAGTTTGCGCTTCTTTTTGTCATCGCACCTTCCTTTGATTGACTGATTGGTTCATTCCTTCTTCATTCACTGATTTTGGTAGGTTTGCGCTTGCGCCGGTTTGCGTAAACGCCTTCACTTTCGAACTGAAAAGAAACAGCCGGAGGCATATTGCTTCAAACTTCTCCCCGAATCTCATCCCCCAGCCTAAGCCTGCCTACGTAAACTTAACCTAACATGTCGTAACACATTGAACTGCAGAAAAGACGTAATAAAATTGGGGCTATCACTAGTGAGACCACGGTGGACTGCGTCAGACAGAAGAATAGAGCGTCATTTCCTCGAGTTGTCTGCCTGCTTGCCGCGAAACCGTTAACAAAGACAGCCGACCATGCGCTGAAAAAAACCTACTGGGAGCCCCAAGAACGCAAAGTAACAACGTCTGTGGCACCGTTAATATTTTCTTCACGCTGCCGGGGCAGTGACTGGTGCAGTGCTCTTTACCGAGCCACAATGTGGGAAACATGTGTCGAAAGTTGACTCACGAATACTTGTCGCACGAGATCACGCTTCTAAGTTTATTTTTTCTTCATAACTCTCACAGACCTACGGCTTTCCTTTTTTATTGCTCAGTTGCGGGGTGGTAGTACCGCCACATGTGTTTGCGCTCAGCCTGTCCAACTACCGACGCTTTTCTTAAATCCCGTCCTAGCACTTACTCTGCATAGTCGTCAACATATCCGCAGATCTGAGTGGTGGGGGTATGTGGAGTGGACATAACAGAGGTATGTGGTGCTACTTGAGCACATTTTGTCTCTATTCGTGGTATACGTGGTCCCTGGGTCCAAGCACTGCACGCAACTCCTGCGTGTGTCGGATGCCATTCGCAGTTCGGCTACGGTGTGCCTGCAACGGCAGGCCGGACGAGCCGAGGCCGCTCGTTTTTCCCAATCAATTTGACGCGAAAACCTTTGCAAAGCGGCAAATAGCGACAGCTCGGGGCGGCTCAGCCTCGCCGCCAATACCGCGCGGCTCCCGAGCCGCACGGGTTCGCCATGATGGATGGAGCTCTGCAAATTGTTTCCAAAAGCGCGCCCTCGGTTCGCCCGCTGGTCGTCGCCGTGTTGTGCTCCCTTTCTTCTTGCTCGGACCAGCGACAGGCGTTGCCTCGTACGTCGCTCTCTTGTGTCGCAAACTACAATGACCGGTTGCCTGCCTCGCGTGTCGCCTTCAACGGCATGGCCCCGATTAAAAATTGTTCTCTTGCGCCCCCGCCGGATCAGCCGTCGCTGTTTCCTCCTCTGAATTCCCTCTCAGCAATTAGGTGCATCGCTACAGAAGCCCAAGATCTCGTGTCGTGTTCACAAAACTTCTCTTACACGAGCTGTCCGCGTCTGACCATCGCCGCATCAAGAGTGCCTCGTTATCACACCGAGTGCTATTCAATGAGATCTAGATGCCGAGCTTCTAAAAACGAAAAGAAAGAAAAAAATTACAATGACGTTTCACTTCGTGAACGTGGGTTGCGCGCAAGCGTATGGGTGATATGTCAATGACATTGACTGTGATGTCTTGCAGACACCAGAGACGATCACACACAGAGTACACGTAGCCAAACGGGTTATCGATGAAATCCCTGTTAAAGATTTTGGCGTCGCCCGCGTGCCTGGCATTCTGTTCGGTCTTGCGCTTCCGGGCTTCGCGCAAGACACTGCGATGTTCTTATGAACGGGTTCACGCTGTTGAGGAGTTTCTAAGCTATGCCGTGTTGCCTAATACACCCGCATTGTCGCAAGCCGCCTAGAACGTTGCTCGGGAGTCTCCTGGGCACGTCACGCCCGCGCCTATTGCCGGACTTGTTGAGCTCTTGCCCGGCGCTTGGCGATGACTTCGGGGTCGTTCGACCCACGCTCGGCCACTGCCGCTTGAGTCGCTGCTGCGTCCTTAACGCTCGGCTATCGGCCTCTCGATCACGAGACGAACGCGGTACGTCCATAGCGCAAACAGAACCCGTACCAACTGCCAGAGGAGGTCAACCCAGTGCGCCTCCGCTTACACTCCTTTTCTGCGACGCTTCGCCTGCTTTCTCCTTCCCCACTTCGCGCAACACCACCTAGACTTTTCTCTAGGTGGCGTTGCTTTGCCGCACGCTCTAGCAGCGTCGCATGTAGGCTCCCTAGCGCGCTCAGCGCACTCCTTCGTACTTTCCCCGGCGAGTGATTCTCTTCTCCACCTCTAGGCGCCTACCTCCTCCGGCGCTCGCTTCCCTGTGGCGACACACATAATCTCGGCGATTTCGCAGACCGGGCATGTACGCTTGCGCGTAACAAAATCATCCCTTTGCAGCTCATCTTGTCCCCGGAGAATAATCGTCATGTATCTTGCGTGCATCCGCCTTCTGTCACAAACTTCGCTGGAAACTTTCGTATCCAGACGCTACGTCACGCTGACACGCGCGTGCCGTTCGTGAACTGAAAGTACCGGGCGCTGCATTAAAGAAAGAAAAAGCACGTAGGATAGATGAAGATTAATTGTTTGGGGACAAGATAAGCCGCAAAGGGTAGCGTCAGGGAGTGCTTTTACTTAAGAGACGATTTCATGAATACGAACCCTGGTACCGAAACCACGTGAACTTTCCCGCCTATAAGTGTGCTTGGCCTAAGCACGAGCCTAGTCCAAAGTGCGAGTGCCAAATACGATAGCGAGTCGATAGCCCAAGCGCCAGCGAATCACGAGTCAACGTATAAGAAGCTATTTAGACCAAGTTCTGGACACCAAGGTATGTATTTTCCGCTCCACTGAGCAGTAGCCGATATTGAAGTAAAAGTGATTGCGTGGAGTGCGTAAAAGTCGGCTAAGGCGATGGTTCGCATCCGCGGGCGTCGATAGAAAGCGCTGTTGGGGAAGAAGTGTTCATTATGTTGTTTTTCATGTCTTAGTTTTTGTGATTAGCCGATACCTTTGTTGTCGGTTGCGAATTAACTGAACGCTTTCTAATTAAATAATTGAAGCCGAGCAAATTCACTATTTCGGCGACGCATGTATCAGTAATACTTCCATAACTTTGACTGACAAAGCATTGAAATTTTCTCTGTGTGCCATGATGGTTTGACTTCTGTGACTTCTTTTAGGTGCTCTGTTAGTTTTTTTTTTTTTTTTGAATGTTAAATCATTCACCTGATCTTTGACGTCGTCCATTGAAGGTAGTTTTGTTCGGCTCGGCAAAGGAATTAGAGATCATTGCTAGTAGCGCCTGTGCGTCCAATGTGCCTTCTCTTGTCCTCGTGGTTCTCTACGGTCGACCATCCTTAGTGAAGATCGATCAACAAGCACACATGACCACCTTAATCAAACCTAATCAAACAACGTCAGGAACTCAGCCGCTGCTCTGGCGCCAGTTACTGCTTCAGCTACACTGCATGATTATAGTAGGTCTGCGTATCCGTTTTCCATTTCCTCGAGTCTTCTTTTTCTAGTGCGTTCGAGCATGTTTCAAGGGTAAAACTTCTTTTAGACCGGAACTAAGACGGAAAAATACAGGCGTAAACCAATTCGCTACTTCGTAAAACAGCACTTGGCCCTTGGTACTGTCGTTCTTTGTTGGTATTGCGCCAACTCGCCCAAACATTCTGGGCTCGATAGTCTCACTGGTAAGCGGCCAGACTGATTTCTACTCTTACTATAATGCGCCAGCTTCAATGAAAAACAGTAGCAGTCATTGCAGTTCGCTAAGCGTACGTAGCTGTATCTTTGTATCACTGACTAAACTTGGTTTGTTTCATATAGGCTCACGTGGATTGTTCGCTTCTGTATCGAATCTCCGGGCCGACGCCGGCCTCGTCTCCCCGTTCCGTCGAAGCTCGTGCTTTGACGCATCCTTTCGGAGCGCGCCTTCGTCGTGCACTGCGGCAAAAGCCGGCGCTGCTGCCGCGGCAGAGGCCCCGCGCCAATTGTGTCGGCGGCGGGTCGTGTTTGCGCGACCGCGTACACGTGTTGGCCTGCTGCCACGGGCGTGGCGCGCTGCTTCCTCGCCCCCACCCTGGTGCCTTTCGGTGTGTGCGTGCGCGTAGGCAACGACGGCAGTATGATACACCGCCGCCGAGCCTCGTCCCAGGGATGGCTGCTAGCTGTCGCCGGCGCGATATGTATCGGCAATCGATGCGCAGGCCCCTCCGCTGTGAACTGCTGCCGCTGCTTCTATTGTCCTCCACCCCGGGCAGTGCCTTCGCTTCTTCTTCGTTGCCGCCTCTTGTGAGCTCGCGTCGGGCACCCGCGCCCTTTCACGTGTGTGTATACGTATTCCGCCGTGCTGCCTTTCTTCTCGGAGGACGGCATTGACGAACGCGCCCGTCTTTCTGGCCATCGCCGTCTCTATTACACAGTCGGACGTCTGCCGGTTTTCACACCGGTTCCTGGCTTCCTCGCGCCGCGAAAATTATATGGCCCACTCTAGAGGCTGTATGCGAAACGGTACGTTTGCGTGTGGTACTTTCCCGCATACATGAGTACACAATTCTGCGTGGTAGCGCACATTCTTCGTAAGCTCGTCTCAAAATAAACGTTGCATATTTTATCGCTACTGTTCTCCCCGAAACGCGGAAACTGGGAGAGCGACGATCATTACATAAGCAGGCTGCCTGGATCGTTGAACTTTCAGTAGCAGCTTTAAATTATGAACGCAGAGGGAACACTGCTGTGTAGAGTGTTCACTAACATCTAACAGCTTTCCGCATCCCATCGATGGCGTGGTAAAACGCGTATGCGCAGTGGGCGAAAAACGGTGAATTATACGCTAGCTTTGGCGGGAAGAGATGCAAGGTTTATTCGCGGTCTCTTCCCCTATTATAAAACTACCATATTATCATCCTGACCATCCTAATTCTTGCCGTCTTTACGTGTATATACATTCCACCGGTCGTTCTCAATGTTGCCCTCCTTCAGCGCAGTGGTGAAGACAGTCATCATTCCTTTAGGCTGACCTCACCACCTCTCTGCTAGGTCAACTATTGTTGAGGGGAGAATAATTAGATAGGTTCAGTGTGTTGAAAAACTACGTGAAAGTGAGATACAGCTTGGGAGGTCATGCACCAGTTCCTTATGACTAAATGTGTTGTGGCAGCGCCTCGCAGAGGTGATATACAATAGGCAAAATCCGCAAGTGCGCTTTTCCAGACATCTATTCCGACATATATCCAAGATGACGGACTTTAGGTTAGAATCATTATTAAGACATAAGTGTGCGGACTGGTCAACCCGTTCTGCCCTCCACTCTCTGCGACGAGGAGTTACGTGAGAAATACACCTTCACTCCAGTGCATTCGAGTACAGACACCGAAAGCACTTGGTTGCAAAATATTGGCTCAGAATATCGCCGTAGGGCTATTGCTAAAAGTATTGCCATGAAAACAACCGTAAATACAACCATCGAAAAGCGATGCTGCTATCCTTTTCCTCAAGTCGATGTGGTGTGCGGAGTGCAGGGACGTACCAGAATATCTCTCTTTGAGAAGCGCTTGTAGAGGGACCATCTTAGGCAACTGGTGCTATGTACGGGAAAGCCTGCCTACAAAATGTCGTACATCAGGTAATAAAAAAATAATAAAAGGACCTTTTCAAAACTAATAACAACCAAGTCCACCAGAATCGATGACGCCACGCTAACATAATGAGCACCGATGTTTGGTGTATGATAGATTCCTTACGTATGCTTCACCGCACATTATACTTGCTGTGCGCAAAATGATCGACATGACACTCGCGATGGTGTTCAAGTTAAGTATCGCTTTCAAAGTATGGAGGAACTAATGAACGAACGAGCGTAGCGAAAATGGAGGCGCCAGTTCGACCACTCACTCTTTGCTTCAATATTTAGCACGACGTCTGCTATTCTGTGTGGATCGAATTAGATGACTAGAGACGCGGAGTTCCGTTCGCCCTCCTCCCATCCCACGTGCAGTCCATAGTACGACGATCCAGGTTCCACGCATCGCCGGGGCGTCGTGTATTGGTGCAAACAGAAAGGGCAACAGGAAGCAGCGCTGCTTCATTACTATTAACGCCCGTCCTTGGGCATGATGATTCACTGCCCCGCGCTTGTGTTTGTCGCACCATATCTCTTATTCAAGCGACACGCCATCTAGTTCAGCGGCATGGCTTATTAACTTTGGACCTCTGTATAACCGGAATGAAACGCGAGCACGCTTCATGCGTTATTTGCTCGCGTTCTCGTGGTCACATCGATCCGTAAAGAATGCGTGGTGTTCGGACATTGCGTCACCACTGGACCCGATGTCGCATCGTCGGATTGTTAAGCTAATGCCAACTTCTGTTTTCGCGTACTCGATTTTAGCGCTGAATATTTAATGTCAGTGAATTAAGTTGACACACTTGATGCATGAGAACTTGTCTAAATGTCACCTGTAAAGAAGCGATGACAATCACAGCAAGCCTTCTTTATTCTTGCCCGAGTAGTGTAGTTAAAATTTTGGGATATCCAGCTTTAAATAGGACTGCGTTTCCACTTCTATACGTTTAAAATATCAATTAATGGCAGCCTCCAATATCCGCGGTGGCGTCAGCTGTTCCGCACATTCGGATCGCAGAGGCCACTTCATGAGAACCACACACTGCATCGCTGCGGTGTTCCGCAAATCGACGCCGCTTAACCAAATCGCAGCGCGTATCCATCCGGAACTGCATGACTATCACGAGCATGGCGCAAAGTGGTGCCTACTTTCCTTAAGCTACGTGCTGTAGCTTTTTTGATAGTTAGGAAGCTGGAATCTACGCAGTGTAGATTTGCCACCACTGATTGCAGAACTGGCGTCGGACGTGATTGTTGTTCACTTGGAAACATGGGTCACAGCATGGCCTCTGTTATGCGAACGCAGACACGCATAAGACCAGGGCTCTAGTTCATTTGAATGTTAAGTATTTAATTTTGGCTAAGTATGTGAAGGAATGCGAGTGCGATAGTTCTGGTCATCGACTCATAGTTCGGCGGTAAACTTTTGATTTCGCCTCGACTGTAAAAGCAAGCGCCCTATTCGTGAACGCTACCTCTATTGTTAGCACCGGCAATAACAGTTTTTTCAAGTCCCCGGTATCATGGTCCCTATATTCCGCGGTCACCAGCGACATGTAGTATGTAAGCGCGCCTGCGAACATAACGTAAGCAACCGTGAAGCTTAGGAGGCATGCGCTTTCGCCTTGTGTTTTTAATGAGAGTTGCGCAACTGAAATTGTCGATACTTTGGCGATGACCGCTACGAAGGTTTAGTTCAAACCGTCTTGTAATACATTTTAACATTTTGTCGTGGTTCTGCGGTCGGGGCCCATGCAGTAGCCCGTCACGCACGGCTAAGTAGGCACTCCGCTAGTAATCCTGAAGTGGCACAGTATCATCGGGCCGGACTTCATATTTGGAGAGCTTGATACAATGAGTGGTTCTAGCACGAGCCGAGAGCGAGGGCGGAAGAATAATGACGTTCTCCGTCACCGCGGTCGCGTACTTGAGCGAACGCGGTGCGCTGCGGTGGTCGAGTGGCGGCATTGCACAAGGAGGAGCCGATGGAGCGCAAGGTCAGGAGGCCATTAGCGGTCGGCCGAAGGGAGCCCGCAGGAAACTGGATCCGTGGACCCCATTGATTACCGCGGTTCGATAAGTAATGACTGCCTCGCGACAGCAGCCATCAGGGAAGCGAGCCTCTTTTGCCGCTCCGGGATGCGCCGCGCCCCGTTCACTGAACGACCGACCGGCTGCGCATCGCCTGCAGTCAACGTGCTGAGAGGAGCATCGCACGACAGCGCTGCCTCTCGGGCATTCACGCTTTGTTCTGAGCCCCCCTCCCCTCTTCTAAACACTGTCGTTGACACTCGAGTCTCTGCACAGCGCTGAATAGCTTTATCGGCTTTCTCTGAAGCGTACTTTAAGGCCAGCGCGATACCTTCTTTTTTCCCGTGTGCCTATACATAAATTTTCCTGATACACGCCGCGGCGTTTCAGTGCTATGATGTCCTGCTGCAGACCGTAAGACGCGGGTTCCATTACTGAATACGGCGGTAGCATTCCTATGGAGCTGGTATACAAAAGCGCTCGTGTGTTGCGTTTCGTGCGCACGTTAAAGGGCGGTGGTCAAAAATGCAAAAGGCGTCCACTGTGGTGTTTCAGAATCTGTGTTGTTTTGGGACGTTGAGATCAGTCAATCAATTAATCAATCAATCGATCGATCAGGCAAGCATGCACTCAATCTATCAATAAGTTTGGCGCTGTCGAATGTCTAGTTTCTAACGCTGGCAATGTTGCATTCCCGGTGACTCAGCTTGACTTACTTTATTTTTTGCCAGGGCGATCCTTGAAGTTTTCGTCAGCTGGCGTTGCTAGATATTGCCTTGAAGATTATTGTCTAGGCAAGCATCCCGTACATCTTGCTGCCATTTCCCCTACGCGACTGACCAAGTTGGACTGATTCCCGGGACAGCAGGCGTATACCCCAAAGTCGCTTTTCATCACCACTCCTCGTTCCCTTCTACTTTCCTGTGTTTTCCCCTTCCCCTTTACCCTAAGTGCGGAATAGCAGGCCAGAGACACGCTCCTGCGGGCGATCTCTCCGCTTCTGCTCTCATTAAACTTATTTCGCTCTCTCCTTCACGATGATCAATGTTGGCGAGAGCTGGCATGCCACTCTCGTCTTTCTGGCCACCTTCGGGACAGCGCAACATTCCTAGTTATTCTGAAAATGGTGGTGTCAGAAGTGACCGGCAGCTTGCAGATTTATTTTCGCTTTACGTGGTGCGGCTTTCTGCAAAGCACTTGCGTGCAGCGCACGCGACCTCTCGGTCGCAGTGCTAAAACTCCTCACTGTCACATGGGTCCCCCATACCGGCAGCAGAAATGCTGCGACGCCGCAATGCATCCTATTGGGAGCGAGACATCGCACGCTAGACTGTCGCGTGAAGGCTATTCCACCATTGACCTGTGTAAGCTTTGTCCGCCCTTAGCGAATCGCGAACACTCCTTTCTCTCTCAAGAGCACATTGTGTCTATTTATGGAGTAAGGTAGTTGGGCTAGTTGGAATGGATGCATGCTTGAAATCAACGTGACGAACAATGGCAACAAGGAAAAAAAGAAGAACTGGCCGAGCCTTCTGCACAGGACAGTGCTCGGCCTGGTTCTTTCGCTGCTCGAGTTGTCGTTTTCCGTGGTGATTTCAAGTTGCCTCTACTTGCCGTTGTCTAGCCGTTCACTTTTTTGGAAGGTACTTTCTTGTAGGTATTAGCGCGGGGCGCAGCTCTCTATCTTTTACACTTTTCCGCTGAGGCGTCTGCGGGCAGTACAGACGTCCATTATTCTGTCGAGGGCACATGACCGGTGCGCTGCGAAGCAAATGAGTCGATGCGTACGCGTTACTCCGGTTTGAAAGACAATGCTAGTGAGTCGCCGCAGCAACACGGAAGCCGCATTAACCTCGCAGCCGCTGTTGCATTACTTTTCGATGCGATGCAGCGAAGCGCTCGAGCATTGTAGACAGATGCGTCTGTACGTGCATTTCGGCACCCTTCACCGCTATGCATGTGCGCCCAGACTTCGCAGGGGCAAGCGGTCTGCGACCTCAGCCCTGCGAGTCCGGCGGTTCGTGCGATGCCGGCCACCGTTGCTGGCTGTCCGAGCGGGCACCCGCCTCTCGGCACGTGGTCGGCCGAGGAGGAATCGCTGGAAATAGCTCCGCTTGCGCAAATAAACAGGCCACGCTCTGCGGCCAAGAACCGGCGGCGGCGGCCGAGGCCAGCGGAAATGCAGAGCAACGCGGTCGCCGCCGCCAGCGCGTATTGATCTCGTCTGGGTCTGGGACGGTTGATGCCGAATATCGCTGGCTTTTCGCTGACATCGGAGCCGATAAACGCCCGAGCGACGCTGCTATCTCAGGTTCGCAGAGTCGAGCCGAACGCGGTGGCCTCCATCACCCCTCGCGCCGCCGCGTCACCTCTCTCGCACCTCGTTCACGCGCTTAGGGTTTCCTCTTTCGATCCGGAAATGTCGTGTCCAAACATTCTTGATAGTCGAGTCCCCAGCGCGCTTAACGAGCTGTCTGATGAGCTGTCGCGCTTTCTCACTTCCCCGCGCTTTCTTCAGTAAGCGGTGATCTCGATTACGTCTTCGTGAACGTTCCCTTACGGTAGGATTTCACTGAGGATCATATATACATTTAACGCATAGTTGCACTGAAACAAGTTTTATTCGCCATTTATTTGCTAAAAAATAACTATGATTCTGTGAACATTTCGGAGGTCTAAACATCTCTCTCGTTTCCTTTTCAAGTGTTCGCGGATCTGGGGCGCACTATAGGCTACCGGGCCGCTATGCACATTTCTGTGAGCGTACCAGATTTAACGTGATTCGTTCAGTTTTCATCATACAAAAGGCTCTAAATTTCTTTCTGGATTGATCGTAATTGGGGACAGCATTGTCACTGTATGTTGCTAGGCCAGCGTGAATAGGATGTACAGGAAGGAATGGCACGCCTGCCACCAGTGCTAGTCGCCCCCCCCCCCCCCCTTCCCCATAGATTTAGAGTATGTTAACATGCAGGATGTCTGTAGCCGGTTTATAAGCACGTAATAGTCCGAGTTTAACGCTTACAACTAGGACTTTGACCCCTGTTAGAAATGAAATTGATTCTGTAAACAAAAGAACGCATTGAAGTAGTTTCCTAAGTATTCGCGTTTGTATTCGTGCTGATAGGACAATAATCTCTTCTGATGTAGAAAGAACACCTGCTAAACGTGCACACAGCTTTTTATGTTTAATTATACTCGTTACTGTCTGATCGCTGACATATACTTGCAACTGAGTCACTTTCATGGTTTCCTCCGCAACGAGGAACAGCTTGTAGACAAGCGGCAGCGACTTAAGCACGCCGTGGTGTTGTAGTCTCGCTGCATCATCCGTACATGCAGCGCGCGTAAACAACATGTCATATTTCTCTACAATATGGCCGGACAGTTACTCATTCTAGGGCACATAATACACATTCGGGGCATGAAATGTCACCCTATCTACCTAGAAACACCAATTGTAGCCGGTGTTGGGATTTAGCTTTTTGTTTTGCGCAATATCGCCTATTTGGTTTACTTCCCCACTCGACAGTTAGCAACAGCGGTTCTTTCGTGAGAGTACCGTTCAGGAGTCTAGTACGCTAGAGCTTATTTGGACATAAAAGCCTTACAGCTTAAAAGCAAACACCTCTGAAATGACTATTCCCTGACGCTTATAGCTCACCTGTACTAACTTACCGAACGCTTACTTGATAGTTCACATTTTAATTTATAGTTTTCTACAAATAGTTGCAGTAGAAAAAAAAGTCGTAGTTTCGCCCGAAAGACGAGATATCGCTTGCGATAGCAAATTAGTAGATAGCTATACGGAACAAGGATAGTACTGTAAAAACCGGACTATAGGTCGAACCGCAATATAGATCGACCCCCAACTAACTAATTCTAAAAATGAAAAAAAAAATCTTTTTCAACGGCAAAAGTACCGAAAGACACCCTTACCTTTAAACAAATGCGACTCAGCCGGTTGCACAATGGTGACAGTATTTAGACGAGGGTCGACTTCTCGCAATGGTTTTTTGAAAAAAAGTTCGACATATATTCCGGTTTTTACGGTAGTTTAATGGGCCGTATAAAGTTGTAAACATTCGCTTACTGACTAAATAGACAAGCACGGTGTCACGCGTTCACGGGTAAACATGAACACATCTCGCTCGATGACCGCGGAAACTCGCTGTGAAAAGGCCGGAGTGAGAAAGCGCGCCAGCAGCAGCGATCAAATTAACCTTCGCGCTGTCTCTCGTCTCGCTTCAACGCGAACTAAACGTCGAAAGCACAGCGCATACGAAGCTACCGGCACTCGGCGCATGCACTTTGTCCCCCTCGCAGATCGCTTTGAAGGTGAGGCCCGCGCGGGGGCGCACTTCGCCCACATCGCAGATCACTTTCAAGACATGTCGCCCGCGCGGCCGCGCTGTGAGCAGCAGCTGACGGAGCAGAACGCACACCCCCCTCCCTCTCCGTCCCCTGGCCCCCGTGCCTCGCGCGCGAAAGAACGCGCGCTTCCGGCCTGCCTTCCTCCCTCGCGTGCGCTACATTGAGCCGCGATTGCCGGCTCAACCAAGGTATATTTAAACTGGTAACGTAGCTTCCATAGAAGCCCACATGTCAAGAAAATGGCGGCTCGTTGCAACCGTTGTCATGTACGTATCAGGGGGGACAACTAATATCAAGAAAAAAATAGAAAACAAAAAGTGACGTCATAACCGGAAATGGCAGTGACGTCAAGATCTTATGCTGCTTGGCGCCAATGTTTGAATTTCTTCAGCGTCCGGCATTTCGACCGCTACGCCAGCAGCTATTTTTCTTTTGAGGCTGAGGCGAGCTTGCGACTCGCCTCAGCTGAAGCGCCAGCGTGTCAATAAACTATAGGAGTGGCGTATGTCTTAATGTGATCATAATTAGGCTGTTATTGACGGCAATTGCTCCAGTAGATTCTTTAGGAAGGTGAGCGAATAGGATGAAAATAAATGACCGTGCCACAAAGGTTAGAAGAAAACTTCACTTTTATTCGTCCAGAATAATGCAACCAATATAATTGACCAAGCAAAACTTGTTTCAGTGGATGAGAAGTACTATGGCCAGCACATGGTCGTAATGTATATGCGAAACCTTTTCACAGAATCAATCGCGATTCCGTGCAACACCGTGCATCCAATAGTTATCAGACAAGACAACATTGCCCCACATTATCATTTAGAACACATTTGACTTACTAATTTTGCTTCCCGTAGGACACTCAGAGCCTGTGTTATACCCCTGACACACGGCCAAAAGTAAAGTCCTTTGCAGGAAGCCCCTTTTGTTACTTCGAAGGACCCTTTGCAGAAAGGAGTTGCGCCGATGACACACGGCAGCGCACAAACTTCTTTAGGTGGTTCCTTAAATGAGCGCTGCAAAAGAAGAAAAAAAGAAGCGCTGCTTGTTAAAGCAGCAAGAGAGAGAACATTTACAAGAAGCTGTGCATGTAGATTACATTTAGTGATTGTACAACCTAAAACATTTTTCCTCTACGCCGTCATCTATTTGACGGGTGCAAATAAAGTCACTTATCTCTCTCTCTCTCTTCCCATTTTTGATGGCTTGTAATGCGCTTATTCGGAATTCAACATAGCGGCGCTAGCGACGTGGTACGAGCGTTTGAGCTAGAGTTAGCTACAGTAAATCTTTACTGTTTTACAAATCACATTACCGCTAAAGATTTTTCCACTTTTTCCAACTTTTTCCAAGATTAAAAGATACTTACGGGGCACCGAAGTTATGTAACACGTTTTTGTCTATTGATGAGTTGTGCACGCTGTATGCGAGAGTACACCTTTCCGCTCGAAAAGTAGATGCCGGACCTTCTTTCCCGCAAAGGAACTTTGCCAGGAGGGAGATACTCCTTTGTCGTATGTCACTGCGCTTGAACGCCTTTCCGGTAGATGTTCCCTTACCTAAAGGACTTTAGAGTGCCCGTGTGTCAGGGGTATTACGGAGAGTGAACGAACATAGCGCGACGTTTCTTCGCGGAGCCTTCTGTATTTATCGTCACGACGCGATACAGCGCGTCGGATGCCGCAGCGTGAACTTGCATGATAACAAAAAACCTGCACTCACACCTTTCGCTAATGAAATCCATGCGTCACGCAAGATTTGACGTGAAGCGCACGCCACACTTTGAACACGCACGCAAGGAAAAAAAAAGAAAAACTCGGATGAAACCGCAGCGTTCAAGTGAGCAACGCCATTCCGCACGACATAATAGTTGGTTTGCAGTCTTGTCAAGTCTTGCGCCAGAATCACTGCTTGGTAGGGGTCACCAAGAACGAACTAATAAATTGCGAAATAGAAGCAATATTAACATTTGTTGTTCTAGAGCAGCAAAACTATTTGAAAAGGAATATTTACTCGTATAACAGTATTCTGATTAAAAATTTTCGAACATTTTTTTTCACCTAGGTTTCCTGGTTTCAGTGTTTGTCCCCCCCTACCTTGTCGCGCTTGAAAAGTGCACCTCTAATCGATATCTCTGGCGATAGGTTTTGGCACGCTTTTCGTTCCAAGCTTCGCGACCTATTTAGATGGACGTGCGCTTTCACTCGCACACACAGCGTACGGCGCGCGGCGACGATTTTATCGCCGTTGGACTTTATACAGAACCTCACGGCGACGGTGACGGTGACGCCGAAGGCAGGAATGCGCTTAGAGTGTCCATATAATTGCTATCGCAATAAAACAGCGCCAATGGAGAACTATCTGCTTTCCGAAAGTCTTTCCGTTGCTGTTCATTGAAAGTGGTCATTCGACTCGAATCACTTATTCTATGTCCGCCTTACTTGTTTGTCTTATTGCCACATGGTAACGGCTTTTTGCAGCCGTTTGCTGGTATACTTTTCACGGTTTTTGTTTTAAAATCATTGCTGTTAGTTGACATTTCATGAGGATCGCAACAATCTTCCAGAACTTAATAGCAGTTATAAGAATAGTGGACACTGCTTTCTGGTTCGTAGCAGTCAACATTACCGTGAGTAAGGACAGAGATTTTGAAGGCGTCATTTCTCCAAGCTGTAGGCTCATGGTTCATTCGTTGTGAACTAACAATTTATCGCATTTGCAGCAATACACTTCATGTGTTAGCAGTAAAATTAGCAACCGAAGTTTGAGTTAGTTGCGCCATTTTTTAATAATTGTTCCACCCTTAGTGCAATTATTTGGTGGAAGCCAGCATCAGGCCTTATGCTATACCTCCTAAGTAGACTTCCCCGCAAGCAAATGCTTTGCAGGCTAAGGCATCAGAACTCGCCTGCATACGGACGCTTCACACGGTGGACGGACGCGCATTACTACGCCCTTCTGAGTGCTAACACTGCATTGAACCCCTGCTGGGATGTCATTGTTACCAGTTGCAGGAATTATCCACGGACCAGTCGCTCAACGTCGGCGCGCCCTATTTCACGTAGCTCGATAGCACCTTTTTCTCACAAGACTCAGAGAAGCCGAGTCGTGAAACCGTTATCGATAACATGTTGGCCGAATAACAATATTCTATCTACTGTTTGCCATTTCCGCGTAGAAACGTTGTTATTGGTGCACTCTTTTTTTTTCTTTTATTTCTCAATTTGCTATGTCACTTACCTCCTTTCCTCGTAACGTCTTGGTTTTGATGATCGCCTACGCTGTCTTTCCGGTTTTGCCTAGGTTAGGTTAAATTTGTTGTCCTCCAACTACAATTCTTATTGCGTTCTCTATTCCTTTGCGTCATTCCTTTGAATTGCGTGACCGAACCATGCCACACTTTCACTTTCGAACCTTGCATACAGGGGTCAGCTACTTCTACCCAAGCATCTATTTTTCAGTTTACTAAATTCAGGTTGTTGAAGTTCTTGAATGTTGCGATACTCGATTTGTTAACTTTTGTTCAATGCTGTCATTGAAGCCACCTGAGTTAGAAAGGAGTGTTGAGAAAAAAACACAGCCTACGTGTATTTTTGTTTTGTGTTTTGATCAACTTTAGCTTGTGCCCGGTCTCTCTTTGAGTGGTGATCGTTTGTATTACGCTAAACATAAAAGGTGCACTATCTGGCCTAACTACAAGTTCTGATTTAACTAGTAAACAGCGCAAACAAGAATGATTAACAAGCTCGGTGACACACCCTTGCACATACACTCGCGCAGTCCCGCAAGCGGAATTCCATCCTGAGCTTGTACGTTGGTGGATGATGGACGCGAAGTGGCGGTCTTTCAGAGATGCCGGGCGTTCGAAGACAGCGCCGCTGTTTTGTCGTGCTTCCACAGACTGGAGGCACAGCGTACACACACGAAGGCCACCAGCGCTCAGAGGAAGGCCGAGGCAGCGAGGGTGTCCGGCAACCTGTGGACTGCGACGCATCCCAGGCGCCCTTTTCCGGACCGGCGCGCGGTCCCCATGGCAACCGCCTCTGCCGAGGCAGCAGCTCGACACCCTACGCCCCGAAAACGCGCTCGCGCGCGGCTCTCGTCGACTTGGCCGTTTTCGTCGTTGCCGGCCGTCCTTTTATGACGCACGCCGGCGTCCCACCCCTAACCCTACCGCCCTCGGCCTCGCTCCGGGCTCAGACGAGGCCCGGGCTCGATCACGAGCACTTTTTTTTTTTCTTGCCTGTCCTGTGTTTATTTTTTTTTTCTCTACTACCCGGCGGGATGTTGCCCCAGCACTTTAGTCTGCGGCCTTCTAGCATGCTTGGTCCGCTGCCGGCTCCATGTTTTGCTTTCTCCCCCTCGCGTATCGACGGCCGAGATAATCCCCCGGTTCTCGCTTCCGACATGCACGCTTGTCTCGTTCGCTGCGTAAGGCGCTTTAACGCGCTGCGAAAGCCCATCAATCGTACGCGCCGCCTTTGGCCCCGCAATAGACTGCTCCTTTTCTTTTTCGTTTTCGCCTGTGGCACATAGAATGAAAACTCTTTACGCCCCCCGATCAGTAACAAAGTTTTCATCGCTAGTATTCGCAGTTTGCCGCTCTTTGGATATTGTACGGCCATGTTCGCTGACACACGATAATGCCGATATGTGTGCACTGTTTCCTGCCTTTTATATTCTCTCGACATTTGCTAGCTGTCGCCGTGCTTCTTTCTTGTAAGGCTGAGATGGGTAGCACTGACGTCCGTTTTGTGTGCAAGGGGCGTTAGCAGTATACGATAATTATTTGCGATAACTTTAGCTAAGGTATCTGTACTGCAGTATTTTCATTTACGCAATTTATTTGTAATAGATTTAGTTGGAAGGAGCAGCTATAAGAACATTGCACCTGTTTTATGAAAGACGGCGGCATGGAAAAAGCTGCAGCTTCTGAAAACTTTATTTACTCTTTTTGTGCCCGTAGTAGTTATTTCGAACAACACTACGTCTATGTCAACGACAACAGGCCTCCTTTCTTCATCTGAAAGTCATTTTTAACACCATTTTATCAGTTAAGTGTCACCGTTGAATATTTACCGAGAAAAACATTCGTGTCTTTCTTTGCTGTAAGGCAATATGTTGGCTTGTTCGAACTCGCTGTGATCGTTCTGTCGCGTGAAGACGATTAAACCAACGGTTTAAGACCGACAGACAGCCTTGGAAAACAGCTCATCTCTAGCAGAAAGCCTATTTACAAGGAGTAGCGTGACGTTTTTGGCAAGAATGCTGGGCGAATGAAGACGACGTGGTATATAAGTGTGAATTTTTGGACGGTAAACATTGTAAGTTAGCGCACCGTGTTGCCTATGTCTTCCTCCCGTCACCGACCGACGGGGACGGAATGTTTTTCAAGTACGTTTACCAACCGTTCAACACACAGCGGTTGCGAGGCAGCCGTTGCGTGTCATTCGTTTCTACTTTCCGTCCAGTTTCTGCGATGTTCCCGTTTCGCATCGCGTCATTTGTGCTCTCCGCGGCCCAAGGGAACAGTCGGCCACCGAATCTGCGCGGAGTTTCCTCTTCGCCGATTCCGCGAGAGAGTCGCACTATAGTGGAATATGCGCCTGTGATTGCGAGCAGTCAGAATACACGCACGCAGGCGTCGCGCGCCTGGCATGTGCGATGGCGGCGTCGGCGCCACTGATCGACAACGGCGAGCAAGCGCACGCGTGGGCGTGGAGCACAAGGCTCGCCGTTCTTCTTGCACGGCGGAGGGCCGATGACCCGGCCGCCGCTGCGGGTCATGATGCTGGGCACCCACTCATTGAACAGGGGCCCAGCCGCCGCTTCTTTCCCGAGGGGTGCGCTCAGCCGCGACACGGGCGGTGTTCGGGGGCACCGAGAAGGATGCTCTGGTCCGCAGAAAGCGCGCGTTTGGTTGCTGGCAGCTTTGTTGGCTCTTCCAACAGGTGGCAGCGAAGTTTACTGAGTAGCTCCAGAAGCAGAAAAAAAGTGTAAACCAATACGTTCGCAGGTTGTCATACGGTTTGCGATTTTCAGAGAAAAAATGCCTATCAAATTTGCAAAGATTTTGCAGTATCTTCTTGCGGGCTAGTTGGCCGGTTGTTGCTGAAGTAGTAACGTATTGCCCAAGATACACGAGAAATGACGCAAATAGAAATAGGACACAGCGCACTTTCCGTATGTATAATTTTTTGTGTAAGGTGGGGGAAGTCAGCAGCCATAGCCACTAAAAAAACTTAAAAAAAATGCTTCTCAATGTCCTTGCAAAACACTTCGGCACCGTTGTATTTATCAGCACTCGCAAGGTAACCTCTAACACACATGACATGACACGACGAAGGCCGACAGCCCACGTATTCAAATCTAGACACCGGTGACGGCCCTGGAGGCGATAACACATTCTTAAAAATTTAAGAAGGTCACGGCTTCTACTGCCGTGACCTTTTTAAATGACGTCATGGCACATGGCGCAGAGGACGGGAAGTTGTCTGACTGGCTTAGGTATTATCCGACGCGCTTGCAGTGACGTGTGTGCAGGAAGACGTCACGGAAAAGGGGTGTTTAGGAGCCCCGTTAACGAAAACAATTGACTCGCCATCCCTCCTTGCGAAAGTGGATGTCCGGCGAAGCTGTTGAAAGCCACCACTACAATTGTTGGGGAAAGGTATGCAATGTTTTATTGCTGTACAGTAATAATAGTGACAATCGCTTTGTGGTCGCTGTTGTACATCGTGATGGGTTTCGCGACCACTTTCGATAAATTCGTGGCCAAGATCAAATCCAAACACGATCTGTACCGCGTGGTTGTGGTCGTTGTGGTTGGGAATAGGTTGTGGTTGATGGGGTCGTCGTAGCATGCGAGTCCAAAGTTGTCCCTGACAAACGACAGGAAGCAGTCCTTCTTGTAGGGTTTTGCAATGTCAGCATTAAAGTCGTCTTAAAGCCGCCTTAAAGTTGCGTTAAAGTCACCAGCATTAAAGCCGTTTGAGCAAGAACAATCGGGTCCTCCCTGGATTCTTCGGATCCTCTTGGGAACGAAGTTCATCAATTTGGCAGCCCGCCGCCGCTGGTCGTATTCACGCTGCTCCTCGGGAGTCCTTTGTGTTGCTTACCCATTGCGGTGCTGAAATAGCAATTAAATCAGTCGCTAGGCTGGTTCTTTTATATATGAAAGGCTGATGACGTCACTCCCTACGTCGCAAGCTGTCGTCGCCGCGGCAGCATATGCAACAGTAATCTTTACCAGGAATCGTCCGTGTCCCGTGCATTGGGGGCACGTTAAAGATCCCCTGGAGGTAAAAATTAGTTCGGAGTACCCCACTACACCGTGCCTTATAATGTGATCGTGGTTTTGGAACGTAAAACCCCAGAATTCAATTAAAATTTAAAAAAATGGAGGACGCTTAAGCTTCGCCTTTAACAGTAGAACGCGATAGCGTTATCGGAACCCCTTCGCATCGCATCTTTCGCATACGGCAAGTATATTTCATTCACTGCAACATTTAACGTGAGAAAGTCAGCTTACAAAGACCAAGCTTACACCGATCCCCTTAAGGTCGGCTTCACTTTTAAACAGAAATGCATTGCTGCAAAGACGTATGCAATATGAGTGGCCTTACATTAAAATGTGAAGGTCCTAGCACCTTTTTTATTACTTTATTAATGGGTTATTATTGCCCCGACGCGTGCAGGTCTGGTAGAAATGCTGGAAAAGGGGTTTGTGTTTGAGTTTCCTCGTAGCAGAATTAGGTTTTCTCGTACATTCAAATTACAATCCGACGGCGAATCCGACGCCGAATGGTAAAGTCGTACTTCACCATTTTTTTGACGGATTTCATTGTGCGAAATTCAATTTTTGTTCGCCAAAACCTTGCACCACGTGAAGGGCCTGCGCGGTCGTGGTGGTTGGGGCGGCTCGGGATGATTTTCTCCGCCACCCGCATCGCACGCCGACGCCGGTTGCCGACGCCGGATTTTCGGCGACATGGGGCTCTTAACGGTGTCGCGTTAAAATATATTAAAATAGATCTTGATGCAGCGTGAAGCGCTCACTAGGCAGTAGTGCGTATTGGCTTGCTTTCGGCAGTCCCGGTGACAAATCACAGTTGGTGCCGGTGTATATTTGTTAATAGAGAAGTGAAAGCATCGTGTGCTTTCCTAACCCCACAGTCGCAGGTACCGCTTCATTGCATCGGCGGTTGACCCGGGCAGAGTGCGAGAACCGTCTTCGGCACGGGGAGAAGGGGTCGGATGAACATCGACACGCCAACAATAGCGACAAGAGAATTTTGAGGAAAGGGCGCCGGTGATCTGCAAGCTCGGCGAGTGCCGTCAGCAGAGATGCTGTGGAAGGGGTCGACCTAGACATGCCGGAACGTTTCATAAGTAGGCCGGACGGAATACTGCGCCGTTACGCCTATTTTCTACACAAATTTTTTTTTTAGAATTCTGGCCTGTCAAAACCAGAAATTGAATCTAGGGACTCTTTGTTTCAGAACGGCGCAACAAGGAAGACCATGCATCCGTACCAACTCGCCCAATTGTCAGTGCTAGGGACTCTTGCTACTGGGTTCGATTCAGTGCACAAGCAATGACACATGCAAAACTTTCTTTGCCTTCTTTTGCGTTCACACGATGTATGACGAACGGTGTTTGACGAAGCTCTGTAATAGCTTGAATGCAGTGTAATGCTTATACATTTTACATATAACAACACCCTGAAAGAAGTAGCAGTAGCATGAGTACAGGGCTGCAAAGCTATAACGAAGGAGGGATGAGTGTACCCAACCGCTGAGAACATTCGCTGATCCTGTTTCAAACGCGGGGTTCAGTGCCGGGTGGCGTTGCTAGGCCCGTTTCTTTGCTCTTTTCCGAGCCACGCTAGGGCACAGTGCTTTCGCGCGCCGTCGTCAGACGCGGGGTGGCGAAAACGAAAAGGGGGCATTCAGCCCCTTGAAAATTGCGGTAAATTGACGCCACTGACGGCAGCAAGCGGGGAGTGGGTAGAGGACAATGCGGAGGCCGGGGGCCGCGCTTCGTCGTGGAAAGAAGCGCGCTCTTGCATGCATCCTTCCGTCCGCGCACACGCCGGCCTCCTGCTGAATAATGCGCCCGCGCTCGGATTGAAATTTTATGCGCCCTCAGCGGCAGCGAGCAGCATCAACGCCGGAGACCCCGGATCGGGCCGCCAGCGTCTCTTGTTTCGCGTGCCCCCTTCGGGAAAGAACGGTTCGCCAAAAGGAGGGCTACGGGCATCGGCGACCCACGCTGACCAAAGTATAGCTGCCTGTTTCATCACTAAAATACGCAGGTTCGACTCCCAGCGACTTGCTAAACTGTTCATTGACGGTATCGTGTGATAGCAATGATTTGTAGCTGGCCATCGGGAACATTTGCGCATCTGTAGGCAGCAGTGAGCTTGCGATAGGAAGAAGGAACTGTCAATCATAAGGAGGATAACGTTACTAAATAATACGGTGAAGTAAACGTGAAGCGATAACATACGTACATGGGTGAACTTGAAAGGTGTAAGTCGCGTTGCAATCTCTGCGAATGTGCGTGTGTAGTCCAAAATAGTGCTCGTTAAACTCGCGTGATTTTCTTACGTAAATAGCGCTTGTTGCTCTTCACAATCTGAACATTATTGTGGAGTTCATGGCCGTTTTATTCTCATCATGTGGGTTACACGAGCGATTTTTAATCGATATCTTAATTTGCAGGGTATACTTCCAGCTTTCCGTATTTGGTATATTCCTAGCCAATTTCGTGAGCCGATCCCGGTGATAAAGCAGTCTAAAAATGTACGCCGATCCCGAAGATAGATTTGGTACTGGTGCTCCCGGTGGTATCGGTACCTGTAATACCACCGTGCGGTCGCTGCACATGTGGTGGTATCACCATGCCCCGTGGTACCACTTTAACTGCTGTTATTACCGTGTGGTACTTCTGGTATCGGTACCTACTGCACTGTTGGTAAGGGGAGTGTTCTCGCAATCTTACCTCGTGACAGCTAGCGTGTTGTGACGACGCAGACGCTGTCGTATGAAATGCTGCGAGCCTCAGAATAAATTCTATGGCTCACACACACTATTCTCACCCACAGCTCACCCTGGAAGACGTTTGCCTTTCATAGACATCAATTAGAGACCTGTTAAATCGCCTTCTAAACATTTTCGGTCTTTAACTTTTTTTTTCTTTAAGAGCAGACACGTTCGCCTCATTATGCCTGCTATGTTTAAGCGTAGCTACTTTTTTTTTATTTCTCTACTTCGTCTTACAACTTCGTGGTGCTTAAATGTGCTCTATTGATTGAAGCACTTGTAACTTAGATACGCAGTTGTGCATTTAACTGGCCTTCTCGACGTTATGGTTTTTTTCATGTTTTATCAAGCACTCTTGGTGTAGGTCACCACAACAGGAAGAATGACATGATGGAATGCTGCAGGAGTTACCTGTAGACGGAAAGTACGAATTTTATTGAACGGACATGTTTTCTGCACAGCGGTATAACCTAATATAAATGTTGTACTGAACTCAAGCGATTCAATGAAAGAGTCCGACACTAACAACGTAGCAGTGACTGAAATGAACACGCTATGACTGAGGTGTGTGGTGCCAAGGAGATATAGAGGGTGTCCCAGCTTAAAGTAGCCAATGTTCTAAAAACGATGGAGTGTGCTAGGAGGTTCAAACCAACTTAGTGGTATTGAGGATCGCGTGTCCTAGTCTGCGGGGTTTTTTTTTTTTTGGTTTTGCAAAGTCAGTTAATTAGTATAAACTAATTGCCTAACTTTGTAAATGTTGGCTTCACCAAGAAAGTGCCAATATGAAAGTTGTAGATCACATTTAAAAATGGCCGACTGAAGTGTTTGCAACTAAGTACCATTGATGGAGAGAGAGAGAGAGAGAAACTTTAATGGATAAAATGAAATTTGAGGTCCCGTGGTTGGGACTTCTAGTCCAGGGCTCCGCTGGCACGAGCGGAGAGCCAGTCCAGGAGAGCCAGTTGGCTGTCCTGGTCCTCGTCCGCAAGCCGCGCCTCCCACTGCCTGTTAAAATCTTGTGTTTTTAGTAGTGTGGAGTTCATATGTGTCGGTCTGTTTGGGCATATCCACGTTATGTGCGGTAACGTTGGCGTGTCCCCGCACCACGGGCATTCGTCAGTGTGTCGTCCTTCGTGAATACGGCTAAGTGTATGTAGATTTGGGTATGTGTGTGTTTGAAGTCGGCACCAATTCCTCGCCTGTTGACTATTTAACTTCGGGTGAGGGCGTCCATATTGCCTCCGCTCCTGTCTTTGGTGTTCGAGGATGTCGCGCGGTGTAAAGGGAGGCTTGTCACTGGGTCGGTCCGCAGCTCGGATGCTTAGTACGCGAGCTAGCCGGTCCGCCCTTGTGTTGCCCTCCATGCCCCTGTGGCCGGGGCACCAAGTGAGGTTGTGGAATCCGGTAATTTGACTCCCTAAAATTTTTAGTACTAAGCGCGGCGCCGTCCCGGACAGATACAGGCGGCAGACGGTTTGTGAGTCCGTGATTATGGCAGCAGATACGTCCCTATTCTCCGTGTCCCTAATTGCAAGTGCAATCGCTGCGGCTTCTGCTGTGCTGGCAGATTTTGCCCTGACCGATGCAGCTATCACACGATTTTGGTTCGTGGCTACCACCGTATACTTGTCTCTGTCCGTTTGACTCGCGTCTGTGTAGTACAAATCCGGTTGTCCTCTAAATCTCTGGTGCAAGGTTCTCGCTCGGGCCTTCCGGTGCCCTGCATGATATCTCGGACTCATATTCTTCGGAATTGGGGACACCATTATGTGCTGCCTGACTTCCTGGGTCATCTGCACTGTCTCTTCTGCACTGAACTGGGGGCGGAGTGCAAAGCCAAGTTTGGTTACTATGGCCCGACCCTGCGTTGATGCGCACAGCCGTTCCTTTTGCGCGATGAAGGTTGCCGTCGCATATTCCTCGAAGGTATTGTGGATTCTTAATTTGTCGAAACGTTCTGTACTAGTATTTTCCGGGAGCCCTAGAGCAGCTTTAAATGCCCGCCGAATGATGACTTCAAGTTGTTTGAGCTCCTGCTTGGTAATGCTTTGGAAGAGGAGTGCATACGTAATCCTACTGATGACAAAGGCGTGTACCAGTCGGATCATTTCTTCTTCCGAGAAGCCCTCGCGGGTTCGCGTAACCCTACGGATCATCTTAGCTACGTTTTGTGTAGTACCTTTGAGGAGTCATAGCGTGTGCGCTACTCCGGCCGTTTGTTGGATCCATCATTTTCTCGTCTCGTGTAATTTGCTCTTATTCGAATAAATTCAGACTTCTCTGGGGCACATGTCATGCCGGACCCTTGCGTGAAGGTCTCGACCTGTTGGATGGCGCACTGGGGAAGCTCCTGCTTATCCCCGTAGGATCCCCGATTTGCCCACAGCATAATATCGTCAGCGTAAGTGGCGCTCCCTGGGGCTTGCTTCGCATCCAGTTCTAGTGCGCGTTTACGCATTCCCAGGTTAAATAGGAGAGGGGAGAGTATGGACCCTTGTAGGGTTCCTCGATCGGGAACTGCAAAGGGTTTCGACCTAGTTGAGCCCTGACCGATGGCGGCCGTACGGTTTCTCAGAAAGCTGCGTACATACTGGTAAATGTGCGTCCCTCAACCTACTGCTTCTAGTCCTTCCAGTATTGCATCGTGGGAAATCGTATCCGATGCCTTTTTTACGTCGAGAGCAAGCAAAATGCTGTCTTCGGGACCCCTTACCGGGTGCAGAACGCCCTACTGAAGCATCAGAAAAACCATCCATCCATTGATCGAGCTTCTTGTTATTGCCTTTAAAGAAAGCCCGCGAAATACAAAAGCAAGTGTGTCATAGCACCAATATTTCAGCGCTCCCAGATGACCGATCACGAAACTAAATCCGCATAGCTGTACAACAGTTCCAGGACGGGCTTGGCGTTTCCCATGGCTGCAAGGTACGCGCCAGCAACTCTTGCTAGTAAGGTAGGATCGCGAACGAATAGAAGAACATGACAGTTTCACTTTCGTCCCGATTAAAGAGTTCTGCCCTCAACATTTACTCAAGCCCAAACTTCTTTATCTTTATAATTTTTTTCTTGCTTTGCGCGTTCGGGCTTCATTCTACAAGTGGAACAAATGATATGTTTATGCCACGTCACCTCGAAGTGCGACGCACCTTCATCACCGCTGCTCGCTCTGTGTGCGCGATCGCGACAGGGCACGCGAGTGAGTCTCGAAAAAAGCATGCAAACAATGTCCTTTACTGGTCGGCCGTCTGGGGGCACTGAAATATTGGCGCTATCACGCGCTTGTTTTTTTTTATTTTTTTTTTATTTCGCGCGCTTTCTTTAAAGGCAATTACAAGAAGCTCCATCAATGGTACTTAGTTGCAAACACTTCAGTCGGTCATTTTTAAATCTGATCTGCAACTTTCGCATTGGCACTTGGTGACGCCAATATTTAAAAAGCTCGTGAATTAGTTTATACTAATTAATTGACTTTGCAAACGCGATCCTCGACCCCACTGAGTTGGTTTCAGCCTCCTAGCACACTCCGTCACTTTTAAAACATTGGCTACATTTAGCTGGGACACCCTGTAAAGCTTGTGACGCCTGCGCTGGAAAAGCTTTCCAGATCATCACAGCGAAGGTTAAGAAGGCAAGGTTTACTTGGGAAAAGGGATAAATATGTCTGCGGCGGGCAATGGCGATGTAATCTGGTTCCAAAGAGAAACGATCACGGCCTAAAAAGAGATGGCAAGGAAGTATCAATGATTATATTTTCCCACCGAGATAATATGGAACGCCTAGGTTATATGGCTAGGCCAGGGAAGCTCGTCAGTAACAGCGGCGCCAATTGAAATGGGACGTGGTAGATGATAGTACAAGTAAAGTTCCAGAGAGTTCGCGTTATCATTACGGGTGGTCCTTTACTGCGAAGCCCTACAATCAGTTTCTAAAGCAGATCTCAGAACGCGAATCCCTTATCGACTGTCTTGTTGCTCCATGCGTTAGGTCTGCAGTCGTTGCCAAGTTCGCAATTGAGGAAAGTTTGGAATTACCGGCACATATTTTATACCGATTTCATCTACGCTAGTGTCCAAACTAGCTTTAAGTTATCGCACCACATGATCCACCGATCGTTGGCAGGCGGTGTGCTGCCGGAATGTTTCGGAACGTTTTAGCCTGTTGCCTCACCTGCCATTGAGAACGAATGAATTGTCACCTCCTTCCTGGATAAATCAACTGCGGTCGACGTGCGTGGCTTAGCGCATGTTGCTTGCGCGCTGCGTGAGCGCGACGACGAGAGGGGGGAGTCGTGCGTACAGCTTCGTGCATCTCGGTTGAGCGGCAACGCACCGGGACAATGCGCCGTCTCCGGCTGCGGGAGACGCACTCTCGTTGATTGAGCTGCCGTGCGCAAAGGAATGCGCGCCGCGTTGCAGGCTCGGTTGCCGGCCGCCACCGGCGCTCGGGACCATCCATCTCTCGTTCCTCCCGTCGGTGCCACCGTCTCTAAGCAAGAAGAGCCCGCGCGGTTGGGCTAAGCGAGGGAATAGTGCGCCGATAGGCGTACGATATATCACTGCAGAGGGTGCCGGGTGAGCGCTTGGGCGGCGTCTCCTTGTTTGCGCCGGCGGTGGTTACCGTGCCGTTAACGGAGCGGCCCGAGTTCCCGGGGGCGGAAAAGACGCCGTCGTTCTCCCACCTACCTCCACCTCGCGACACTCGGGTGAGGGGGACGAAACCGCTTCTCCACCACGACCCCTCGCGCAGTCGTCCACGTGTGAACGAGAGCGCCCACTAAAGCCCTGGAACGGATCGAGAGAGAGGGAGGAACCACTTGCCTGCGAGGCAGCGCGCACACCTGAGCTCTTTCCGAGCGAGCCGTGCTCGGCTTTCATCCCTAACGGCGGCGGCTTCGATCCTCAGCTTGCGCGCCAAAGTCCCCCGCCAATCGAGAGATGGACTCGCAGATAGACGCCCGCGGGACCGACGCGTGCGTCTCTTCCGAAACCATTCATCCGGGAGCGTCATTTTTCTTGCGGCCCGCGGTCCCCTCTTGTTCCTCCCGCAGCATCTCTGCCGCTTCCCTCACAGCCTCGCACAGACGGAGTCGGGTCTTTCTCTTCTCCTTCGACGGCGCGCGCGCGCTGGGGAGCGGTTCTCGGAGCGGCGTAGCGCTCGAGCAGGAAGCAGCTAGACCAAAGAATCCTGGCGGATGTGCCGCGCATCTCCCATCTAGGCCCTCGTTAAAAGTTTTAAGCTCGCTCAGCTTCTCCTCCGGATGACGAGCGCGCGAGCTGTATAGCATGGCCGGCCTGCTCTTCTTCTTTCCGCGGCCACTGCATTTATTCTTTTCTTTCGCCGGGGGCGGCGGCCAGTTTGGCTCCTCGCAGCTTTTTCCTCCTCTTCTCTGCTCCACTGAATGCCCCGGCAGAAGCGCGCGCTCTCTCGCTTCGTTTTCATTTTGCTTTGTCCCTCCACCTCTCGGACCTTCGCCGCGCCCCCGTTTCCGCCGTTCAAACCAACGGCGGGCCACCTGCGCAGCCAACCGAGCGCCGAGAAGAGCGAGCGCGGAGAGAGAATAGACGTGAGATGCGGGCCTCTTCTACTGGACGTCGGCCGCCCCACTATCTCATTTTGCTCTCATCCTTGCGCATAAGTACTTGCTTTCTCTTGCCCCAGAAAACCGAACCTATCTTATCAGGACGAACGCTGTCACTTTTTAGATTCGGGGAGCGCCAAAGTCTGTACGCACTTAATCTAGCTCAGTTTTCTCGGCCAATTTACACAATCGACCTCCCAGAGGAATCTTCTCTTCCTGCTAGAGTGTTTTCTTGCAATGCGTTGATATTATGAGGTGAAGTTACATTGCCGTGACGCATTAAATTTTCTAGTCTGCATGTGCATAAAGTAGAATTTATTTATTTATTTATTTATTTATTTATTTATTTATTTATTTATTTATTTATTTATTTTTCTGTCTACCGTTTACTTAAGGGCTTGTTGCCCTCATTTTCTTCTACCTCTAGCATATACGGGCGAATAAACGCGGAAAGACCATTCTCCTATTTAATAGCTGTTATCGTATTCTCTGTTTGAGTATTGAAATTTTTTTCCAACTCGACAGTGCTCAACGATGCGTAATTCTAGAGAGAGAGAGAGAGAGAGAGAGGAAAAATCATGTCGTAATTTAAACGTTTTCGCGATATGATGTAACCCGCCGTCACTTTACTTCGATCAGTGCTGTTTACAAAATGCTCTTTTGGAACGAGTTGTACTCGGCTGTACACCTATCGGAAAGCCTTTCCTGTGATGTTTCTCTGCAAGGATATTCACGTTCGCTCAGTTCGCTGGCCACTCGCGAGTGAAAGGCGGCGGTGGCAGTAATCAGGCGAGGGTACTCGTTTGTCGTTTCCCTCTTGGTCAGCGCCCGCACTTCTTCGTCCAGCAGACGGGGCTGCTCTGTGAGACGTGCCGTGCTTGCCTCTTAGCGCCAGGGTACATTTCGGGACGGTTCGCCCATTGTATCGACGCTACACGATTTGATCGTCGCGAGCTGCAAGGCAAGCATAAAGTATATCAGTCAATACCGCGTGGAAACCAGACGTCATCGACGCGTCTCTTTTGCGCGAGCAGATGTAACGACGCATCGCGGGCGCATTGCTCCTATTCTACTAAGATACAAGGAATATCTGATGTGGCGTGTGAGTGAAAAAGAGCTCGTTCGAGTTTGTAAATGCAAGGTAGGAAATGGGTACGTTTTAGGAATCAAACACACACTTCTGCGTCTACGGGCCTATGGCGTATACGGGCTACCGAGCTACCGAAAGCGCGCAAGTATAAAGTTGCCGTCAAGACGGGTGGGAAACAAATAGCCTCGTGCCCGCGTTGGCCTGCGGGAAGGCGGAATAACATCCGTGGCAGCATATACGGGTTGATTAGAGTCTTCAGGTGTTTCCACAATAAGGTGGCCTAGCCCTCACAAGCCGTCTTCGTCACTAGGCCTTTATAACGAGTGGGGGCGCTACTAATATCTGCGGAGAACCCTATCCTCCAAGTGGCGCAAAAGAATCTCGGCCGCCGTTTCCCACCACCACGAGGACGTCGTCGTCTCCTTCCTCAGCGAGCGCGTAAACCTCGTTGGCCCCCGTTGCCGCGCGGCTAAGTGGTTTACTGCCTGCAGCGATGCCGGCGGGGGCGCGCTTCACGCTAGGCTGGCGTGGGGATCCGCGGCCGGCGGTGGAGATGCCCGGAATAAACGCTGCCGCGGGCTCTTTCCGTGGGCGATGCGACCCCCTCCTTTCTCGTCTCGGTGTTCGCGAGATCTGTCACATCGTAGCCAGCAGTGCTTTCAACTGCAGCGCGCTACGTGAGCTGCTAAGGCCCTGTTCTCTCTCTATTTCTCTCTCTCTCTCGACATCACGCTTTCCGGCCTTCCGGGTGCATCGCGAGCACTGGGAGCAAAGTAGATGACGGTGTGCTTTATCTGTCGCTGGATTTTCTGTTTGTTGGAAGCCGGGAAAGAAAAATAGCGACTGAAACCCCTCACTTGGGTTCATTTCCACGTATCAGGGACGCGGCATCTGTGCTTTATGTCTGCTAGAGCTTACTGGAACAGCACTTGTTACCTGCGTCCCAACTGTAATTTTAACTTCCCGTAAGAGTGTGACACAGCGCGGAGGAAGCAGCAAATCCGCATTTTTAGCTTGTCCACCATAAGTGAGCGTGGAAAATTCGGCCTGCTTACAACGACGCAGGCACTGTATGTGAATGCAGACGCTAAAAACGGAACGTCAGTGCTGATACATGGAACGCGTAACTCGCTGCCACTTGTTCAGTCGTGCTCAACTGCTTGTCCATACGGCGAGCGTATACATATTGCTTGTCCAGTAGGCTAGCGTATAGCGAAGACAGGCTGTAACGTGCGATGCTCCTTTCTAGTCACACAGATGGCGGAAGTCCAATTCAAGGGTGAATGGTTGCCGTATTTGAAAACCGCTGCTTTGAAACAGCCCCTCCAGCGTGATACACTGGTGCATGTGCATGTGAAAGTTGGCAAGCTGTTCCGAGTTTGACATGATAAAAACTTCGTGAACGACAAGACAGCAGAAAAAATGAAGACATTTCAGCTGGAATTGCAGCAAGTTGCATTCTAATAAATGGACGGGCACCGACGTGGGCCAATACCACGCCAAATAATAATAATAATAATAATAATAATAATAATAATAATAATAATAATAATAATAATAATAATAATAATAATAGTTATTATTATTATTATTATTATTATTATTATTATTATTATTATTATTATTATTATTATTATTATTATTATTATTATTATTATTATTATTATTATTATTGCTGCTGCTTTGTGCAATAACATCGGAAATTGAGGCGCAAGTTTGCAGCTGCATGCGAATCGCGTAGCCCATTGCAAATTTCTTCTTTTTTTCTAGTAAACTTACATTGCTTGAAAAGCGTAGAAATGTGCGACATAAACATAAATAAATAAATAAATAAATAAATAAATAAATAAATAAATAAATAAATAATAATAAATAAATAAATAAATAATAATAAATAAATAAATAAATAAATAAATAAATAAATAAATAAATAAAGAAGATTCCAACCTACGCTGCAGCGATTGATGCTGTTCCCGTTACATGAAGGCAGGCTGTAACTTGTAATTCGGCAGCGTCATTTCTCCTTGCGTACATTAGTGGTGACTAGAGCACTGCACGGGCCGATTTTTTTCAGCCTGGGCCTGGACCGGGCCCGTTTTTACGTTGGGTTGCCCGCCCGAGCCCGACCAAAAGTTTTATGGCGAGACCCGGGCCCGGAAATAATCTACGTTACCCGCCTGGCCCGGCCCGCCACTTCTTTACCTTAGGCCCAAGCCCGGCCGGAGCCCGACTGAAAACCGGCCCGAACCCGGCCTGAGCCCGAAAAAGATCACCGACCGGCATTGAAAAAAATTAAGAAGAGAATGGAAGTAATTTATTCTCAAGGCACAAATACATTTCATATGCAATTATGAACACCATTTGAGCGGTCGGAACGCAAATACCAGCGCGCGAATGACCCTGCCGAGCAGTATCGTCAGCAGTTTTCAACGGCGCGACCTTGATGAGGCCCAATCCACTTCTATCGCAGCGCCACCACAGTATTTTTCCACGTCGGGCGCCGCACTGCAAAGCATGCGCCGCCCCACCCGCTTGTCCCACTTAACCGTATTCTAGTATACTCTAGCTGAAGCGAAGCCACGACCGGTCGTGAGCGCAGCGCATGGATACAGTAAATGGAGAAAGAAAGCTTCTCGTTCCTCCATGGTGCAGCGTAATGCGCTGCTGCTAGGCACCCGGTTGAGAACATGAGCGCAATCATGGATGAACGCAGTGTCATATTTCAGCCGCCTGACAAATTATCTTATCTTACCAGTCATCGTTTTACCAATTCGCCTTTGAAGAATCAGGAAGTCGTGAACGCGCTTACACCGCGCTGAAAGCATTAATTACATTGATTTAGGTAAGGAATACAATGGCATCTTTTCGTTTGAGGCGACTTCGGTCTTTCTGGACTTTTACATTCTGTTCAAAACGCGCAAAATACGACGGAAGAAGAAAAGGGAAGTACACAGGAGTAGCACTGCGAGCTTGCAGCTGCTCCGGGGCAACAGGTTTTTCAGAGTCGAGACGCGCGAGGATAACTCGCTGCACGTTACGTGCACACCACCAGAAAGTCCGAGCCCGGCTCGGGCCCGCGTCAAAATACCCGAGCCCGGCCCGGGCCCGAGTCAAAAAGCACATGCCGTGCCCGAGCCCGGCCCGAGCCCGGAAAAAAACTGCCTTACCCGGTCCGGCCCGGCACAAGCTCGGGTAAGCCCGAGCCCGTGCAGTGCTCTAGTGATGACAGCAATGGTAGTTTAGTGCTGAATCTCTTCTCGACGATTCTTTTTACTTCGCTTTTACTTCACAGCAGCAGTCGGTGACATTCGCTCGCCACTTCCATCATCTTCATCTGTGCGTTTTGAATGAGCAGCTGTTTGTCATCCATGGATTTGAGTCATCATCGTATTCTCAAGATACATGCGAATCCAACACACTGTGGTAATCGGTGCGCGCGACGCCTCTCGACTGCTTTCATCATGCTCTCAATACCGAAACACTGTTCGTTTCGCAGTGCAGGTATGACTGTATATGCTGAGTGTGTACTTATCATGATAAATACAAAACGTAATGCTTCGCTTTTAACGCGTCTTCACCGCTTGCGAAAAGAATATTAATTGCACCTTCCAATCGACATGTTGGTAAACTCTCTTTAGGGTCGCACTGAAATGTGTGGCGTACATACGAGCGGTGCTATATACGCGAGTGTTCCTCCTTCAAACTCCTCCACGCTAACGTCGCAGGGGCTCTTCAAGTTTTCCCTCTTGGCGCATGAGCTGTGTGAGACCTGTCACTACGTCTAGTCGTTATACACTGACGCCAAACCCAAGGAAAGGCAAGGAGGCCATTTGTTCCCATGCTACACCAGTGTAATGCGATAGCATTATAAGGATCGGTTCACCAACGCCTTTGATTGCCCAGCCTCCAGGATCGCCTGGCGTGACAAACCACATTAAAACCCCTGCGATCGGTCCGCCAAGTCTACACCTTTGCATAGAGCCTTCGGGATCGGCCCACTTCACTCCACCGTACCCACAAGACGCCAAACATCGAGGAGACAGGCAAGGAAAGCTTCGCAAAAAAAAAATACAGAAACAAAAACAAAAACACAGATGAAACGCGTTTGCAAAGACCTAATTGTCAACGTCGCACCACACCGCTTGTAAAAAAATATACGCATTAACGTTCGTTGCTACGCTGGTATGTTCTCCTTCTCGAAGAGGTGACGAGTAGAGAGCCGTGGCCGGCGCAGTTCTGTTCGTGAGCACCGCAGTCGCGATCCCCGTGGCGCGGCAGCGACGACGCGGAGGGGACGCCTGTTGTCGGAGTGAAAAACTCCCCCCGCTCGCGTGTCTTTCTCTTTTAATACCCGCTCGCGGGGGCTCTAATGATTCCGACTGGGCGCGCCACAAGCTCTTTGCGGAGCACGCCTGGAGGGGGACGGGAGGCCCGTCGAGGCGGCATCCTCTTTCGGCCTCCGCCGAGCTCCATCGTCATCAACATCCGACGAGACACATGCCTTCGGCCTCCGGTGCATCGATCGCTCTTTCTCTCGCCCCCACCCTCTTTCCAACCTGTCTCTCTTTCCAGCCGCTGTGTTCATGCGGGCGTCTCTCCCTGTTTGTGCTTTGTTTCCTGCTTTGCTCGCGTAGTCGTCGTCGTTGTTGCGTGTTTTTTTATTTCTGCACTTACTCCTTTGGTGGCTTGTGCGTGCGCGCTCTGATTCCCGGCTGTCTCCCCCCCTCGGCGTGATGCTCTTCAGCAGCAAAGCCGGAACGGGAGAAAAGGCGAAGCGAGCCGCGTGGCACGAGCGCGCATACACGCACCCGCGCCCCACCCCACCTCCGGCGCAGATCCCGCATGCAAACCCGGCGGGCGCTCGGCGTCCACCCGCCCCGGTACCCGTGAGTCATCAGCAGGCGCTGTGTGTCCTGTCCGCGGCGTGGCACGCGCCCTGCGTCTCGCCATTCCTTCGCGAGAACCTTTCTCCGGTCGTTCCGAGTTCCGACGATGCCTCTCTCTGTTTATTACTTCGCTTCCCCTGTCGCGTCTGTTTTGACGTTTGGCCTTACTTACCCTCTGGCGCCCTGTGTGTGGGATCCTTCGTCCCGTTTTTCTTATGAGGAATAAGATGCGAGGCAGACGGTGGTCAGGCTTTGTCACGGATCTTTCGACCTCAGGGCACATTGTTGGTGTCTTTTGTGAACAAATTTTTTTTTTCACTTGGGCATTGCTTTGCGAGATACCTTTATTCTAAGGGTCTCGTGCCACAAAACTCGATCTACGTCTGTCCTCCTCGTGAGCGCGTGGTCGTACAGTACTGTGCCGGTGCAGGCCTTTCTATTGCCTTCGTTCGAGCGCTCATTCGCAGACTTCTTTGTGGCAAAGAACCGTACAGGGCCAAGACATTTTTAACGGATCTCGACAGAATCTGATCGATGGCTTTGAAGCGAAAAGGGCTGAAATCCTCCCATAGAGCAATTAAAATGAACTTGTTTTAAATTAATTTACTACGCTGCACGTGAAGTCCACCGTGTGATTATGCGAATGATGACGCCGCTGCCAAAGTAATGACCTTTGTATTTGAAGGTAGAAGAGCGCTGAATTGCCGATGAAAGAAACACTCACGGAAAGAACACAGATACAGACAGGAAAGACGATCACTTGCAACTGGTTGTAAGTAAGCGTCTTTCCTGTCTGTAATCTGTGTTCTTTCCGTGAGTGTCTCTTTCATCAGCGCTCTTCTTCCTTAAATTGTCGTGCGAACTAGCCCAAAGGTTCACGCTTCTACACCTTTGTATTGGCTCGTCAAACATGTTTTTTTTTTTCTATCGAGTTAGGAACCGGTTACCGCTGCTAGCCCGCTTCAGTAGGGATTAGGGATGTATACAAGCTGTAAATTTGGATACACAGCGACATTCACAGCTTACAGCAGTTGACTGCAAGAAAGTGGGTGCAATAAAGTTGCACTTACGCATAGTTACATCATTACACTTCGAGGATGACGCTCAGTGTAGTGGGAGTTCCAAAAAGCGTCCTTATAGAAAGTGCTTTTACCATAGCGTTATACATTATAGACACGTTTTATATTCCAGTTATGAATGCCTGCTCTATGGCTATATGGCGCCGAAAAAGGTGACAAAACTCTCGTTTCCATGGTTGTGAAGTTTGTTGTCACCTGTGAGGTTTTTAAGAGTATAAATAAAAAATCCATTGCTAAAGCACGCGGTAAGAAAAGCGAAGTTTTCTCGATAAATGACTGAATGTTGTTCACGTCGAGTCCAGCTCTTAGCAACGCTTTTGTAAGAAATCACAATAGCTCCTGGAAATATTCCTTTGTGGAATTTCCAAGGTTGCACTTACGGCCACATTAAATAGGAGGCAGGTGGGTATTTTAAACATTAGATAACTGCCTTTCACTTGACAAAACGTAATGGTCCTTCGCTGTGCCAAGTCAGTACGCACCTTATTCGGAGGCTTGTTCATAAAACTGGCGCGGACTTCCTTGCTCTTTTTTGGTTTCTGTAAAAGATAAAAGACCATTTGCTTCTTTAAGTGGATGTGGCGGCTACGAAAAGGGGCACTTTGTGATTCCTGTTTATTAAAGAGCTTAAAATATTGTTTAAGAATGACGCCCAATTCTGTTGAACAGACACGGAACGCATACATGATTCATCAAATGCGCTACTAGTTAACATTTTTAACGCGTTAAGGGCCCCGTGTCGCAGAATATCCGAGGTCGACGTCGGCATGGGCGCGCCGGCATCGGTAGTGGAGAAAATCATCCCAAACCGTGATGATATTGGCTCTCCGATGAAATACGCCCTCCGCGTGGCCCAAGGTGTTAGTGAACAAAATTGAATTTCTCAAAGTAAAATCAATCAGAAAAATCATAAAGTACGACATGATAGCGTCGGATTGTAATTTGAATGTACGAGAAAACACAACTCTGTAACGAGGAAACTCAAACACAAACCCCCTTTTCCAGCATTTCTACCATATACCAACAGCGGCGCGCAGAGGCGAACGTGGAGCAAAGAGAAAGCTGCAGTTGCCGGGAAGCCCGACAAGCATTCAGGAATCTTTGAATGCTATCGCGTTCCACTCTTAAAGGCAAAGCTTAAGCGTCCTCCCATTTTTGATGCTCAACGATCAATTAGCCCCGCTTGCATTGTGCCTGCATTGTGTCTTCTGTGGTCTGGTGGGTTATGTCACAAACCGGGCTCGCAGTGTCGCTCGCATTGTCCTCGGTGTATTTGCACACTCACAAATTTATTAAAATGTCTTTTATTTCTTCTTGGTGACTCAGCCAAGATGCAGCATACAGGAACATTCCTGAAGAGGCTAAAAGAGCGAAGTCGCATGTTTACCTTGACGCTGTCTCGTTTAACTTAAGTCATCATGCAGTCGTAGTCGCTTACCCATCGTAGCATTTTGCCGGTCATAGATCAGTGCAAGGAGTTTACTCCGCACACCTCTCCGCGCCACATACCACACAGAAAATCTTCCTTTTCTTTTTGCGATACACGAACTAGACTCCGACGGTCGTTCAGGTACTGAACGTTTCAGGTTTCAGGTTTTGTAACCGTGGCAGGCGGTCCCTCGGCGGCGCGCTGAAAACTGCGCTCCCAATAAACGTCGTCCTCTGGGCGGCTGCGGCGCTTCTGGCCAGCGAGAGTGCACGCTGCAGAGCCGATGTTCCCTCCTGGAGGATTGCTTCTCTGACAGGCGTCGTCCCCCGGTGGATTGAGTTCGGGGTCCGCGCACGCGAGAGTCGCGCGTTGATGATGGCCGGGTAGCGAGGATGGCGGCACCAGCAGCGCCGGTGCATGCACTGTCTGCCGCCCCCCTTCTTTTTCATTCTTTTACTCCCCAAGGGCCCTAAAGGGACGACCGCGCTCTCGTTCGGCTAAGAGCCAATCGATACACGTGCACGCGGGCGTGAGCCAACGCGCGCCCCTATTAGCATAGCCGATAAACAGCTCCCCTCGCGGAGCACACATCCGGCGGCCACTGCGTCCGCTCCTGCTGTTGGCTGTCCCGTGGGGTTGCAGATGCGCTGGAAGGCCCACGGCCAACGCCAGCGTCCACCCTGTACCGCGCATACTTGCAGATTCTGCCAAAGTGGAACGCAAACATAGCGGCTTGTGATGACTCGGACATCATGCGTTAGCCTGTTGTGATCACATGCAGTCGGCATTGTACCATGCATACGCAAAGACGGTAACACGCGAACAGTTGCACCACGTCTTGTGATCGCCGTACGCTCAGCTTGAACCGTGCCATTGAACTCATTGGGGGTTGATACTGACATTGAAAACGCGACTCTTCGTCCCGGGCTTTGACAGCGTTTTCATATCCGACTCTATACGTATTCAGTGGCGGTCGGTGGTCGGAACACACGCGAGGCATGTACTGAGTTGTGTGTGTGAGAGACCAACCTTGCTTATAACATAACAGAGATTATCGCCTAAATATACCATTTCTTACTGGGTTTTCGTAATCAACGAGGATTTAAAGCTGAACGCACGCGGAACATGTTTCTGGTACGTTCCTTGTGCGGCGTCAATGCGCGATACACGTGCTAAAGCGTTGCTGTGATTAGGATGCTATGCCCTCCAACCGACTTCCGCTTTATGGTACTATTAGATTGGGCGCCACTCTACGTGATTTCATCGTGGGCATCGCGGAACGAGCGAGATACGTGGCGAAGTGTGCTGCGGAAAAAGAAAAAAGAAAAGAAAGACAAATAGAAGAGCGTACGCCTGATATCATTTCAGACTTAAAATTGCGAAGGGCGCCTTCTTTCCTCTACAAGCCATACAGAACTCGGCTCTACCCTAACAGCAAAATGTGACGTGATGACACCCAAAAATAAAGAAATAAACACGGAGCATTATGTCCAGTTACCAGAGACACTGCGCCCTTTTGCGGGAGTTCTTTCGACTAAATTTCACCAGACTCCGATCGGCAGCGGCTTGTACGAACATTTAATAACGAAAATAATACCGAACTTGAGAACGCGTTCTTAAATGTTCCCTATAAATAACTCCTAATGCGCACTAGAACCCGTTCTTAAATTCGGTATTATTTTTATTAATAAATGGTCATGCAAGCCGCCCCGGGTCTCGGCAGGAAAGCTTCAGTCTCGTGTGCATCGTTCGCCTCCAAGATTTGAGACCACGATGCTGTTTGTTGTTAACGGCGAGATTCTCTACACAGTATTTCAAATTTTTCATTACGTTTGGTGGTATCGTGCACATCGTGACACGCCGCAGGTATCGTAATGAAATGAGGTCCCTTTCTGGTTTACCAAGGGAGAGATCTCTGCACTCTGCGAGACTTCCGTTAAAGCGGCTTTTATGAAGGAAAATCGATACCCGTATAGAGATGAAATGACACTAGGAAACTTCCACTGCCTGCACGAGATATCGCGTTGTCCACGTGGGACACCCCAAGATTTAGAAACATCCCACCGTGCTTTGTCGGTTATGCCAAGGTGTGGACTTTGCGAAGTCTCTTGCTTTTTTCGTTGGAACGCCGACAACGCTACGTGTGATCGTGAAGAGGGTAGCGAACCGGATCTGCCGTTCTGGTTAACCTCCCTGCCTTTCTCTTTTCTATCGTCTCTTCATCTCTTTCATACAGTAGATTCCGAATGGACTGTTCGCTGGAGGCTGGGGAGAGATTACTATGTGTGAATGTTCTTCTTACCTGGCCTTGAGACTGTTATAAGATATGAAAATTTCGCACACCTATCGTGCTTCCGGTCTGCTCTCCGTTTTTCCAGAATCCGACTACAGCCATGTTTTCCCTCTCGCCAGTGAGTTAAAGTCGGATGGCGACTTCAGAAAAGTACACCCCCTCGGACACACTCCGTGTTGGGCGCCGCGCTTCTTTTTGTTCACGGGCAGCGGACGATGGACGCTAAGCAGCGCCGGCGGTGCCAATGTACGCCAAACCTTGCCCAGCAGTTTCTCGGCGGCATCCTCCACTAAATATAGTCTCGCCTCCAATCGCGCGTTGCAGCCGTGCACGTGCTACCGTTGCCGGACGCAGCTGTGTGCCGACGGCAGCGGAGGCGAGTGCTCGCCCTGTTGGTGTTTGGCTTGCTTACCACACGTATACGCTGGAAGTGGCGGCTATTTTTTGCGCTCTCGCGCGCTGCTTTGAGCCGCGGCACATGAACATGAATGCAGCAGAAAAGACGTGTTTTCCTCGAATTCCAAAGAGGCTTCAGTCACGAGCTTCCCGATGCCACGAGTCAATTTAGCCGCACGCACGCACACAGGCACACATATACACACGTGCACGCTCTCACGCATGCGCACGCACAAACAAATGTACGCACATACACCCGCGCCGACACACAGGCATAGGCACTCAGACAGGCACTCAGACAGAGAGGAACGGATAGAACTAAGGAAAGTAAGTAAGCGAACAAGAATAACTTCCAGTTTACTGCCCTGGATCATGCGGAGACGGCGGCATGAGACACGAAAGAAAGAGAGACAGAGAGACCCGCTCGGAAAGCGTACGCCTATATACAGTGCACATGCCGGAGGGGTTCACGCGCACGACCCCGCGGGTCGCACTGTTACCTGCGAAGCACGAGTGGTAAACCCAGGGACCCCGAAACTGGGTGTTCGAAGTGCCAGGCACAGCATGAAAAATTTTATACGATGATTATTAGACGGAAACCTTGCGCTGATATCCTCCAGCTCTCGATCGGTATTCGGGGGCAGCACATAATTTTTGCTACAATTTAGCGTGCCTTCTGTGGTTCCAGTGCATTTCGTGCTAGCTTTACAACATCTCGCTAAAGCAGTTAAGTGTTTAACGTTTGCTGCGAATTTATCCTTTAGGTGCTTAAAGGAATCACAATAATTTCGATACGCATAACGTCAATAAAACTTGTTGCGGGGCGAGTTGGTTCATGCTGCGAGGAAAGAATTACTGCGCAAAATACAACACAAGGACGTAGTAAGGGACAGCGCTTGTTGCACTGGAACCATAGCGCTTGTTCGTGTCCCTTACTGCGATATTGTGGTGTATTTTGCGCAGTATATTTATTTCCTCGTAACGTGAAATCTGTATAAATGATGTTTCTTGGTTACGTTCACCACGCCTAAATCTTCTTTATGTATTCAGAACTTTTATTTGTGCCGCCAGTGTAGTGAAAACCTTCAAATTGTATACACTGGAGGCTTAATGCAATAATTACTGCCGTACAGCAAAATTGAGATGAAAAATTACCTCTTTACGGTACAAGAACCGGAAAGGCAAACTTTAGGCAAACCAGTGTGTACTTAACAGTGGGCACATCAGTCAATCCCCATCATTTCTGGACTGGCTGAACAGTCATCCTGATCATTTCTCTTACGGCTACTCTTGTGGATAAAACTGGCAACACAACGAGGAAAGAGGGCACTCGATCGAGAGTAAAGGAGGACGAAGGTGCGAAGACAGCGTTAGAACGAAGTGATATCAGACGCGGTGAAATGTTCTTCGTCAACATCTCTTAGTCAAAGTTAAAATTGGGCGCGGACCACTAACAGCACAAAATACGATAAAAAGTCAACATAAGACATGGCTCCAGTATTGGAGCCGGGATATCTTGTATCTATTTTCTTTCTGGTTGCCGTTGCCTTGACCTTTGAACATCCTCATGAGACCCCTTGTACAATACATTGCACATTGCCTTGAGCTTTTTTTGGATGTTCATTCGGAAGTGATTACGCAAAATATTCATTCTGGGTATGAAGTACGGTACATGTCTAATTCTAAAAAATGGGTTTACTCATATTGTTGTCATCCATTGTCGAGAAATTCGACACTCAATTGATCTAGACCTCTGTGTCGTCCCAGACGGCCGAAATCAATCTTGAGGTGTGTTTTGAAATGACGGACATTGCGTGACAATACCGGACGTGGCAACAATATGGCAATGTACTTCACGTAGTTCCATCTTCATCTCTGCGTTTAAGTAATAAAATGCAGTTTTACCATAGAAAACATGAGGAGATAATGGAGATAGTTATTATTATTATTATTATTATTATTATTATTATTATTATTATTATTATTATTATTATTATTATTATTATTATTATTATTATTATTATTATTATTACGTACATGGAGAAGCAGTTTTTGGCATCTAACCGTGGTATGTAAATGTTAAAAAAATGTTTTTCATGGTCATAACATAATAGTAGGCAATAAAAACCACCTTGAAGAGCGATTATGTCTGATAGTTGTGTTCGGGTCTCAGGAGGATATGACTGATACCGAGCGGACGAGCTTTCGTCAAACCCTTGTCATCACTATGAAAGTCTAGCACATTCAGCCACTCGTCTAAAATTACGTGGTTTTACGTGCCAAAACCACCATCTGTTTATGAGGCATGCCGTAGTGGGAGGCTCCGGATTAATTTGAACCACCTGGGGTTCTTTAACGTGCACCTAAATCTAAGGACATGGGTGTTTTCTGCATTTCGCCCCCATCGAAATGCGGCCGCCGTGGCCGGGATTCGATGCCGCGACCTCGTGCTCAGCAGCCAACACCATAACCATTGAGCAACCACGGCGGGTTCAGCTACTCGTCTGCCTGTGTTCTCGTGCCGTCGCAGCCCGGCATATATTGACAAACTAATTATAACATCTAAGAGAGGTGAAAAATCTTAGTTGGCGAACATACATCTGTATAAAGCAACTAAAACATTTTTGCAGCCTTGCGGGCCTTTTACAAAGAGCGTTAATTTCACCTCGTTCAGCGCCGCAAAAAAACCTTGTGTTTTGTCGGTATCGTTCATCTTTTGTTGTTCTTTTCTATCTTTCATTTCTTTACTCCGCGTACTTCACACAATCAGCGTAATCTGAGTTTTCGCCCACTGCCAATGAGTGTGACCGACAATGTTTACTCCCTATAGAAAATCCGAATAATTACACACTGTGCCATGTCGCCAAGGCCACCTTCTTCCACCGGCGCTACCACGTACATGCGCAAACTGCCGCCAAAATTGTTGCGCGCCTGTTATGCAACTTCGAGAAACGCTCGAACGAGCGCGCGAAGTCTCCGGCGTTCTGTTCGGCTGTGACGCGCAACAGTCGACCGCTTTCAGAGGCAACCTGCGGGAGTCAGCGCATGCCCTGACGTCTCGCGTACCAGCGCATATGTTATTGCCGTCTTCTGCTTGCTTCCTTCCGAACGAGGCAAGAAGCATACGAGCCTCATCCAACACGATGAAACCGGAGGCAAGGGAAGTTCGCGTCTCCCCAGTGTAAACCCACGCAGAGAACAAAGCAGCGACGGACTGTGTACGAAGAAGGAAAATGAAATTTGGGGCCTCAGGAAGGAGTCCATTGTTTCCCAGAGCTTCCGGCTTTCCGGCTGCATATATTTTTTTTTTCGTCCACGCTTCGTCTAGTTTCCGCCCAGTAGATTGATGGGGCTTTTCGGCACAGACCCGGAAATATTTGCGAGGCTGCGCTGCTGTGACGTTGCTTCGTCGAGGCACGCACATGAAAAAGAAAAAACGCTTGTGGTTATAAAGATCAGTGTTTTGTATTATTGTCTTCATCCCGAAAAAAAAAGAAAATTTCCAATACTATTTCTGAACATTTTGTCAGAAAAAAACCTATGAAGCTCACTTCTCTGGCGACATTAATAATATCGCCGATAAGTATATAAGGTTGTAGTAAGTGGTTCGTGTGTAAAGGGAAAGGTTGGCGCTATCTTCTGCAGCCCTTGACGGAGCACGGCTCAGCGCCAAATATAAAGTTGTGCAGAAATCGGGTTTGGTGCCCTTTGGAAGAAATCGGGTTTGGTGCCCTTTGGAAGAAATCGGGTTTGGTGCCCTTTGGAAGTGAGAGAGTTCATAAGGGAAAGGCAGAGATGTTATCCAGGCTGAGTCCGGTTGGCTACCCTGCACTGGCAAAGGGCAAAATGGGACTGAAAGATGATTAGGAAGTTTCTGTCATTGTAACGAGCAAGTAGTGTTGTGGCGCTGTTGCTGCAATCGGGCGTCATCTGTAATCTAGCACCATTTGAAGCTAGCCCAATAGTAGGAGTAAGTATAGGCTGGTCACGCACCTTAGAGTATACTATATCTGAACCAGTTGTGACGTGGCCACGCGTTGCCACGGGCGCGTTGATATTGTCACGTTGTAAAGACGGTGAAGTACCAGGCAGTAGCAAATACATGATGTCACGAAACGAACTATTTATTGGGCGATTATGCCCCAAAAGACAAGTACGTTACACTCCAAGCCCGGTGATAGCGGTGAGCGCACTCGGCGATCGTCGACAATCTGATTAGCGCGTCAGGGGCGTCGGTTCATCATGTGCATTCCAGCATAATCTCTGGAGCTCGCGTGCCTTCTAGAATTTGCACCACTATTCGCGTCGCGCATGCAAATTTGATTACAGACAATATTTGTTCGTTATAGAATCGGCGACCACTGTCGAGAAAGTTCTGACTCATGAACGTGTGTCTTACACCGAGCGATAACATTGTAATAAAGGTAACATTATAACAGATTTTGCTTTGACGTCTTTAAAGAACCATTCAATTTTATGTATCTCATATTCAACGCTATCAATTTGCTGCTGTTATGTTTCATTTTCTGATGTTTATCGATGTTATGCTGCATACGCCACTTTCACTTGCGTGGTGAACGCATTTGGCGGTTCTTCGATTTCAGCATTACCGATATGTGCGCTTTCTTCTTTTCTTTTTTTCTTTTTTTTTGTGCGCATCAGCGATGACATCGCACTATCTTTAGGTTCACTGGGCTGGTATTTTGTAGCGATGCCTTTCCTATGTTAATGCCTTTTCGCGCTTGTCGCGCTTGGTCAGGGGTCAGAGCGACGGTCCGCTCACGTCATCAAAGGGATCAGCCGGTCGTGAGTGGTGGATGATAAGACTAGTATAGAATAAAGCATAATGCATCGCTACAAAATACCGGCCCTGGTTGCTAGAGCTCCCTGATCCAGAGTAACAAACAGCGCCGAGTCGTGAAATCGTCTCGTAGTAAACAGCAGGCTCAGCACATTTCTTGGCTTCTAGCAGCAATGTCCTTGACGTTAGCACCAGGGGCAGTGCTGCTCGAGTTCTTGAATCGCGTCTGTCACCCGGACGGCTCCCATTGTTGCGACAGATGGTGTGCATCCGTTGAGTTGTATCTGCCACGGAGCTGTGACGCTCTCCTGTGAATCGCCAGTGCGATTCCTGGCTTTAGAGGTCACATTTCGACGGGGTCGAGCGCATAAATTCCCGTGTAACCGTCTTTCGGTGCACATTAAGAAACCGAAGGTGATCAGAATTAATTCAGAGATGCCCGTCCTGTCTTTCAGAGCCAGATATATGGGGACTGTGGGACTTTCAAACTCGTAATTCGGCTGAGATGTTCAGAGAAGCACATTATTACGCGAAACCGTGTGGTCGCTTGTGTTGGCCTTTATCACAGTATACGCGCAGCTTGAAGGCATTTTGCTTAACCGTACTCGATCTTGTAGTCACGTAGAGAGCGCTCTGCGAAAACGTGCGTCAATTAATCGGGAAGTGAGTCTGGTCGGGCTGGAACACTGAGAAAGAAAGAAAGAAAACATCTTCAAGTAATGTTTCCCCCTCCGAGGAAAAATGGTAATAAACTGGTCAACGTTCTACAGCGAGGCACTTGCGCAAGCGCCAAGGCAAGGTTGTATGCAGATGCTGAGCTGCCAGGAATTCGCTTTAGTCGCCGCAGAACAACGGAGCTTAGTGAGGTGTACAATGGATCAGTTTGGCGCAACTGTTACGCCACAGGATGTCAAAACGCTAAGCTGGAATCAATGCTGTCTCTTTAGCGTGCACCACCACTCTCCCCTTGCGCCAAATAAAGCGAGCACATAGACGCCGACCTGACGAGGGACCGCACTGCGTTGCGTAAACGGCCTCGCGCGCGTGTTAAAGCGGCGTGCCTCTCGGCTGCGTTGCACGTAACTGCGTAGAGTCGGGCCTGCGCCGCGCTCGTGAGGCCCGAGCCTCCGCCATTTGCATAATGGCTGCCCGAGATCTGAGGAGAGGCCGGCTTCGTCTCGGGCCGCGCGCCGAGAAGCCAACGGTCGTCGTCGTCGGGTGGGGTAGAGACTGGGGCCAAATGTCGGATCGCTAAACAGATTAGTCGCGTGCGAATTGTTGACGATGCGCTGCAAATGTTCCTCCTCTCTAGCTGCACAGCAGCGGGCGACTGCACAGCAGCGGGCGACTGCACGCGCTCGCCGCTTTGCTGCTGCTGCTGCTCGTCCCTGGAAAGTAAGTGAGACGGAATGGGGCCAACGCCGAGCCGACGCGCACGGCGAAGCGTGCGACGGGCAAATGAGAGAGAAGCGGTGAGGAGAAAATGTACCAAGAGCGACGCGCAGGAAGTTGCGCTGCGCCATCTGTGTTCCCTGACAAGCTTGCGGCGTGAGCATTTCACGCTTCCAAGCCCAACGCGCCAGCTGCCCTCCCCTTCTTCGCAGTCTGTTCTGGCCCTTCACTCCTGAGCGGAGGCTCTTTGTCGTCGCTTGTCCTATGGCTCCTGGCGTTGTACCCAGCTAGTCCCCTATGTTGTCGTCAGCGCCGAGGGCTGCATCGGCTGCATGCTGGCGAGTCGTGGCTGTCGTGTCGCGCGTCTCTCACAACTCCTATCTTTGTTCCCACCGTATCGACGTTGTTGCGGCCTTGTTTGCTCATTCGGTTCATCATATTGGTTCCGGCCCGTGACGGGCATCGCGTGACGGTGAGCCGCGCACACGCGATATGGCGTTGCCGGAGCGTGGGCGAATGCAATTGAACTTTCCAACTCTTTTTGCGCGTCTGTTTGGTTACTTCCAAAAAGATTTGGCCCCGCTTTCTATGTATACCTGCGTGAACCGACCTTCAAGCATGCATGTGAAGGAGGCAGTGTGTTTACATGCGTGGCGCTCCCTGTTTGGTGTTTCGCTAGCTTCCTTACAGTAAGGGGGGGGGGGGGGGGGGGGGGGGGCGTTTCAAATATCGAGCAAGTACCAGCGTTAGATTACGGCTATCGTCAACCGCCATTACATTTCTGGCAAAGGGAATCACTCAGAAAAGGTAGACGATGTACGTGCAAAGACGTGGCACGTGGATTTGTTTATCATTATCATATTGATAGCGTTGTGAAATGCTAAACAGGGCCGAGTACTTAAACAAGGAACTTTACGCGAGAATACCGCGTACACGATCATTTTCGTGTCTTCTTTAATGATGTCAATGACGATGTCGATTGTTTACCTGCTAATTTATACCGGGGCCAGACTATCATACCAAAATTTTGACTAAGCCAGCTTCACTTGCATGTCCAACAACATATATTTTTTATCGTTCGGCTGCAGGTCCTAACATTGACTGCACAGCTTCAGAGTTAAAACATTGGCGTTTGGTAGCGACGCCTTGACTCTTCTCTTGCACTTTCAACACAAACCTTTAACAAAGAGAAGTAACAACAGCAGCAAGGAATTATCCGGACGAGTAAACTTTGCTCGATGCACTTACTTCCAGATGATATGGCTACTGTTAAGAAGCTTGATCTCGGCCCAACGATCCTGACCTGGATTTCACGTGCTATAGAAAGTATTTCTCAACTGTCTCCAATCAATAAATCTAAATTTTTAAACGTTCACCAGGGCATTCGCACTTTCCAGCGTGGTGGTGCCACAGTGTAGGTGCCTCCACATAGCTGGAAGGTGAAGCTGGCCATCAACCACGTGCCACAACTGTCGTTCGCGTCCACTTACGAGGGCGTCAGCAGCGTAGCGCGTGGGACGCAATATTCAAGTAGTTTATTATTATTATTATTATTATTATTATTATTATTATTATTATTATTATTATTATTATTATTATTATTATTATTATTATTATTATTATTGCGTTGTTGTAGTCAGTTTTTCTAATATAAAAATATGTGGACACTATGTGCCCTCGCGGGTTTTAAACGTGAAGAGATGCCAACCTATCAAACGCGAGCGGTCGATGGTGCGCTCTTCATGGCATTGTTCAAATCAAACTGTCAGGATCGCCGCATTGGGGAGAAGCGCATCCGTGCCATACAAACGTATGTGTCGCACGCGCGTGACACTCGATGCCGGTGCGCCCCTGGTGAACAGTCGATGCATGTCGGAGCCGTAACGCGGCCCTCGCACATCTATGGAAACACGCTTGCCCTGGTTGCGCGCCTGTCAGCTGGACTCGCTTTTTGACAGCATCACAACTAAATCTGCAATAAGCGCAAGTGCGCCCTAATACTCGCGTGTCACGCGTACCGCGACGTTTCTTTGGCTGCCAGGGAACCACATCCTGAAAAGAAGAGCGCGCTGCGTGGCGGCAGACTACGACGTGGGTGCCGCGCGCTGTCAGAGCGAAGGATTCTGGGTTACCGGTGCTTAGCTACTACTACGGGTGGAACACTAGGTGCAGAACTAAGTGCCTGGCCGCGCATTTTTATACCTAATGTCATACTGAAGTTATTGAACCCTAGCGAAAAAAATTTTTTTTTTTGAAACTGGTGTTCTTCTATTTAATGGAGTGTTTTATTACTGGCCAATCGCGACTGGAAAACACGACCTGCGTTCGCAGTAAACAGGTGTCGGCAACCTCGATAGAGGACGTAATTTTATGCACAATGGCCAGTCTGTGGAAAACGTTTATGTAAACAAAACGTTTGGGTAATTTAAGAATTTGACACAACAAAGGTTATGACCAGTCGCATATATTCTTTCTTTCTTTCTTTCTTTCTTTCTTTCTTTCTTAGGACTGCGTACGTACACAGCATCTGCTTTAGCCATTGTTGTTTTTCTTCTCCTCTCTGTTTTATGGAACCTCGAACCGCCGCCTGTTCGTTCTGCTTCTTCAATCGTCTCATCACACTTTTTTAGAGAAAGCTGCCCCGACAATATATGTGTGGATACAGCAGCATTCGCCTTTTTCTGTTCAAGTCGTGGCCACCGCGGCTTCAGAGTAACAAGATGTGCTGAAACCCTTCGCTTTGAAAGGATCTGCTTACCTGACGCCGTGTTGCTGTATACGGCCGGAAAGCAGTTTGCTCGCAGAAAAGCAGGAGAAGACACTGTCGCACGTTTAGTTCGGCGAGGATCTTTCTCGTGTGTGCATACCCGGAGTTGAAAATTTAGCACCACACGAAAGACCGTAACTTCCCGACAAAGAAATCGCCTTTCAAGGTGGACCTGTGGCTCTCGGTTTTGATCCTCAACCTCAGCGGGCGTGTTCCGAGACGTACAAAAACACTCGTGTAGTGAGATTTTGGTGCACGTTAGAGAAATTAAAAAATAATGCGGAACTCTCCACTTTACTCTCTTCAGCCTCTGCGTTCATTTGAGGCGTTAAACCCTATCGTTCATTAACGGAGCGGAACTAATGTACTGGATTTCGCGTTCAGTGTACTCTTTAGTGCGATCGCTTAGTATGGGTGGGCTGGCTCGCAGACAATCTGATATACCATATTTCGCGTAATTTCTCAGATGTGATTCACTACGTGATAACCCTGCGAAGCATCCATCATCAGCGCTTGTGCCATTCGCTATCTTCTACGCTACGTTAACACACCTGCCCGTCTATGCTTACTCTTTTTTTTAGTTTGTATCACTATGTGAACGTGGAAACTTGATGCGAGAACTAATTCAGGATTCGAAGTCTTCCTTAACTAAACCTGTTTACGCTGCCCCCTTTCCGCCCCACTTTCGTACAGGTACCACAGGGATACTTCGGCTTCTTTCCAAAGTTATTCGTGTGTGTTCCTAGTTCACCGGCAAAGCAAGAAGAGAACCCGCTGAGCCATCTCCCATGCACACAGGCAGAAGAGGCAAACGCTGCGGAGAGATGGATCACTCCGGCGGTTCTTGTCAGCACCGAAGCCTGTCTCGCTGCTATTTCTGTTGCCAAACTTCCGTCGCGAATTTCAATTAGGCTCCTCAGCCGGGCCCGGTTTAGTATGCAAATCTGATAAGTCGTTAGCGATCGTCCAGAAGCGGCAGCCCAGCATCGAACGCTCGTTTCTTCTCGGCATGTGGAGTGAAGAAGCGACAAAGAACGCACTGCTTTGCTTTCGCCTCTCCCAGCTTTGAAACAAACATCCGTCGCCCTAACAAGGCCCAACAATCAATGCTCCGCGGCCTCCAATTGGCAGGCGAGGCACTCCTGCGCGGCGCTCGCAATTAGTTGCTAAAGTCTTTGCGTGGTGCGCTCATCAGGGGGCGCTGCCTACGTTTCTCGCAAACAGAATCAGCTCCCGTATTCACGAAGCACCTTTCAACTTTTAGCATTTCATGAAAACAGTCGTCAACTAATCGTGGTAGCGGACATATTAATGAATGCGGCGAGCTTACGAAAAATATTTGACTACCAGGTCATGTTTTGAAAACTCTCATTTCTGCGCCGAGCTCACCCCTTGACACTGCAGTAGAGGACAGGCACGAGTGCTTAACCGAACATTTAATGAAAATCAACAGTGTTTCTACAAGTAACCACGCAGCGAAAAATGCTTGATTAAACAAACAGTACTCGAGGAAGCGGAAGCCATTTCCTCGGTCCGTGTCATATTGAAATTACCTTCGGATGAAATTAATAACTAGTCTTCGGACGCCTCGGCGGCTGGATAGACTTGAGAATTGCTTAAGAGCGCGTTCAACCCTGGCCTTCGGGTTCTGGAACGCATTTGCAACATAGCCAAATTTTTTTTCGTCACGCCACAATATTTCACTGGCACTCTCAATCCCTTCCTATTTCTTTCTCTTCAAGCCTTTCTCCGAAATTCGTCTTTCTTTGGTTCGGGCCGCCGCACATAGTCGAGGGTCAGGCTGAGCGGCCATGAAGTCGCACTTTCTTACGGAACGGCGATACAGAGATGAAAGGCTTCGATGGGTCTCCTTTCGAAAGCCCTACCGCGTAAACCCTTTTAAGCAAAACCAGAATGATGAAGAAAGCTGCAAAAGAGAAAGCGTCAAACGAATGATGTAGTCAATGGCTTATCATGCCCGCACGTCCTTGAATGTGCAACATTCGAGATAGTGTTTCACAATAAGTCAGGCCACTGTGTGGGCAACGCTAGGCATGGAGAGGTGCCGGTACGTTACATGTGAGTGGGGCTTAGATGTTTGTCTCCCGTCTCCACTAAAGTACCACAGGAGGTGCCTAGGCATCAATTGAGTGACTCTGAAGCGTTGAATTTGTCCCCCCCCCCCCCCCCCCCCCCTATTCTCTTGATGCAGTCAGTAAAAATTGCGGTTTTATACGCAGCCCTGATTGCCTGAATGTAAATGCTCGGTGAATCCCGCGACTCATTACACAGAAGGTGACATCCGCTGGTATATTTGTATTTTAATTTTCCTTGTTTTTTGTGTAGTACTTCGAGCAGAGAACTACGCATGGCTCGGTTAGCCGGATTGCAGCATTGCAGGATTGAAACGGTAATGGACTTCGTAATGCAGTGCATGTTTGCGGCTCTGTAGCGCAGCAAACAACTGATCTATCGGTGGCCCTTTCTGAGCAGGGGATTCAAGGAGGACGAGCAGAATGTTGAATCGTGGGTGGTTCCTCTTTTTTTTTTCTTCTTTTCTTGTGTACCTCGAGATTGAACCTTTGGAAAACCGACTTCAAGTTAAGGCTTGCAGGAATACATCGAGAATATTTCACGCAAGCGATGCCTCCTTTGTGGCACTGACCCATCAGTGCGCCGGATGTTTCCGCTTAATATACCTTATTTATTTATTTATTTATTTATTTATTTATTTATTTATTTATTTATTTATTTATTTATTTATTTATTTATTTCCGTCATGCCGTTATGTAGCACCCAGAGCACTATTGCTTGATGACACCTGGTGAATGAGTTTTTCGAAAAATTGCACAAAAATTGCACTCAGGACGCGCCGCCTTAATAGCATTTCGCAAGGACTGTAGCTTTGTCGCCCCTTACGACGACGACGCCGGCTCTCTGTACATCTCTTCACATCGTCGCTCAAATACTGCAGAAGCACTTTTGCATGAAGCAACTTTGCCTTTGTGTAAGTGTTTTTTTAAGTGTTTTTTTTATTATTTCTTTATTATGTTTGTTCTTCTGATTTTGAATTTTTCCCTCGTTAGGAGAAGGTATTATCTTTTTCGATTGCTTCGGGCAGCCACAGCTTATCCTGGCTCATCATCCTGGTGTTTCCCGTCGTACTTGAAATTCTCGGCAGCGGCCAGCATTTGTCAAAGCAACAGGAGCCCGTCCGCATGCATCAGCGCTCCATTCTGTGTGTCCCCGGATTGTATGCGCTCGCGCCCACAGACGCGTGCACGCACGGACGCACGCGAGTGCTTTCAGAGATAAAAAAGAAGCGAACACCCGCATCGGCGGCGACTCCACTACGCCTATCGATCAAAAGCGTAGGAGCAACACGGGCATCGGCGGCGTCTCTCGCAGCGACGGATCGGCCTCCTTGTTGCGTGCGACGCTGCCGCGCGCCACCGCCCGAGTAAAAGAAGAAAAACGCATGCAAACGAGCAAGGCGCACGAAGGCGAAGCACAGGGATGAAACCGTAGAAAGGAAGATGCGAGTCCCCGGGATGCATCTTTGGGTGCAGAGCAGCGCGGTGCGTGCCGTCGCCTGCTCGCGGACTGCCTTTCCCGCGATCCATCAAGGTAGTCGGGTGAAGAGGGTGGAAGGAGATGCACGTTTCGCCGTCTACTCTGCGAGCCTGCGAGGGAAGCGCGCTCGCTCGCTATAGGGTAAACGGGAACGACGCGATGCGCTTCGGGCGCCTGTCAACGCGTACGCGCTCACGGCAGCAGGTGTGCCGTGGAAAACAAGTACGCCGTCTTTCTGTCCGTCGTTGTTTAGAAGCAAGCCGAAGAAATGCGGGGTCGCACGCATGCCCTGGCCCTTACCTTCTTAGAATACATCTTTATGCTTTGGCGTCTGTTCTTGTGTTCTATGTCTCCGCTCCGTATCGCTCGCTTATCAACCACCACATTTTCTTCTTCAAGCGAAGCTTGCATTGCCTCAAGAGTGTCGCGGTGGTGGTGTCACGCTAAAACCCTATCGAAAACCTGTCGAAAACTCGCGTCCCGTTCACTTGGTATGTACCAAAATTGGCATGGAAGGGTACGAATGTATGACTAACATGACTAATAGGTCATCACATCGATAACCTCACGTGCTCGTCAGTTACGTCACGATTAACGATAATAAAGTCACGTATGGCCTATACCCGCATATCCTATGCGGGTATGAGCCAGGGATACGCGGGTATCAGCCAGGGACAAAAAAGAAGGAGAGGAAGAAGGAATGAAAGGAAGAAAGATACAAGGAAGGAAAGAAAGAAATCGCGCGTGGCGCATACCGGCGTTGGATATGCGGGCATGAGCCAGGGACAAGAATGAATGAATGAAAGAAAGCGAGAAGGAAAGAAAGGAAACCCGGCTGCTCCCAGAGTAGAGCAGGTGCGGGGAAAGCTGCGAAGGCGCTAGATCACGTGACGCGCGCGACCAATCAGGGTCGTTTGGTGTGCCGCGGGGCGGGAAAGGGAAGAAAAGGGGATTGGCGCGCCCTCCGCCGGCCTTCCCTCGCCTCAGATCAGTTTCGGCGCGCGGATGGGAAGGCAGCTTGTGGTCCCTTTCGCCGAGGAACAGGCTGCGTTTCAGCAACGGCGCCGCGAACTCGCTCGAGAAAGGGCTCGTCGTCGACGTGCCGATTCTAGCGTGAGGGCTTCCGGAGCCCAGGAGAAACGTCAGTGAAGATCCGCCGACCCTGAGCTTAGGACAAACGAAGCGGAACGCCTGCGACAGCGTCGTCTTGCCACAAGCTTCGCTTACCCCCATTTTCTCGACAGGGGAAGGGCTCTGATTTTTTTTTCACACCTTTTTTTTATGTGATATGTTCGCCTTAGTTTTCGCGTTTGGCTCAGCCGTTGTGCTACCTTCAGCATCTGAACGGGCAGCACCCCAACGCTCTATTTTAAAACATCTTTGAACAGAAATGGCGCATATTTAATCGACAGCGGTATCTCTGCTCTAGTTTCTTGTGAGTGCTTATAAGCACACTTACGCGCAAGTAGAGAATCGTACCATTGTGCTGACGAAAATGAGCACACCGTCAAATTTACATGACTGTAGTGTAATTTGAGCATAATCGGCACCGAAAATATCAACAAAGCAGCGCGCTCTACCCACCAACAAATCTAGCAGTAGCCCGTACCTTTGTCAATGCCCCATGCAGCGCGGCAATGTCGTCTGCTTGCTCGTTGAACTATATTAGAACAATGGAAGTCGGTGGAATTCTTTAACTGGCGTCTCTGCTCTCTCGACCTTTTGTTGCGCTTTCGACTGTCACGTGGTGTATCCCGTTGCGTGTCAACTTGCATTTAGAAGTCACTCAGTGTTTTCTTATTGGCAAGGTGGACAGTGTCTCGTGCAACTTCCGCGTTTGCGACGAGACCACTGAACACACACTGATGTCCTGTTTATGACGAAGGACATTTTCTCCGCGCTACTCTAAGCCGCTTGGATGACGAACAACTCGCTAATAAAGAGAACCTCAACCCGAGCGCCTTTCTCACAGAAGCCCGCTAGAGCTCTGTTGCTTTTTTAATGTCGTCTGGAATGCGCGGTCGCCTTTGAACACGCAGCGAACGCGTTTGTGAGTGCGCGCAGGTCACTTCGTGACCTGCGCATGCGGACGGGCTTTTTTTTTTTCGTTTCCTTTCTTCTCCCCTATGTTACCGCAGCATATGATTGAAGTTGGGTTCGTTCCAATAATATAACATGCATTGGTGTGCAAATATGCAAAGTTTTCTTCAACATCCATTCTTTAAAGCGGGATTGATGAATACAGGGTTTCTGCGTGGGCTAATCGAGTCGCTTCATCAGCACGTTCATTATCGATAAGCCGCAATGACTCGGCAACCATTAAAAAATGGCGTCATGACATGAGCGGCACGGAACAAACAGACACGCGCCGTGTGCTGCTGCGAACAACGCGCAAGGAGTTGCCTTTCCCGTTGCTCCCTTTTTGAGGCAGCCCAAGACGTCTGCGCTGACTGCAATTCCGACAACTTCTCAAGTGCATTTCCCACTTTTTTCCCCTCCTTTCTACTATAGACGGCGTATACCTTGAGGGGAAGCTATGGCTCGAGATTCGGTGTCTTTGTCAGGTACTATAGTTCGCCTTTTCACTAATTCAATCATACTGTTCTACAATAAACAAGAACAATTTAAGAATGAACAAGAAACTGCTGTTTTGAAAACAAAGCTTTCTTTGAGAAAGTTAAGAAGTATAAGAAAGTAGTATGCCAATCGCGTAATTCAAGATCCATTTTGAACACAGTACAACGGCCGCTGTTTTCATATACTGTATGTACTAAGCCTAGCATGCCAAACTCGCCATTCTAGACCCTTTTGTGAGGCGGCTAATGGGAGTGGGTGCGTGCTGCAGGCTCACACCAATTACTGATTTATCTGATTCTGAGCCAGGAGAACGCTGTAAGAGACAGCCGTCAGCTTTTATATGTGAATGAATCCTTCGAAAAGCCACTTCAATAGCGGCCGTACGAATGGTCAGCGGTCAGTCTGTAACTAAGGTTTTTCCTTTGTTGGATATGTGACCTCGTCCAGGCGCTCTTTTCTTAAGTACACTCCTAGCGTTTCTAGCGGAAACCGCCTGTGTCAAACATATTTTCCTTTTTTGCCTCAGTCCTGGTGGCGCGCTCTCCCGCGTGGCGCCTGTCTTATTGGCTTCTGGATGCTGTTGAAAGGGGCGGGTGAGGGGGGACAGGGCATATGAGAAGGTCGGAGGGACGAGCTATCGAATGGCTTTATTCCGCATCGTCGATTTCTCTTTTCTGGCAGCGTGGCCTGCGAAGCATCAACCCGTATTTACTTCCAGAAGCGATCGCTCTTCTACGGCGGCAGCATGTGACTTTTGGAAACTGAAGAGCGTGCGACGCATCAGGGGAGCAAGCAGATCTCGGCAGCTGCAACCTGATTCCATGATGGAGCTTCGTTTTGAAAGCAGCCATTGCGCTATTACGCCCTCTTCCTTCTGACGGCGCTCCGTTACGGCCTTCTGTTTCAGGACCGCATCAACTCTCGATACTACTATCGCTTCAGTTTCATCCTTTCCATTTTTCGAGGTGATCAATTTGATGCTAGATCACTTGAAAGCCGAGCACATCCGCGTGCTGCTTCCCAAGCACCATCTACTCCACTTTCGCTTACGCGTTTTCGAAACAGAGTATGATTTCAATTGAATAATGACTGCAGAATCCCTATACCCGATGTCCCGGTTTTTACGTTACCCCGCTGGGGGTAGCTTGAAATGAAGATAAAAATGGCATATTCTCTTACCTTGTGGGTGATACCTGAAACGCGAATGCCCGGGAGATATCTGTAGAGCATACTGCAGCAAATTTTGCCAAGGTTTGTTGATCGTGGTTGTCTATACGCGTTTCTCATGAATAAATTTATGTCGTGCTACATCTCTCGCAAAGCGTAGGTAATATCGTTTCTGCTAAAATGGTGTAAGTCGGACAGATGTCGGAACATGTCTCTCTGAGAGAAGTGTTCGCTCTTTCTCTCTCTCATTTCTTTCTAATGTGCTTGCCCTTCTTTGCCTGCTTCAGCAACTTTGAATCTATCTATCTATCTATCTATCTATCTATCTATCTATCTATCTATCTATCTATCTATCTATCTATCTATCTATCTATCTATCTATCTTTCTTTCTCACTTTTCTTTCTTCTTCCTTTCCTATTCTTTCTTTCTTTGTTTCTTTCTGTCCTTCTCTCTCTCTCTCTCTCTCTCTCTCTGCGCTCACATCTACCAATGCATTACAAGAACATCCAAATGTATTTAATGCTCAGGTTGCTTAAACGAGGCGCACATTTACTGTGACTGCATCCACGACCAAAATTATCTTTCTTCGTGTCTTGCAACTCATTGAAATACACACTCGTTGTCGTCACATAGCTTAACAGTTGATATTCACGGCTCTTTTACACCGAAATCATGCGTTGCTTGCAGACTTAGTTGGCCGTCGTGCTTGCTACTCTGCAGCGCTCTCATTTAACGAGTGCGCGCGCATTTGGCCAAGAAGCATTACTAGTGGCCGTATCACTCGCTCGAAAGGAATCTCCAGCGTGGTGCAGTTAGCCCGAAAGCGAACGTTCTTCAAATCGCTATAGTGCGCGCCCGTGCACCTTTCAAGCCGGAATCGAGCGTGAGCGTTTCAAGGATGACGTGAACGGCGGCAACGTACGCTCCCAGTTTGCAGCCCAGTTCATACGCGTGTCGTATGAACTGGGCTGCGCGTCGGCGAAGCCTCAAGGGAAAGCACACTTTCGGGAGCCGGATATTCTCCGACCATACAATCAGCGTCCCGTGATCTCTTCGCTCTCAAGACAAGCGCAGGAAGAGGAAGCCAGGTATTCCTGCGTCATTTTCCTTTACGAGTCGTGATTATTTTATGGCCTCACCTCTTTGGGCCGTTCAATCGAACGGCGTAGTTCGCGCGCTAGTTTCGGTGCTGCTCCCGTTTATCACTATTGTCGCTTCTTCTTGTTTATCTCCTTCCTCTGCGCGCTCTTTCTTTCGTCTGGGCACGCTCCTCCCAGCGCTCTCTTCAATATTGAAGCTCCCGAACCCGAACGCCCTCGCCGCCACCTGCGCGGCTTCTTGAACGAAAGCAATTTCTTCGGGATTTGGCTGCGGCGGCCATCGGCGTTCGCTTCGCCGCCCTGCTCCGTGCGAGCGAACCACTCGTAACCCGAACGAGTTGAAATCCTCGACGTGTGTTCCCCGAAACATGCGCCCTCTGTGGCCGTGGCTGTTTGCTCGAAAAACTTCCCTCGTCTCCAGAGCCTTCTTTCCTTTCCTCTTTTGCGTCTGCTTCATCATGTATCTTTTCTTTTTTATTATTGGGCACGAAAAGGTGCGCTTTGCGACTCAGGGCAACGTATTCGATGGCTTCGAGCAATCAGCTTTCGGAGACGAGAATTCAAGAAACAGTGATATCAAAGCCCAAACCGTCGCTGGCATCCCGTATTGTAGCCTGCGTGGTGCGTCGCTTTGAGCTGTCCCAATATAGATTGCGCCATGGATTCGGCGCATACAGCAAAGGATGCGCGAACGGCCGCAGCCATGGCCTTCTCAGTCAGCCGGTCGGAACCCAGGTCTCGATTTTGTTTGCGTTACCGTTCCACGTTGTGCTGAACATTGCCGGACCATAGGAAATATGCTCACATGTTTCATTGGTCAATACGATTTGACGAATGCTTCTATATAAATTCTAAAGAAAGAAAATATTATAAACGAGAGGCCGCGCGGTTTGTAGGCACAAGGTAGGTTATATAGACAATATCCGTGAGCGCGAACGGCTTTCCACGTATCATCCGGTGACTCCGCAATATGCGAAATCCTCTGTAACTTTCTTTCTATACGTACGTGCTTTTAGTGGCAGTTAGTGTGCCGTTACTCAGACAGGGAGAGCGAGAGGCTCTTAATTTAAAACGAGATGGTTTCCTGGAGACACGCCGTGCATGGTACTCGAGATGAGAACAACGGAATCAGGAATCATCATGCTTTAAGCAGCGTCATGCTCTTGGTCCATGGATTAGTGACGCCTGTGCAACGTGCAAACCGCGCGACGAAGGCGAATGTAAATGAGCTCTTACATGACATTTTCGCGTAAATGACATTACATTTTTGCGTAAAATGAAGGTCCGAACTTTCTAAGGAAAAATACTGGTCAGCCTCAAAGTGCCATAAAAACGTTGCTTTAATACTTCTTTATATGAAGCAATTTAGTTTAGATTTCAGTACTCAGAAGGTGGATGCAAGATGACGTCATTATGTATTGGCTCGCTCCGTTACTGCGATCGCTGCGGCTGCTGCACACGAGCGCAGCCAGAAGAAAACGCGCGCTGCACTATTGTTAATTTGTTTATGAGCAACGTCATCATACCTAGCCTCATTGCTACAGGACGTCAGCAAATTGTGCACTTTGTCATGACATCATAGCTTATGCGCATGGCGCCGGGTCCGGAATTCCCATCCCAGTGCACAATCCACGTTTATATGAATGCGATGCGTTAGAAAGGTGATGCGATGCGGTACACTCTCACATTCACGTGAACGCAGCCTATATGAACGAAATGTACACCGCTTCTCAGTGAGATGACGAATTACTACAGTGCATCACGCTTCTCGCAAGCGTGGCAGTGATGTGTGCGAAAAAAACAGCGGTGTCCTGCGAGCAGGCGCCGCTATCGAACTGAAGCACCTACTGACAGGATGGTTTATACTTTAATGCGATGCGCCATTCTTTACGTGAACTCGCTAAAAGCGTGCCCGTGTTCTCCATCTATACTCTGAGAGCCGCATCAATGGTATACGCCTTCGACGGGCATTATCTCCCTGCGCATAAATTCGGTGCACTCAAAAGCTGAATCCCTCCGTAAATTTGACTTTCATGTAAGCGCGGCTTGAAGCCTTCTTTGTGGAGGAAGCGAATGTGGCTAGGCATGATGCGCCTTCCCCATATTTCTTTCGCAACGGTAAAGCCTCTTTGCTAATAATAAAAGCTACAGAAGCTGCTTGAGTGACATCCGCTGGCGAGCGAGATCCCGGGACGCCGCTCAAACCCTTCTGGTCTACTGTTGGTTGAGGAGGCGCTCGCATCACGTATCGAAGCCGGGTGCATCGGCGAACCGTTTCTCTTGGCCCAGGTCCCGCGTCGGCCCCTGTATCGGGCTGCTCCGCGGACCACATGTTCACATCCCGCGGGACTTATTTTAACCGTGCCTCCACAGGCCGACGAGTAACAGGCTTTGCCTTCCGGAGGGGCCGCGCCGCGGTCGCCCCACGCCGTAAACACGGCGGGGGCCTCGACTACGGTGGCGTCCGCGGCGCAGCGAGCCGACGCTGTCGGAAAAATGCGCGCATAGTGACTCCGTGAAAACAAACAATCCCTTTCCAGGAATGCGAAGGAAACACGCGCTGCCTTCGGAAGCCAGACCCTTGCGAGAGTCACGCATCGGCGTTTTCGTCACTACCCCTTCGGAGGGTGGCGTCTCTTGAGGCTGCGCTTAGTTTGGCTTCTTTTTAGCTTTGCTCTACCCTGGCTATTTGAAGCGGGCTGATGTGGCGTCCTCTCTTCCCTCTGAGGTGCGTTGTTGCGTGACTTCTCAGATAACATTTACAGCTGGTTGCAGGCGCTGGTATTGTGACTCCCTCTTACGTAATTTAGCGGCATGACAGGTCAAGCTGAACGAACGTTCGGTTATGGTTGCCCATTTGTGTGACCTGCCGGGCTAAGCCTGGTTTCTATTGGCATGGGAATATCCTCCAAAACATTACTTGGTTTTACTTCTGTACTCCTCCTGCTTCCCAGTCATAGACGCGCGCGCGCCGACTCGTTCATGTTTGTGTGCTTGCTCTTTTTTTTTTTTTTTTCTGTTCTCACCGCGAAATTATGCGTCGTGGATAAGCTTCCTTGTTTAGACAATACGGAGAAAGAAAACAGCGTGGTCTAATCGGTTCTTTTCCAATCAGTCTCCTTTTTCTTTCTGGGGTTTTACGTGCCAAAACCAGTTCTGATTATGAGGCACGCCGAAGTGGATGGCTCCGGATTAATTTGGACCACCTGGAGTTATTTAACGTGCACTACAACACAAGCACACGGGCGTTTTTGCATTTCGCCTCCATCGAAATGCGGCCGCCGCGGCCGGGATTCGATGCCGTGATCTCGTGCTCAGCAGCGCAACCAATCAGTCTATCTGCCTTAGAAAAGGTCAGCGGACGGAACCACACTTTAAGCTTGTCTCCGTCCAAATAAATCGCTCGTCAGATATTCCTAATAGCAATCATTCGCAAGTTGCGCGCATCAGTCATCTCCGTGAATATGCTATAACAAACGTTTTACCTCAGGGATAATTCATCTAAGCAGTGACTACAGCTTAAAAGACACTGGGAAATGAAATCCCGGATAAATCACTGACTTCAGTGTATGAACATGTACGGCGTTCTGTCCCGCGCTCGATTCTGAAGCGCCGCTTTCTTTGTTACTTAAGGGTTCGGGATGCGGCTTCAGATAGCGTTAAAATCCAGTTGGTTGATATCATCCCTGAGCCTACCGCATCCGTCATGAAGGCAAAATTTATGAAAGACTGCCACTTTTGCAAAGATGCTTCAAATATTGCACAACTTGGAATAACCTGCGCATGCTGACTTCGCTCCTTAATGAAACTTCCTGTAATTCAGCTAATTCAAATCTGTCATCGACGTTTACATCTCGCGAATTTGTGTATCCGGCGCACGTGTTTCCTGACACAATAATTATGAATAACGTGTTCCACAAGGCTTTATATTACAAGTACCTTTATTCGTTCTCTACGTGAATTATATATTTTGATTACTACATGATTGTTTATTTTTCAAATGTGCTGCACTTTTCTGCGCTGTACATTCGCTGCAAAAGGACGTAACATTTGCCTGTTGCTATGAATGCGCGATTTAATCAAGCAGCGGTGAAGTACACGCGAAGACAAAAGGGAAAAGAGCGATCACTGATTTCGCATGTAAATTATTTGCAATGACATCGCGATATGGCATGTAATACAACAGGCATTTATAAATATAAATACCGAAACAAACCCTCCTTCTGGACACGCAATCACACGCGCCACCGCACAAGAAATATCAAGAAAGGAGAGCTTTTTTATATAATTCTGTTTATTGCTACGTTTGTTTCAATGCATATTTGCTGCGCGCCACACGTGTCCACTAGCTGCAGGTAAAGGAAAACATGCGCGACCAGTACCTGCAATTCATTTCGTCTTCTACATCAGTTGCTCACGGTGGCTGCCCAGGCACGATGTCGAACGTAGTCAAGGCGGTCGGTCAATGGCAAACAGTTCTCACGAAGATTTGCGAAATCGGCGCATTTTCTTCCCATACTCATACATATTTCATTCTTATCAATGAGCCCTTCGCATCAGTGCGTGCGTGCGACCTCGTGCTCTGCAGCAGAAATCAACCACCGCAGCTGGTTACAAACTACCACTTTGTGCCTGGTCGCCAAGAGGTGCCATTCTTTAATTTTATCTTATTTCACAAGTTCTATCTCAGGACCATGGTATCAAAATTGGGATTAAGTTACCGTGTCAGGATATTAAATGCGTATTTTTAACCTTTATTTATTAAAGTGCGTCAATTCTCCGCTGGAAATGCGCACATGCCTACATGTGATTCTGTAATAAATATCTCCCGTAATGGAGCAGCCGCTTATTTTTGCTGTTTCGTGCTGTGGTTGTATGGTTACTTTTCAAAGTGAAATCTAAATATTTGCGGGCCGCTTCCCGTATTTTATTCACTGACTTTGTGTTTAAATATAAGATCAGACCGTAATACCAAGCTTCTTGAGAAATGCTCTTGCAGTGCCAGCTTAGCGTTTTATTATTATTTTTTTCCTGGCCGCTTCCAAATTACTCTTTGGTGCCATAGTGACGAAGTAGATGACAAAGTGAGCTGTAGGACATAGCTCTCTCAACTAAAATAATTGCTGTTTGAGGCGCTTGCTATCCCGTTGTAAAAGTTATCCCGTTAGCGGCATGACAGGTCAAGCTGAACGAACGTTCGGTTATGGTTGCCCATTTGTGTGACCTGTTGTTCGCTCTTGTTCATTGCAGCTTCCTTTTTTTAAAAAAGAATCTCGTGAAGTCACACCGCACGTCGATAGCCTTCCGCGGTGAGAAATAAACGAAATAAAACTGGACTAATGTTCCACATGGGCTTGCTAACTGGTTCATTACGAAATATAGAAACTGATTTCCTAAACCCAAGCTTCCCAAATCCCTCTGCATATACTCTCGCTGAAAACTTCTTTTTTCTGTCGATTTCATTTGCCACCGTGTTCTCTTATTCTATTTTTTATTTATTCATTTCTATATAATTTTACGATCCAGCTTTTAGACGTCTCATTTCGCTCACATCGCTTCACCTGCGGCTCGGCTATAGCAGCTCGGCGTTTATCTGAAGTTCTGACAGCTTTACTTTCTTTTCTCTCGCCAAACCACTTCCACTGCGCAATTTATATTTTGCTTCAGACCACATACGGGCATTTAACTCTTTTCCCCGTATTTTTTTTTTTCCGCCGTCCTCCGCAAGAACGCCACTTCTACAAAAATGGGATTCTAGTGGGCCGCGCCCCTTCTCCGTTTCAATTTCCCGCCTGAGACGTCTGCAGCCGCGTACGTTTTCCTGCCAGTTTACTTCGTTCTATTTTGTTCTTCTTTCTTCTCTTATTGCGCTGCAAGAAGTAACAGGCATCTTTCCGCACGCTTCCTCCCCTCCTGGGCTCCACGCCACGTTTCCTTAGCGCTTCTCTCTCTTTTTTTCTTTCTTTTTTTTTTCTCCCCACTCTCGTTCTTTTCGTTCCCTTTTTAACGTTTCTTATCAACTTTTCAGGGCGCGTAAACAGATGGATATACTTTGACGGTTTCGCGTCGGGCCCGCGCCGCTCCCACCGAGCATTAGTGGCGGCGCAGCAAGTTGCGGCAATAGATGGCGCCATGAAAAGGGACGCGCCCTGCCAGCCAGCGCTGTTGCTCGCGATGCACTTTATTTATTTCCATTGTTATTGCACCGTCTATGCTCGCCATCGCTAAATCGGTACAGCGCTGGCAAAACTGGCGGGCTGGCACGGCCACCTACCGATCGCACTCGAAAAGCTGGCCGCACGGGCGGGCGCCTCCCCTGCTAACGGAACCTTCTTTTACTTCAAAAAGATTGTTTTTGCGGTGTATAGACCAAAACGATGCATTTTGTCGACATGATATAGACAACTCTGTGGAGCCTAAAGGGATATAGTACCAACTTCAGACGTTTGTCCATCGACCATTTACGGTAGGTGTACTGTAGTCTGCCTTTGCACGCCTTACAAAGTGTAGATAGCTTGTCGAATTTGTCTACTGGCAGACTAAAGATTTGCGCAAAAGTACATACGAAGTCGTTATATGTTGAATAATATATATATATATATATATATATATATATATATTATATATATATATCGAAATAGAACACTTGACTATTAGCGCTTTATGAAACCGTAATTCCTCAACCTCTTGAGGTATCTTTGTACGAACTTCTGACCCGTAGGCCTTGGATAGAAAGCCCATACATCAAATAAAACCTTTGTCGATGGCTGTTATGACACTATTATAGACTTGCAGGAAAATGAAGGTAGAACTGCAGATGATTGTGCTGTTACACTTTGATAACTGTCACATCACTGGCAAACGCAATTGGCTAGCGCACAGACGTCGGACGAACTTAATCAGTTCGTGGACACTACTTAAGTGGATTCAATGCTGTGATCAGGTCACTGCAGCGTAGCCGCTTTCGGCTTTGTCGTTCTTTTTTTCTTTTTGAAACAGCCGGCAGTCGCTCGTAGAACGTGTTTATGTTAATCAGTACAGCCGGTTTTTTTTATGTTCTTCTATTTTACTTCCAAGTTTCAGTTACTGTGTATCATTCACTCTTTTTTTCTCCATTCCGAGACAAGCCTCAGTTTTATTTCGTTTCTTTCACGCATTCGAATTTCTCTCACCTAATTTCCTCATAAAGTCAATTGCTCTTTAGGAAGAGACTCGCTCGGCTGTTGAGCTGCTTCTGGTTTCTTTAGCTGTTATACTGATTATTTAATTCGTCCTTCAAAACTATTTCAATTTTATTGTCCGTCCATTCAATTTTCTTTCAATTCTTAGGCCTTTCTTTTTCTTTTTTTTTTTGTCAGCTTCATGGATCAAGAGCTCGTGTTTCAGAAGTAACGAAGCATCGCTCGGGAAGCTGCCTCCGCAAACAGAAAAAGTACACGCTACGATGCGCACGTTAGAGTTCGTGCCCGCAAAAAATGTGTAGCGCAATAACGTCGAGGCATCAAAATTAAAGGAGTAATAAAGAACGGAAAAGCGAGTGAGGCCAGAAGAAATTTCGAAACACGCACAAGCCGGCGTATTCCTTTTACGTTGGTTCGCGAGCGGATATGGCGTCGTCTTGCAAAGGTTTGCCGGGTCTCGGCAGCCCAGCTGGCGGCGGTCGGGGAAGGGTGATGAGCAAGCTCGCCTCCCTTCTCACCCGCATGAAGCAAATCCGAGCAGCGCTACGGAAAGCTGGAGCTGGTGGCATATCTGCCAGATTCGCCAAGCTGTTAATTTCGTGCCCTGATTGGCGGGTGCACTGCTGTCTTTGATTGGGCACCGCATAATCTCCGGCCAATCACGAATTCCCCTTACAGTTTAATCCCTTTGTGAAGGCGACGTGGTACTTATAACGACAAATTATTTCGCTAGTGTGTACGAACTCCTCAGACACGTGATTATAAGGTGTCCACATTAACTTAAAAATAATCGGTGAGGCATCTTCGTAGCTCTCCTACGCACTGGCAAGGTAATCTTGAGAACTAGCGTCGTAGTAATAAAGGTCAATGATCGTACAGCTATTCGTGATTAGCCGGACTCTGTGCACTGCCTACTTCATAATGTTTTATTTGTATAAGCTTTTGCATATATTTAAACTCTCCACATGAACATTGTAAGTGTTCATAGACGGCATTTATTGTTTTACACTTCTCATAAAAATGTTTAATGTGCGTCTGAGGCTTCTATATGCACCAAATAATTTTTTGAGAGGCGACGCATTCTTAATACTACTATGCACATGTAATCGGAAGAGGCACGATAATAAAAATCTAACAAGCGCAACAATGATAAGCGTAGATACCACTTAGCATTGTCTCCTTTCTTGTGATTAAGTTTTCTTTTTTCCGCGATGGCTTCCAACATGACTTATATGTCAACACACAAGATTACCGAGAAAAAGCTTTAGTCTCTATATGGACCGTGAGAGTAGTCTCTGGGTGTGCTTATTGGCTGTACGCCGGCTGCGGCTTTCAGAGCCTCTTGCACGGTTTTGAGCGACATAGAGTGAGGCCGGTGTCGCTCTTAGTTTCTCTCTCTCTGCGTCCCTCCTTCCGAGTTTCGTGTGTCGTTGGGCTGGGCTGTTCAAAGCCTGCTGGCCCGTAATGGCTTTTCCTTCGCCGCCGTCGCCTCCGTCGCAAACCGGTGGTGCCGGACCGGGCGGCGGATCCAAGCGGCGAACGCCGCGGGGACACTGTTACGATCCTCCCGCTGTTACGATCAGCGGCCATCGATTTTCTGTTACAGCGCACCAGGTCCTCCCGAGCACAGCGACGGGCTTCTACTGGCGTGTCCGCTGCCGATGCCCCCCCTAACTGCGGACGCACCCCCCGTGCTCTGGTGTGTGTAGCACCCCCCTCACCCTCCTGGGCGTGCACATACACGCACGCACTGACACCTTTTCCTTTGCAGGTGGAGGCACCGTGTCGGTATCGTACACGACACGCTGTCGTAACTTCGGCTCGGGTCGGCGGCTTGCGGCTGCGCCGGCTGCGTTTCACGACGGGTTTCGAAACGTTGCACTCAGTCACGCAGGGCGCTGTTTCGCGCAGTCTACTCCCGGTTCCGAAGAGATAAAAGGAGCTGGTCGTAGCCGTTTTAAAACTTGGGGTGGGAGGCATGACAACATGAGTCCCCTTATCAGGACGCGGCCTACGCGAGTTACGAAACTGGGGGTTTACGAAAAATGTCGACTGCACGATTTTGTCTTGCGCGAAACTATTCATCGCCACGATAGGAAATGGGGAAGAAGAAGAAAAAAGGAATACGGGTGCACTGATCCCGAATTTAAGCAGATCTATTGTAGTTTTGATCCCAGCTGTCTGCAGTTCTCCCCCCCCCCCCCTTTCTTTTTCCTTTCGTCTTTTTATGATAAAAAAAAGGGGGGGGGGGGGTGGAAAGTGTGGCAAATTGTTTTTTCAGGCATATCCGCTACCGTCAAGACACATCCGCGCGCACATATTTTTTTCTTTTATGGATAAAGAAAATGTATCTGGCAACACTCTGAGCTCTCTCTTTTTTCTGGCTTTCCGCGGTATCAGATCTATAATAGTTGTTTTTATCGATTTACGATGTTTCATACATTTTCAGGTTAAATAAGCTGATCATAAATAAATCAACCAAATAATCTACCGTTGGCAAAGTTCGTAAACAAATAATCTTTATTTATCACGTGCCCACCGACAACACACACCGATCCGCTGCGTTCGAAGACTGTGTCGGCAAAAAAAAAAAAAAAAGAGACATGAAAAACACCGTAAAATAACTACTGAAAGACGAAGGCGTGCAAGTAACTATCCTTCGATGAAGGTCGTCGTGGCGAGTTCTTTATGCGCACTTTAATGACACCCAGGAGATTGCGGTCATTAAATAGATCTGGAGGAATGCGTCTTCCATAAAGTGAAACCCGCGAGTTGTGCCATTGGTCTGGTGCTAGCTGACCCCTGGTGACGGCAAACACTGTGTCAGTCGCGTGTCGGTCCATTGTTTCATCGCAGGCGAAAACGCCCTGCTTGAAGTTCGAAGACTGTAGCCCTAATGAATTGCTTCGTGTTGCGGTCTGGACCGCCGCGCCTATTAGTGACCATTAAGCAGGAAGCGCAGCCACGCATAATCAATCATTAGCCTATAATTAGTGCTCGCCGGTTGTGGCAACGTGTGCTTTTTCTCTCGCTCTACTTAGCGCCTTCTGCGTCATTAAGAAAAGAGGAAAAATGAAGCTTAGTTTTCAGGTTACTCGCACATGCTTCCTTGTTTTCGTACCACGAAAAGTGTGCGTTCGAGCACTTTGCGTGGCTTATGGGTCAGCCATTGCTGCTTTCCCCAGCGAATGGTACAAAGCTTCTTGCATGCCGGCTTTGAACATTCGTGACGCGTTGATGAGCTGAGCACATTTTGCGAAACTCGGATTAACGCGCATGGTGGCGCCTGCCTAAAGAGCGTACGGGCTTAGCAAAATGTAAACACCAATGCAGTCGATGCCATCTATATTTATTTTCAAGGCAGGTTACCTTTGCTAATCAGCTCAAAAACACATGCTGCAAAGCTTCCATCGTACAAGTTACCGTTTTGTTTCTGTTGCTGTGTGCTTTGTTTTTTGGTGTGCCTTTTTTTTTTCATGTGTGTTTGCAGAGCAATATCGTTCTTAGACAGTTTTTTTTTTTTGTTCTACATTACTTTATATTAGGAAAACGAGAGTAAACAAGGAATGCGTACAGTAACCCGTTCATGGAGATTCGAGAGTTCTCGTGCAGTGAGTAATGTCCCTGGCAGCGAATCCGGCATCGTCGTCGAGTGGAAGCGATAGAATGTAGCGAAGAAAAGGCACGATCACATGGGAGGATACGAAGAACCAGCGCTAATTACAGGAGCACTGCCTTCTGTCACAAATATGTCTAACACACTAGGCCACTGAAAAGTTTTGCTAAGTTAAAAATCGCGCGCATAATCTAAACCTGCATGTGGGGGTTCGACGAATTGAAGCTTTTCGAGAGACGAATATAGTGCTATAGCCCGCGCGCCGTTTCATACTGAGTCCTGGAAGTATTACAGCATTACCCGTCAGAAAAACGCTGCTGCATGCTGCGCCACTCCGTGGAACAATTAAAATCACTCAGCCCGCGCGCGGTAGCATGTCCCTGCAGACACGAAACGACGCTGTTTACGAATGAGGCGAGCGAGAAATGTAGGTGGATTTCACACTGAACCAGTTGTTTTGTGCTATTTAGCGATGTTCTCAGCTGACCAAGGCAGAAGGGCATCGCGCGCTGGCCTCTTGAAAATCAATCTGAAATGCCGTATTGCACAACGCTCCGTGTCCGAGAAACGTTACTCCCATGCTTTTCGGAGCAATTAAAACTTCTGCTCGGCTCGTTCATGCCCCGTGTGTCTGTGCGGAAAATATTCCCAGTCGCGCGCATCAAGTAACGTTTCTCTTTCGTGGTTCTCCCTCCTCGAGCCCTTGTCTGCCTGCAAGAATGGCCACAACCGTATACAGTCCAACTGTGCCTCGGTTTTATAATGAACCTCATCTTTCTGCTTCCTCGTCTTCGCTTTTCGGCTGCTCCGAGTCGCGTGCAGTTTTCGAGAAACGATTTAATTATTCGCGCTGCCATTACGCGCGCCGCGGTGCGTCCGCCGCCCTCCTCCTCTCCGCCATCAGCGCCGGTAACTCGCGTGGAACAAAACGCGCGTCCCGCTGCCGCGGCGGCCGTTCGCGAGGTTTTCTTAATTAAGAATACTTGATGACTTTGCGCCGCAGTCGCGCACTGAGTCGTTCACCATTCTCCGAGACAGTGGGTGGGGGAGCGGCACGGAACAAACAGACACGCGCCGTGTGCTGCTGCGAACAACGCGCAAGGAGTTGCCTTTCCCGTTGCTCCCTTTTTTGCGGCAGCCCAAGACGTCTGCGCTGACCGCAATTCCGACAACTTCTCAAGTGCATTTCCCACTTTTTTCCCCCTCCTTTCTACTATAGACGGCGTATACCTTGAGGGGAAGCTATGGCTCGAGATTCGGTGTCTTTGTCAGGTACTATAGTTCGCCTTTTCGTCACTCACCTCGTCAATTATGTGTTCGATGTCTAAATAAACTTTTATTGTGCTATTGCTCTGGTAACTCCGCCTTGGTTTGCAACTAATTTATACTGTTTCAAAACAAGAAATTGGCACTTTAGTAACGGTTATTTGTCACTACGAGAGTTGCATTCGTCGCAGCTGTTTAGGTAAACGACAACAGAAACTATATGTGCCGCGGTGAGGTTCGAACCACTCACGCTGCGCGACCGAACAAACTGAACGAACGACCGGCTGCACGGCCATATTGCTCGCTGCACTAACGGGTCGTGGTCGTCGTGTCTTCGCTGCGGGAAGAGGGACCGAGAGAGAAAAGAGATGTCGCTCTTCGTTTGCGATTTTTATTATATTTCATCGAATTCGTTCACCGTGCGATGTTGTTCTCATTCGGACTGGACCGGTGTGCTGGGAGGTATGGTATGGTATGATGAACATTATTAAGGTCCTGAAGATCAACCCTTAGGTTGACGCAGGCCAGTCGGGACAGTGAGATTTAACCTATGCCACCACATTCTTCCGTAGCCGCATCGAGTCGATCGGTACGCTTACGTGTATGCTCGCATGGTCATTCAATGTCCTTATACTGGGCCACCTTCGAACAGTGCAATGTTGTGGAAGCTATGTTTTGCGTGAGCTCATTGGGGACCGAACTCGAGCACACCACACGCTACCCGGTAATGTACGACGCCGTCACGCTGGACATTCATGATGCACTCACAGCACTGCGATAGCGAAAGTACCGCATATCATGAAGCTTTGTTTTGCACCGTGAAGCGTCGCCAATATTTTACAAAGCTTCGTTTGGTACAAGATACTTTAAACTTTCGAGCTTATAGCACAATATTTAGTAAAGCCTTTCTCCGAACGCTTAGTTGATTCACGCTTTGTGTAAAGCGCTCAGGGCGAGCGTTCCGAACGTTGTTGGCGCTGCGTGAGCACCACCAGATCTGTGAACATGGCACCTCATTCACTGACAGCAGGCCTCTGCTCCACTGCATGGATTTTCTGGGAGAGGATAGCGGCAGCGCGAGAAAGCGTGGAGCAGTTCTCCAACTGCGGCATGGCAAACACGCTTTAAAACCGGCGAAAAGTGCTGCTGGCCTTTTCCCAGGCTCTTCCCTGCCGCGCCGCTTCTGCCATGCTTTTTTCTTTTCTTCCCGGAAACCTCACAGGCAGGTGCGCGCCATGAGGTTGTGCAGGCCCTCCGTTTCGCCAGCTATCTCATGCGCTCGAAACGCTGCGTGCACCGCCCGTGCACGGCACAAAGACAAAAAGAAGCCAAAAAATGTGTGCACCGTTCACGAGGTTGGAAGACGTCGAGGACAGGTTCCAGGAGCCGACGTTTGCCATTCGCTTTTTGCGGTGTGGGAGTGAGGCTGGCCCGCGTGCTTTTTGTTGAAAACTGCAGGGAAAAAAAAAACGAACTATTACCCGGTTGCGGACAAAGAAGGCATTTTGCAGCATAGTGAGCTTTCGACAGCTTCTGCGGATGACAAGGCACTTGGGCATGATGAGAGAAGGTGAAGGAGAGCGCTAAAGGTGGACAGAAATTTCAGCATTTAGGTTTTTCTGCTCTAAGTTGTTGTTTAAGGCTTGTTGGTTGAGCATATTTTTTATAAGCACACTCTGCTTGTAAAGGTGTGTGGAGTGACGTTGGGGCATTATCATGGCAATATATTTTCTAAATCGACAGCCTAAAGGAGCGTTCCAAGGTGGAAGGCTGCAGGCCTGCGTTCTTTGGTTAGTGAAGTAAAGTATTATGTCGCTATTTCTCCGGAAACAGCTAGGAAACTGAAGAAAATTGCAAGCAATATAGGATGTTGCAGCGGCAACAACTAGTTTCAGTCACGTACGGTCCAGCTAACACGCTTGCGGAGGCAATCTGTGCCGTGCCCTTCCTGCGCCCGTTTCATGGTGCCACTATCGTGATTTTTATTTCTCAGATGCCTTGAAGCGAGAGATTGAGAATCGAGTGAAAGAGAACCTTCGTTGAGAAGGCATCGACGTTCCGCATTTCCAGCTTTGCGTAGGCTTGCCTTCAATGTGCATACTAATATCACGAAGTGGCAATTTTGCGAATTCCGCCGCAGGCTGGCGAGATCACGGGCTGTATACATAGCAAGACCAAAGGACGTTCTCCTTGTGGGTTGCTGTTTGTGGTGCGCTATAAGTTGCCGTCAACGCACGGAGTTGCCCGTAGCATATCGTTACACAGTCCGCCTGCCTGTTTCGCCCATTGAGCGGACGGTACGGAGAGGCCATTACGTCAGAAAGTGGAGGTCGAGGAGGGGGCGCCCGGCCGTGTCCTCGCTCACGCTGATCCCGCCCAGTTTCGCTTTCTTTAGGACGTGATTGCGCACTTCCCCTCACTCTTTTTTTTTTCCCTTTTATTTACGTATTTCGTTTCTACCTCCGCCGACGAGTGCCGCAAGGGGCGAGGAAGGGGGGAGAGGCCAGCTCCCGTGGGACCTAGAGTTTGCCCTGGGTGTGGTCCCGGACCGGTGGGCCGTTATGACGGCTACGCCGGTCTGCACAGCGCACGTCGTGCATGCACCCTCGAGGAACAGCGGCCTGCTCGAAGCTCGGCGAGAGAGCTCGAGGCACGTGCTCCCAGCCGAGACGTGCGGCGTGGCCCAGGGTCGATGACGAGCTCCCTTCTTGCCGCAGTATGCCGCTTTCTTTCTTCGTCGTCGACTTCCTGTTCCGCGTAGCGGCCCGGATCTTCTTCCAATGGGGATGATCTATCGGACACTGGGCGCCAGCCTCCATTAATGAGTGATACGCTACCCCCCTCTGCAGGGCTTCTCGTAACAAGGAGCGATTCGGTGTACGCCGTCACTGCTCCGAGCATGATATACCATGCAGCTCAGCCTCAGAAGCTGCTCGATTTGCTCGGTTTATACTTGTTCTTTCTTAATGCCCGAGAATGCCCTTAATATTTCAGATTGCTTTTGATTGAGTATCGCGGAGAATGACAATGTAAGAGCTGAGTCTTGAAAATGAACTATATGCTACGGCGCAGTACACGTCAGATTATTCAGTCCGACATATAATTTCCGTGACATTTCTGTGTTTCACCTCCTGCTAATGTTTCCGCTCTATGTAACGTTTTTAGCCGTTTTAACGGCCCGAAACAATGCTGGGGCCGCGGTAGTTCCAGCTTGATTTTGATCACCTGAGGTTGTTTAGCGCACATGCACTAAATGCTAGGCGAACGGGTGTTTTTGCATTTCTGCCACTTCATAATGAGGTCGCAGTGGCCTGAAATCAAATCCGTGACCTCGAGCTCAGCAGCGGAACGCCATTGATATGAGACAACCACGGATGGTCTTAAATACCAAGCTACAATCATTGAATTGAATTTTTTTTCTTTAGATTGTAAATTCTCTATTCAATAATGGAAAGAAAGTTTCGACAATGAATCATTCGGTCGCGTGGAAACGTCACAAATTTGAATGACTGGTATCTGCGGTTACAAATAAAGTTATTTCCGCTCTAACAGTGCATTATCTGACTGTTCTAATCCTCACATTATTAGGTGTAACAGCCTACCACCATTGCTACGCAACACTTGAGTTTTATAATGGCAGAGCATAGCACCTAGAATCTGTACGTCCCATGAAAAATGATATCAGTGTTGTCCCACGTGCTAATGATAGATTTCTCTGCGCTGGCTTCCAATGGTTATTACAGCTGTTTCAGAGTCATTTTTGCGTTGCGTCTTCATGTATTCCCTTACGACTGATTCCTGTTCAGGAGGCTTCCCTACACCCGTCAGAACTCCTGTCACTGAAGACAGAAGACCATGGTAACAGCTTGCCTCACCCAAGTAACATGATTGGGTACAGAAGCTGTCTTTAGAATTATTTATACTTGGTTTTTGCAGTATACTTAGATGATAAATGTGAAAAGCACGGTATGTTTTTTCTCTTCTAACTTTAATGCACAAGAGGCGTATGTTGACAAAAACTGCAGCCGCAAGTTCAGAAATGTCAGTTGTGGTTGCCTGCTCAGAATAATTCGTGTAATTTATTTCTCATCAAAAAAAAAAAAAAAAGACATTTTCAGAGCAACGCACTGAGAAAAGAACTCGCTACACTCTCGTAAATTCGGAATATAACTAACTTTTCCGTCACATATTTTTGAATCTTTTTTTATTCTTTGTTTCATTTTTGGCGATTTACAGCGCAAAAATGGCTGAAAATTTGCAACGCTCTCAAGCAGAAAAGAAAATCGGCATGAACACACACGAAACGTTGCTCCTAAATAAAGAAAGGAACATTGTGCAATGAACGACCGCATATAAAAAAAATCCTGGAATATGAATCGTAGTTACTAAACTAGACTTACCTAAATCTTCCCGTGTCACTTAGTTTTCAGACAGAATGCAGAAAGTGACTGATTATCTGAGCTAAAATGTTGCAACGTTTGGTAGCACAGCAATTCGATAAAGGACCGCGACTCTCATTGCGAGTGGCAGTAACGTAGGATGGAAGTGGGTATCTGTCCGCCGTCGGATGATCATAAAGAAGAAGCAAGAAGACGTTGAATGCGCACGGACGGGTCTTGATAAAACGGCGTGGGGCACTCCTCCATGCGCGCACGCGACCGAGTGCTTATCGCTAAAACTCCACGCCGCGCACTCGCCTGCTGACGCAAGCCGAACCTCTGAGAGAGCTGTCACACGCCATGCGTGTGGGGCGAGCTTCGGCAGACGCCATTAAATAGTGTTTCGTAAGGCCGAGCGCGAACACGCTCGCGGCATTTTCGCGTGCAGCGCGCGCTCGTGCGAGCAGACACGCGGCGGCGGCCAACGGCGCATTACGAGCTCCAGAAGAACGGAGCGAAGCGGCGACGACGACTGTTGCCGCGAGAGAGCATGCTGCCGTCAGGAGCTGCTCGCTGGTGGCGAGGCGCTGACGTAAAATAAATAGGAAAGAAAAACGGGATCACTGTGTATGTAGACATCACGTCGCTCGGCCCAGAACTGCCGGTTTTCCACAATCGAAGCGTTGCCTTGCTGCACTGTCTCGCCGTCGTCTGTTTCAAGGCGAAACGAGAGATTCGCGCTGCCGCTCGGGGACCATGTAGTATATATAGCAGGGGCCGCTTAAATGGAAGCGGCGCGTCGCACGTGCCAAATGCGTCGCTGTTTTTGCTGGGAAAGCGTCAAATGGCCCATTGAGCGAAAAATCCGGCGGTGCAGCGAAACAGCAGTTCCCATTGGCGGCGACTCCACGTCACGACGCTGGCTCGCGCTTGCTGGCTTTGGCCTCGACGGAGCAGAGCTGGCGCACACCTGCTGCTGCCGCGGTTTCGCGTGAGCGCATCGCCGCGACGCCACGTCACCCTCGGAAGTTATCCGCGCGTTCCTTGCAAGGAACGCACATTCATTGCCGATAATACCGCGGTGGCCCCTGAAAAATGATTTCATGTCCTTGCTCAGTTTCTCAGACCGCTTAACATCTTATTTCTATCTTCAATTTCTATGTTTCTGTCTCCCCTTTCTGGGGCCGAGTTCACAAAGTTTTTCTTTCGTAAGTACTCTCTGCCATTGGCCAACCGCCTTCGCTAATATGTCCAGCATCAGGATTGGCTGAAATTTTCTCTTACAGACAATTTTAGCGTAAGAAGGTTTTGTGAATTCTGACCCTCAAGAGTAGGTGCCCATTCCTGTGGCCAGCCTGATCCTCGCTTTCCTGTCAAGCTGTCACAGACCCCGTGAACGAGGCTCAGACGCCGGACCAAATTCCAAAGCCGACTTATCAGCTTCCGAAAATAATCCCACGAAAGCAAGGACAATTAAGAATGGGCCCTCTGATGCGCCAGCGAACGCCGGTTGCTGTCCAAAGACCGAGTCAGAGCCCAGAGTTGTCAAAACACAACAAAATATATTCTTCACACAAGGCAGTTACACACACACTTGCACACTTAGGCTAGACAGCACAATACAATTCAGATGGGTATTCACAAAACACATGCAAATAATTCACGACAAGCACTAAGAGTCCAACAAGTAAATTACAAAATGAATAGGAACTCCAAGTGTCCAATCGTATTCACCGTGCTGGTCCTGGAGTCGGACGATCTCGGTGTAGCTCGGGGCAAATCTCGAAGAAGGAACTTCTTCCGGAAATGCAGACGCTCGATTAACTCGTCGACTGCTTGCCGGGGAATCCCTTTCTTCCGCAGACGCTCGGTCTTCGCGTTACACCAGTTCACCGGTGCGGACTGAACTCCACTGAAGGATTCTCGGTGATGACTCATGCTGTTGGCGCACGCTCACGCTGTAGTTCTCTCTCTCGACTCGCCGGGTGAGAAGGTGTCTCGGCGCGCGCGTGTGCTCTCTCTCTGGTTAACGTCGCTTCGTCGATGCTCTTCTAGACGTTTCGGCGCCGTTGTTCGCGTTGCTGTTTGAGGCGTATGCGCTCTCCCCCTCTGTTGAAGTTGCCGCGGGGCCGGCGTGTTCTTTCGCTGGCTTGTGTGACACGGGGCGCGCGCTTGGATTACCCGCTCTTTTGTGACACAAGCATACATATGTGTTCAAATGAAATAAAATTTGGAGAACGCTTAAGCTTCGCCTTTAAGAGTGGAACGTGGTAGCATTCAAAGATACCTCACTACTGCTCACGCTTTCCAGCAACTGCAGCTTATGTAACTGTAATGTTTACCGGGAAACGCGGGTGGCGAACGCTATGCACTAAGGCGAGCTTTCTGGTATACAAACGCGGCCTCTTGCGTGGGCCAATCTTCTGTTAATGTTTCGCACTTTTAATATTGCAGTCTGAGAAGATTTAATATAAAAGGCATGCGCTGTCAGTATTTCGTTTCACGACACTTATTTTGGGCTGTCATTCACAAAATTCCGAGGAATAACTTTGTAAGGAATGTAAGACAAAGTGTGAGCAACTTTAGTGATATAACGGTGTGGCAATATAACCCTCACATACCGCATGTCATATAGCAAGGCGTGGTATATACATATACCTAAATATATACGGGAATTTTTCGCTCACGAGACGTCGGCGGACACCGAATTTTCTGCGACACCGGGCCCTGAACGCTATCGCGTCAATACGCCGCGCGTACGTTCCATTTGGCAGACGCTGTACATTCCGATAAGAAAGACATCGGCGGGCGTCTGTTGAAGCGCTGTTCGAGCTCCTGCGTGTTTCTCGCTCGCGCTGCAGCGCCGCTCCTACGCGTCTCCCCTTCGCACTCGTTTTCCGCGCCGTGTTCCTGGCCTCCGCGATAAACCCAAGTTCGCGCGCGACGTGCTCGCAGCAAACTCGTCCACCGCGGGGGCGCAATTAGGGCGCGCGCGCACGCTGTGGCGCGCTCTTTTGATGAGACGGGCATAATTATTCATGTTCCTTCGCCAGCATCAGTGAGCGCCTCTGTTGCACCCTCCGCCCACGCAGGCCGCGTATTTTTGGTGCGGCCTGGCCTCGTGACGTTCTATATCCCCAAACCCTCTTTTGACGCCATCTCCACAGTCTCTCCTTCTCTATCCCTCTCTCGCTCATCTTCACCTCTTGCGTCTGTGAATTCACTGAGTCGAGGAAGCGTGTGCGTGACTCGTCGACGGAATTTGCGTAAATATCTCGGGATTCCTCTCGTTTTTTTTTATTATTATTCTGCGTACGGCCGCTTTTTAAAAACAATGTCAATGACATCGCAGATTACACGGAGCTGTACATTTGTAGTGTCCGTCAGGAGCATTAAGAATATTTCGAGCTAAATCTCTGTACTTTTGACACGTTTCAAAGATGTGCGTTGTCGTGTACAACGCCATAGATCTCGATGTTGCGCTACCGCCAGCCAACTTCCAATCGTGGAAGTACTAAATTCGGACGAGGCATAGTGTGCTTGTTTACGTTGTTAGTCGTTCGAAACTGTCTAATATCATTCAATGTGCAAGTGAAAAAGGAGAAAGGGGCACAGAGGAGTTTTTAGTGCAAATAAACAATGCTCTAAAATTCTCCAGCTTTCGCTAAAATGAAAAAAAAAAAAACATCAGTTTCTTTAGGCCTGTTCTAAAAATAAAAGCGCACGGGCTTTCTTATTTGCTCACCGTTGCTGCAATATCCCTGGATAAAAACTGTGATGGGCCATCCGTAAAGGCAGGCTTGACATTGCGGGCTGAACGACGCTTGGCGCAGATTATCTCATCACGAAGCCGTATTCTTTACAGGCATACGAGTAAAGCTTTTGGCGCCTGTGACGTGTTCCCAAGTTGTATCATTTTGACGTTCCAGCATGTATTGGATCCACATACACTGAACGCAACCTAAATATCCTCGTATTTGCAGCAAATAACATCTGCTCTAGCGATCGCGCCTCTAGAAGTCTCGCAGGAGGCACCACTCGCTTCCCTCTTGCAGGGAGCAACGCCTGCCGTCGTCTCACGTCATCTGCGTGAAAGCATATTGCAGTAATGTTCGCGTATATAATCTTCAGTTCGCGTAAAGAAAACAAGAAACGCGAGTGTTCACAACTTCCTTCGAACACAATACTGTGTATCGGTCCATTGACGTCGCCGTCGTCTGGTTTGGCCCCTCTCGTTCTCCCGCCGCCGCTGTAATATCACGTCGAACCGAGACAGGCTCGACTAAAGCACGGCCGTGGGATGGGCTCCCCATCTCGTGGATGGCACGCCAGAGCGTCTCGGCTATTGATTAGCTCCCTCCCTTCCTCTACAATCCTCGCTCGTACAAACCAGCAGCAGCACGCGTGGTCCCGGCGTCCGCAGCAGAGAACAAAAGGACCGCGTCAGCGCTCTCTCTTCGGGCGCTGAATCGCAGCTCCCTGCGTGCACTCCCTCCCCGTGATCCCCCCTCTCAGTGAGCCTTCGCCGAGCACGCGCCGTTTGCGTCGGTGCGACGTGCCGGCCGTGCCGCTGCCGTCAAAGTCGCGCATGTGTGTGCGTGCGTGTGGCTGACGGCGGCGGAAAATCGCCCGAACAAACTCCGCGCCGGCACAAGTGGCTGTTGGCGCAGCAGGTCACGTTAAAACCATTGGCGAACGTCAGCCGCATACGCCTCCCCCCCTTCCTTGCGTCTCCTTGTTGCCCGAAAACGCAGCGCCGGCTTCGGCCAACGTTGGCTGGCGCTTAGTGTTTCATCGGCTTGTGGCTTTCGCGCGTGTCTATACTGATCGACTGCCCCGTAGTGCTGCGACAAAGTGCACTCAAGCGGAACTGCACTTTTTGTGAGCTCTCTCACTGGTGCGACAGTCCGGCTTCGACGCTCGCTCTGTTTTTATTTTTTGTTTTTTGCTTTGCCTCTTTCGAGGCCGCGGCACGATGGCTCGCATAGTAGTGGCGCAGGTGCCAGTACAGTGAGCTGATCACCACAACAAGCCTAATTTTAACACTACGTTTTACAAGCAATCTGACCCGTTTTGTGCGTGGTAGGTGCCTACTGTTAGAATCCACAAAAAATATTAAATAAAAGTAAATAAATAAATAAAATTGCAGATTCGCAGAGAATTCCCCATGAATAACTTCTAGAAGAGACAATATCAGACGTTCTAAAAGGTAATCTTTATAATCTGTAAATATCTCCTATGATATAGTAGCGACGTACTAATTACGAGAAACGTGCACATATAAACAAATTGTTTACATTTTCAGCAAGGTACCAATGCAGTACCTCCGAAAAGCGTTGCATGATTTATAATACAAGATATTTCCGAAGGGCTGAGCGAAAAGTCTTTTCTTATAAACGTCCATGTTATCCAGGACGGGGATAGCAAATAAATATTTTCATCCCACGCACAGAGCGGAAAATTCCGCTGAAGGAACGTTTTATGTCCGCTATATAATCCCGAAGAGAATGTTCCGAGCATAGTTTAATGGAGAAATTCTTCAGAAAATATGCTACCTGCTAAGAGTGCATTAACTTGCCGCTAAACAAGCCAAAAGTCGGCTGTATCGTATGGAGACTCGCTAAAATGGCAACAGCGCATACAGCGGCTATTTCTGTTAAAGGCAATGTACGCGTCCCTGAGGCAAAAGCGTCGTTTACCTAGACTTCATGCCAGAGTTATTGCTGCCGCGTTTATCGTTGCACCCCTGAATACCTAATGTTAAAATAATTGACCACTGGGGCCTTATAACGTGTAGCTATCTTCTATTCCTTTCGGAACGGGGCAGTCTGTGACTGTTCGGGAAAAAAAATAGGAAAAACTTTTGTTCAGCATATTATTGCATTCCGACACTTAACTTTGACATGGTGAGCTTTCGCGGTTTTGTGACGTCACGTGACAGACAGGTGAAGTTGGCGCAGCCCTAGAACATTTTGACTAATCGCGGAAGGGTTATGGTGAGAAAGGCGTAGATACGGAAGGACACGTCACTTCAATAAAGTTCTTGCCGATTGTCAATTGTATAATCATGCATAATCAGTGTGTGCACGTCATATCAGATGGGGAGCTTTCGTGCTTTTCGTGACGTTGCGGGACAAACAGACGAAAAATGGATGCCCCGAAAAAACATTTGACCAATCGCGGAGGGCTGATTGCAGAAATAGAGTAGAAGCAGCTTGAAATAACTTTACGTTATAGCTACCCTGGTCGCTCTACAACTCAATATCTACGCGAAACAATCACACAGCCGTCGTCGAGCGTGTAAAGTGTGTGACTGCGCGGTGACGCGATTATTGCTGTACAGAACCTTGGGGCCCTGACAACCGGTGACGCGGCCCGCTTCCTTTCAAAGAGGGCGCGCACTCTGCTGCGGCGTTCCGCAGCACGAACCAGTCGCGCAGCCGTCGAGAGGCCACCAAACCGGCAGAGACGTGTTGCGCACTGAGTGATGACGTGCGCGGGCATCGGTCGGTGGCAGAGACGCTGTGGTGTCCCCAGCCCTCTTTTCCGAAATAGCTCTTCTCGGTCGCATCTGGAGGGTGGCGCGCAGTGGTGCTTCGAGTAGAACGCAGACCGCGGTCCTATTAATGGCAGCGTGGGCCGCTCAAGCGATTGCAGGCCTACGCAGTCGCTGAATGACAGCGATTATACGAACCCCCGGCGAGAAGCGCTGCCGGCCCATGTGACCGGAGGAAGAGCCTTCGAGCGAGGTTCCGCCACTCGATTCACTCTTCGTCAGTGGCTGTCCGCACCAGGCGCGGGCCGTTCGGCATCGCCGATCGGCGCCCGTTAATTGGCGCCCCTTCCGAAGAGGTTGCGGGCGAATCGCAGCCGGGCGCAGCGCCCCGTGCGTCCTCGTCTATATTGTGCGTTTGTTACTGCCCCTTCTGTCGCTGTTCTTGCAGCTGGGAGCTTGCTGCGCAGCGCCGACCGACGTCGAACGAACCGAGTGCCTTGCTCGAACGACGGCGTCCGTCGGCCACGCAACTGGCGTAGTTCTGGGACAACGCGCGGGAACGAAGACGACGACGTGCGTTCGCCGCGTTCGGTGGCGACGTCGGCACTCCCCCAATTAGCCAGAAGCAGTGCGCGCCGAGGCAACGCTAATGAGTGCGCGTTATTGCCGCCGGGCTTTTGGAGGCCACTCTCTCCCGCAACCATCGTCGACGGTTGCCTTGCTTCTAATTGGAACCAGGGCCTGACCGCCGAAACGTGATGGGTCGGCGTTCTGGTATATTCCCAGCCACGCTGCGCTAAGCTGCGCGCGTAGGGATTTTCGTTGCGCCACTTTTGCCCCGAAACTCGGTCCCGCAGTGACAGACCAGTTGCGGCCTTTCATTTGCTGCATTTCCTCCGTAATATATCGTATTTTTATTTCTGTGACGTATGGTCACTTTCTTCTAGGTTGGCAACCACGTTCTTGTATCCTATGCAAATGCCGTGTTTCTGAGCTCTTCTAGTGCTCAGTAATAATGATCTGTTCCCCTTGTGCTAAAAGTAGATCAAAATAGAACAAAATGCCTGATACAGCATAAATAAAGCATCGACCTTTCAGTACGGCAATCATAAATCGGTTGTTGACATTATCTTCCTAATATTAACTTTGGTTTACGTTTGCTATAAAGTGGTCGACCCTGTGTATAGGGTCGTGCTGTGTCGCCTTGGTGTGTAAGCTGCTCTAAGTGCTCTATAATCACTGACGACAAGAAAGAACAACGCTTATAATAAAAAAAAATGCAGCAGCTCATACGAGTTGGAATATATATATATATATACAGGGTGTTTCAGCGAACACTCAAAAATTCTTAAAGGTCGCCTATGGCAGATAGCACAATTATAGTTCATGAGCTGGTCCACTCGACGGACATTACTTGCACAAGAAATTGATAGGCACAATCCAATAATGAACAAAAATTCACTAATTATGTTTTAACTAATTACATAATGGCCCATATTGCAATTTACAAATTGTAGCCATGGAGTTCACAAGGCGGATCCACTTGGAACGAATTCTCGGGATGGCACCAGTTTCAAGATCTTAATTCCCGAACTTTGCGGAGAAATGCATTGGCGTTCCAGTTAGTTTCTTAACAAAACGTCGCTTTATGCATTGAAGCACAAAATTAACTGGAACGCCAATGCATTTCTCCGCACAGTTCGGGAATTAATATATCGAAACTGGTGTCATCCTGAGAGTTGATTCCAAGTGGATCCGCATTGCGAACTCCACGGCTGCAATTTTTAAATTACAATATGGGCCATCAGGTAATTAGTTAAAAACTTAATTAGTGAATTTTTATTAATTAGTCGATTATGCGTTTCAATTTTTTGCGCAAGTAATGTCCGCCGCTTCGAGTAGACCAGCTCATTAACTAGAATTAGGCTATCTGCCACAGGCAACCTTAAATAAATTTTGAAAGTGTTCGCTGAAACACCCTGTATATATATATATATATATATATATATATATATATATATATATATATATATATACCGAAGCTTTGCGCCAGTGCATAAAGTGGCAAAACACGCATACACACACACACACAAAATTATACCGAGCCTTTTATTAAGCGGACTTGCTGACTATTGGCCAGTACGACGGACGCCTTGGAACGCATCAGGGTTTGAGAGGCAGCATGCGCGTACGTACGTAACGCAATTCGAATCCATTCAATAAGCAAGAAGCGTTTACTTCCTAATTACCGTGCAGCCACGAATGCGCAAAGGCGAGCTTTCTGGTTTTTTTTTTTCTTACCCTTGCGCGGGGCCGGCGCCGCGGATGCGCGGAGGCGAGCGCCATCTGGTTGTGCTGCAGGGAACCCAGCGGCGCGCGTGCTCCGCTGCGATTGGTCGGCCTGTTCGGCAAGGGGACAGCCAGGCCGCAGCGCCCACGGTCACGAAACCCGGCGAGGTTTGCAAAGAAAAGCTTCCCTTTTAATATATAAAAGCTCGGTAAAAACTGCGAAATGTTTAGCTTCAGCGTATATATCATATCACAAGCCTGTACTAGAACTCTACAAAGTCTATATGTCCTGAATTTTAGTGTTCATGAACTTTACGATAAATATAAACATCCTGCGGTCCTTACTTGCAGAGATAATTAACGCGTTGTTGACAAAAGCATAGCCTTTGTCAAGGTAACACCGAAGAATTGTGGGCTCGTGGCCAACTGATATATCTGCGGTTATGCGATGTGCGTAAGCTTCTCGGCTTTTTGTGCGTATTTTTAAAGTGTTAGCACTATTATACTTGACTACTGTCGTCAGGTGCATTACGCGTAAGGCCGGTCAGGCACATTGTATTTGGTTGTCGCAAGTGAGATTTAATGTTGACGTCGTGCATGAAGCACTTTCGCTGAGCCGCTACGTTTTCTTCAAACATGCAATATTGTGAGTGACAATGCACTGGAGATAACGTGATCAATTGTTCTCGTTGAAAGCATCGGTGCTGACATCAGGAAATTGAATCTGGTGCGACTGTCTCGCGGAGCTCTTACATCGTCATGGAGACAATCGCAGTTCGCCGTTCATGAAGTTACCTGCGCAGCTACGTAGTCACGTCGGTTCTTGCGTGCCTTTTCTACTAACGCTCACTGTTATCAGGTCTCTTTTCGGCCGGATATGGACAGATAATATCAGATTCGTCACGATACCTGTAGTGATATTCGGGATTGTCGTGGTAACACGCAATGTATCTGGAATATACGATGACCTATTTTGAATAGCTGAGAGAGGAAGCACGCCTTTCGATTCCAGGACCACCAGTGTTCTTTCCCATCGTCATGGATGATGGAATAATACAATGAGATAAGCACCTGCTGTGTGATATCGTATTTGATCTTCGTTCCTGACAACTGCACGAGATGACTAACACTTTATGTACACAAACGCACTATAGATACATAGGACGCTATACGTATAGATTGTATACACATAACTATATAAAACCAAATAAAATAATATTTAGCTCATAATTATATAATTACGATATATGATATACACAAGTGCGTATATAAGCGATATTAGCGGTGAGAAGTTGGAGCTGTGCCCTCGCGAGTGCAGTCACGGCCAGGACGCCATTCGCTCCGGCTCGCTCGGTGTATGGGGTGCACCAGCCTTACTTCCTGAAGGATGTATTGGCTGCTTATTGCTGTCAGCCTAAAGTGCAGTGTCTTTTCGAAACTACGTGAATCGTGAAAATTTGCTGCTCGGATATCGAAGCTATATAGAGTTGCAGGGGTTACTTACTGCTTTTGCAAAGCAGAGATGCACCGATTCTGTCCATGCAGTTTGTGTAAAAAGAATGTCTGCAAATTCAGCATGGAAAGTTTTAATTGTACGATGCTTCGCTCCTAACTTAACGTCCGTCAATACTTAGTTATGACAGACATTTCGTTTTAGACGGAACAGCAATATTGGTATTTGGTGTCAACTTTATATATATAAATGAGTATGTTAGAATAGGACACTGCCTGCGAAGCTTTCATCAAGCTTCTTATTGCACTGGTGAGTTGTTCTACTCAAATGTGGGTACTGTAATAATGCGCAAGAGGAAGAGCTAGGCGCGCATTTTTCAAGAAAAGGTATTTGCTATTACTTTCACCGTTCTCCTTAACAGCCACTCAGAACCAGCATTCTACATGGCTTTTACCCCGACTGCACTTCATGTACGTATAACAATCACCTGTAAAAAAGGTTTATGGTTAAGATGAAGAGCCAAGCCATTACAATCCGTGTAATGTTTCATAGTGGCCTGAAGCGGTCTTTATCGACAATATGGCAGACACCTCCCGCAATGGAAGCAAACGACTATCGTTATGGCGTTATGGCGAGGCACGCATTGGTCGCGAAACACATCTGTTCACTATAACTTCGAATTGAAACCATGAAGCAGTCCTTTACAGTGCCACTTGGAATGCCTATAATATACTCGAGGCACTAGAGTGCAGCTTCGGCTGCCTGGAAGAGGAAAATTTAACTACCGTCTGCATGACGATGTCTCGAACCACAATGGTGTTAATTATACGAACTGAGAACCATTCGCTGCGTCAGTTGATAAAAGACCCCCTTGTATATCCGCCTCATAACGAAGACATATGCAAGCCTCATATGAATTCACTTGCTTGTTGACCTCCTTCAGCGAATGCTGATATTTTTAATGTGTCATATACCATTGAAGAATGAAGCTTGGGCTTCTTTCTGGCTGCAGCCATATGGTCTAAAAGGCATATTTCACCCAAAAAGTTGCGCCGAGCAGCTGTGTCAGTTTCGCCAAGCAGAGCGGTCACTACGGTTCCGCAAGTAGGAAGCACATTTTAATTTTTGAACTGAGTAGAGCGTACAGCACTGAAATGGAATAAATATTGCTCCATGGCCTTTTGTGTGCGGCAAACAACTTAAAGCCTCAGTTAGCTTTACTTCAAGTTACCGCCGCTTAAAATTAACCGGTTAAAAAGGGTTTAATTTTGAGAAGCAGTTAAAAAAAGCAGATGGTACTGGCAGAATCTATACTGCAGTGTTGTTTAGTCCTCGTGCTACTGTCCAACGTTTCTGTGAATAAATCGGAAAATTTGATATTTTGCCATGAGCAGCTCGTCGGGAGCAAACAAGGTTTAGCGGGTTAAATCAAGGTAAATGTTGTAGACGTCATATATAGCCAGCGTTTGTTACATGCTTTTGCACCATGGCAAGTATAGTAGCCTAACTGGATTGTTCTATCCTATGTTTTCGCGCTGATGTTTTTATTATCCACGTGAGCTACCGCTGCAGAGTGTGCGACTGCGCATGAAAAACCCACACCGCTCTGGGCTGACCTCCGTTGGCCAGCACTGTAACGTTGCCTTTGAGAAATATATTGCTGTCTGGGAAATAAGCTCTTTCATTAAATTTTGACGAACGAAAGACATCGTAAAAATATATTTGAGAGTACTGTCATAGGTGTAGCAGCATATGGAACGAGAACGAGCAAACGGAAACACTGCAGAAGGCGCCCGGACGCAGTCCGAACTGTAGCAGACGACAGGTCAGAATCCTTGCCATGACGTCATGTGAGCGGCACTCGCAGAGCCCCTTTTCGTCTCTCGGGGCTAATAGAAGTGTGCATACATATAAAGTATCTACATGTATCATAGTTACACAGTGGCTGTGTCATTGGGCTGTTTGATGTTCACTTTTACTTGAGGGTGCCCAATAAATGGTTTAAAATTGTGAACTTCGGCGAGTCCGTTTGGCAAGTTGGTGAGTGGATGACGGACGTTCCGCGCGTGTAGGCAGTCTCACGCCGTCTGAATAAGGTCCGAGACACGGCAGGCGTCCGCACGGCGTTCATGGCGAGCAACAAACTCTGCCGCGTATGTTAAACGGTGAACTCTGAAGAGCCAGTCTATGTGCATAAATAAGTGCGCAGAACATGCCAAATGCAGTGTCTACGTTGAATAAGGTGTTCAGGGTGTGTTTGTTCCCCATGAATTTTTTTTACCTGCTGTAGTAACTGAAAGTCCGTACTGCGCGACAACTGGATTGATCGGCTATCACTTTGGTAGCGCGATTAAAGAGAAAGGCGATGAGCGAGCAAAATTGAATAAATACAGGAAGTAAGAAGGTGCAAAGATTGTCATCTGACAATCTTGAATGCTAGTTACACAATGCGGAAAGGAATACTTTATTTACGTTGAACGTGCAGCGTGAGCTTTTACTGCGGTGACCTTTATAGACATTCTGCTATGCACACTTAGAGAGAAAATGGACATTTCTCCGTACTTGACACCCAGTCATTGCTCAACTTTCCCGCTTCGCAGCTTGTGCGGGATTTTCTGCGTGACGGGAGTTGTGCGAGTGGCGCTGTCTGTGCATGTGTTTCGGGGGCGACAGAAGGCAATACTCTAGTAGACGAAGACGATGTTGTAGGCATTGCGAGGAAGTTGTCCATCAGAAGATGGAGGTGTGTGTGTTGAGAGCCTTCCTTATTATAGGTCGGTGACATGTCTATAATGCTTAAGATAATCCGGAGCTTCCTTTTATTTTCCGTCTAATAAAAACGTTAAAATAAAATCGGTGACACGCTTGATTCAGCATCGTTACAATACGCTATAGCGCAGCGTAGCTGGTGTGTGATGCAGCAGCCTTTCGCAGAGTGGTCTTCGGAGCAGCAGTCATTCTCAGCGTTCCTCTTGCAAGGACGGCTCTTCTCTGTATTGTTCCTCAGTCAGTGAAGTGCGGGCGTCATGCCGCTGTCATGCCGTTGTCGTCATTGTAATCTTGTGGTCGCCATCTTGTCGCTGTCTTCGTTGTTGCGCACCTTTGGGAAACATTGAACAGGGTGGCGTTTGTCATAGGGCTTTCTTGCTCTATGATAGCGAGCGTGCTTTGGTCGTTATGTACCCTCAATTAGATTATTCTTGCAAGTCACGAATTACATTAAACAAGGTACTGTCACCAGCTTGTTCAACGCACAGCTGATTCGATACCTTTCTCTCGGCACCGCCTTGTCCTTCACTTTGACATCACAGCCCATTTCTACTCTTCAAGCTGAGGCTACGCTAAAATTCCAAGTTCACTGTGGCGTTACCTTCGGCAAAATGCTATTGTCATATACATCATGGGCATTAAAAAATAACGCTATCACATTTTGCTACCATCTCAAATATTTGTTTACCAGAAGCCCAGTGCTTTCACTGGCATAGTTGTAAAACGTATACTATGCTCCAAGCAAACGAATATACCAACACAATTACTAAGCAAATTATAACTTGAGCACGAAAACAGCGAAATATTAGTCAATAACTTAGGAAAGACTTTAGTTCTGAACTTGATGTTCTTAATATAGTTAAGAACTAAACATACAGAGAGGTGCTGAACACGCCCACACGCGCGCATACGCAGGCGCGCACGAATTCACCGAAGACAATTGCGAATCACAAGATGTGTAAATTTGTGCTCATATGTCACAATGAAAGTGCTTTCTTATGTGCTGGTGAATCCAAGTGCCGCGCGATTTACAACACTTCTAGGGTTTGGTGAGGTACAAAACACAGTCGCTAACGAGCTCCTTAAGATGTTTACCTTAAGAAATCTTGTGCCTGGTTTCAAGCATTAGCGTAGGAATTGTCGTGTGCTGGCAGATCTGCGATTCCGGAGCTTAGTCCCGGAACGCGCGACCACCTGTCGGATTACTGTTTCCGAGATTCAAGTATTGCTCTGTGCCGCAGTGAACGTGTCACGCCGACTGCTTCTTGCCACTCCTCTTCCATCCTATTAGCACTGGCATGTGATGTTTCTCGCAGGGAGAATTACTACGCGCAAGCTTATCCTTTTCTGGAATGAAGTTCCGCTTATGTGTCTCTGACATCTGAACACAATCTCTAATCTGCCAGTATTGATCGTCGCTAAAAGCCAGTCAGATGTTATCGTCTAGATTGTCGGGCGTTCAGCGCAAATGCACGTGTCGTTTGCACTGGCTTTGTATCTACACTGTTGTCATCTAAATAAAAGCTCTACGTGATTATTGAGATCATATTATCATCTTCGCGAGGTCATGTAGACTATATGGTCATGGCAACTAGCAGTGTTTGGGCTATATTTAGTTCACTGGAAGGCTCACTTCCTTCTGCCTTACAACAACCTATTTCCTCTCCTTGATAACTTATCGGCTGGTTTCACTCATTGCACACATTAATTGAGATGCTAGGGGCACACTTTTCCTTTCAGTATGTTTTTATGGTAGTGAGAGGAGTGGCAGGAGGAAGACGGAGAGTTCGGCTAGAGCTAGCTTGCTCTGGCCTGCGACTTTTGTTGGCTGTCAGTTAAGAGTAGTTGTGACCGCCATGCTGCTTGGCGGTCACATTAACAGGAGCTGCACTAGTACTTTATGCAGCGGTTGCGGGGATGTAAGTGAAAGAATTGCATTTATAAATCAGCAGAAATAAACATTCATAAATACACATTACAGGTATATGACGGATAACAAAACGTAAAGAGTAAGCACTTAGTCCTTCGAAATCTTTAGAAATGTCTCCGAACTGCTGGTCATGGCTGTGGGCTTTGATTGACTCACCAGTATATATCCAGATTATACAGCGAAAACCTAAAAAAAATATGCAGCCATGAAAACAGCATCACGCATTTGCATAAGAAGGTGAGGAACGAGTGCATTTTACTGCTAAATTTTGAAAATGGCTTTTGGCTTCATTCTTTTTTTTTTTGTCTCTTTCTCTTGCACTATGCGCTGCTGAAGCCTGCGTTTACGAAATGCTCCAGTAACGACATTTGTGTCCGCACTCTCTCTCACAAGAATTAGAAATCCCTTATAGGCTCCTCGGTATGATCTGTGTGCGTGCTTGGATCATCGGAAAACATCGTTAATCGAAGCACGCGAGTGACAGTGAAGTTTTTGCTGGGAATCCGAACTTGACTTCCCTGGCGAGCAGCCGCGCTCAGAGTGGCCAATGCTAGGACAGACGACGCAAGGTGGCCAAGGAACGCTTGCTTGCGTCGGCGACTTTGCCACCACCCAGCGAAGCCGACGCTCTGCTTTAAAGGCGGTGGCTCGGGGAATCCTGATTATAGACTCAGCTGGCGTTGACGCGTCTTGAAAAATGAGGCCGCGATAGCGCGCCCGCGCGGGGCCCCTCGTTGTCGGTCGCCGGCTGCCCCCGGCAAGGCGTTTTCGCCGCAGGCTTCGGAGCGTTAGGACAAGCCCCTCCTGCAAGGGCGGCGCCGGCGCGCGCAAGCGGAAGGAGAGAGTGGAGAACCGAGGTGCGGCGCACCTCCTCGATGCTGGGGGAACCGCGCTGTGCCTGTCTTGCACCCGGACACGGTGATTAGCCCGCCGTCGAGCCCCCTCCCTCCTTGCCTTTCTTGCCCTCCATATTTACAGTGCGCCTGCCGAAAGGCCAGCAGGGCGCATTTTTAGCTGCCAGAGAGTCCTCGGGTTGTGAAGCGCTCGAAATGAACTGAGCTAAAATTACTCTTGGTTTACACGTGCTTTTATACACTGTATTCTACGATCGAATGCTCTTGAGCCATTTTTTTTTCTCTCTGTTGAAAATTGATTTGATTCCAGCGATTTAGCAAACAGTAATGCTTCCCATGGTTGGCTCAAGGTGCTCAACATTAGTCGTACTCTGGAGCTTCTTTCATCAATGATGAAAGACGCTTATTTCTGGTGAATTTATTGCCCCTCAACACAACTTATTTTCCGTTGTCTTTCAGCACTCGTCCTGCCGCTTTCTTTGTCCATGTGTGCGCTTTTTAATATTTTACCATTAGTTACCAATAAGCCCAAACCAACACTTTGCGATCTTGGAAACTGAAGGTCCACTATCGTTGTGTATATTTATGAGCAGCAGCGAATCAAACTTGTTTGAACCTCCAGCGTCTGTAAACATTCCTGTGCCTTGTATTCGTGCGAAAGCTTTTGGTATTCTTGCGAGCCTGTTGGATGTGGTTACTTGCTGGTGTTATTTATGGTGTCGTTTTCAAGCTAATAATACATGTGGATCCATCTAAGACCGCGTCGTATATATATTTATGTATGTGATCCGCACTCTCCGAAAGGAAACGCTGCCTATCACCGTCGTTCCAAATTAGTGAAGACTCGATCCATTTCTTTGCCTAACATCGTTTCCGGCTTCCATTTTCCGGTCGCTTCCCGCTCGGCGCGCGGCAATCATGCTCCGCAAGCAGCATCTCGTCGCACGACCGAGTTCCGCTGTTCGCGGGTGCGGGTAGCACTTGGACCAAGGGCCCGCTTGCCATCCCACTCAACCCCGAGAGGTCGGCGTTCATTCCATTTGCCGATGTGCCGTCTAAGCAGAATGCATGTGTCGTCGCCGGCGGCATATTCCATTAGCGCCTTCGTCGGCCGCCTCTCCATCTTTGTTTTTTTGGGCATCACGTTAATTCCTTCGCGGAGCGCAGGGCCAGGCCTGATTGAAACTGCGCGCGTGGGCTCTACGAGAGAGGCTGCTAGACCCGACCTCCTTGGGGCGCCCACTTCGGCCGCCAGACGCAATGCTGTCGCCGGGCTAACCGGCCACGACAGCCGCAGACAGAACGCCGGCATGGCTGCGAGCAAGTCGTGTGTCCGATGGCCCGCGGCGAGGCTCCCATTGGCCGCCGCGTTATCCAATCAAAGCTCGTCGCAAAGTCGGCGCGTGCCTCGCCTGCTCGACCCTGCCGTCATGTCAACATTCATAACGGCGCGCACTCTACGCGCAAACTTGCTAGCCCGGTCGGCTGGCCCGCTTATCAGCTCGCGTTGTAGAAGATGCTCGTGTGCAGTGGCCGGGGCAGCTTAGCTGGACAGCCCCGGGCTCTCTCCTGCCTGATGTCTCACTCCCCCGCTCTGTGTGTGTGCCCCGGGGCAAACGCAGTCCGACCGATTAAAGGGCTTAAACTCGTGTTTGCGCCCCAAGAGAGCTGCCCCTTCGCACTGGCGCGTGTGCATCGGGTCGTTCTAATTGCACGGCCGCTCGCGCTGTCTCTTGTCTTGCAGAGAGTATAACGCGTCGGCTGAACGGGAGACAAAAGGAATAAAATGAAGAACGAAGCCAGAGCACGCACGCGGCGCCGAATTAAAGCGGGCTTCTCCTTTCACGCTCTCTGAGCCAAAGGCCCAGCCAGTTTGCACCGGTGTCTGCGACGCCCGAGAGTTTAATTGCAAAGTCGAGTCCGAGGGAGCGTTCTTGGGCCAGAGCAAGATACCAGCGTGCTGGACGTCGTGCGAGGAACTTATACCGGTCGACCCTCCCTTCTCATTCTGCGCACTGGGTATTAGCGCTGCGTAGCGGACCGTGAACTGCGCGCCCTCTGTGAACGCACTGTGCGCACCGCTGCCTCCCGCGCGCTCGCCGTCGCAGGGATTTCGGAGAGAAAATAAATAAGTAGTACGGCTGAGGATTCTTTCCGCAGCAGCCAGGACTCCGCCAAGACACAGCTTCGCCGGCCCTGCGATGTCCAAACTCGCGAGAGAAAGTTTGTTGGCATCTCCTTCTGTGCCGCTTGGCTGCTGCCGGATCGGCGCCGTCGCTATAGGAAGCTGGACCCCCTTTGCGCGTGGCATTCTTCGGCTGCACACCTGCATTTTTCCCCGGAGGTTGGGCACCGCGAACGCTGGCGACTGCCTCCTTCTTCCTCGGGATGTCTGTGTTTGCGCCAGTTTGCGAAACACGATCTGGCTCAAGTAATCTCTTTGGCTTGCGAAAGTATTTAGCTCCAGTTTGCTTTTGTGGGTCTCGCCAGCGACACACTGGCCACCTCGAGATTTCAAATTCACATTAGCTTTCTTTCGTGTGAAGGCGTCTGTTTACAAGTCTCCATGTCGGTGGAGCTCCAGCTCTTGCAGAATGAAATGTGGACACTACAGTCTTATCGGATCTTACTTTGGCGGTAGTCCTATAGTCTGGGACCTCATGAAAATTACATTTGAATATTAAACGTTATGAGGCAAAAGAAGCAGAAAAAAAACTGATGCAAACTTTGTGTTCATACGTATGTATTTTTCATGTTTTGTTTTGCGCAGTGACGTTCCACGGTCCGGATTCTCTAAAACACTCTTACGCTAGAAGTATTCGCATGATAATGTGCCAGCTGATTGCGATGTGAGACATATTCTCAGCGATGGAGGCCGGCTTAAGGCGGACAACACTTATGAACAGAAAGCTTTGCAAATACGGGCCCACTTACCGGACACCGACCACCAAACTTCAGTTACGAAATTATATATTTAAACATCATATTTTGATCGTGTTTCTGCATTTAAGCTCTATATTGCTTCAACATTCCCTTCAAGGTTATTCAAACGAGCACATCAAAGTTTCTTCCATCGCGCAAGTGTCTAAAATGGGGCGCGAGTTGACGCTTCTATTTTTGCACGGGTTGTTGCATGGCGTCTGCATGGAAACCTGGAAAGGCCACTGCGTGCTTCGCTCGTTCGCTCGAATGCTTTCGCCTGCTATGCCACGCGATTCGCTGCCGCGTTGTGTCAACTGTACATTATGGTGGCTGCATCATATGTAAGGATCGTGGTTTGCTGGAAAGCTATAACAAGATGCTAGCGTAATATATCGGACATCGCACTAGCCCTACCGCCGACAAAGAATAGACAGCTCGTAAGGCGCTGGTATGCGAACGTCCTAACACATCTCTAAAGCCCGCCCGAATTCTTGGCCAATCTCCTTGAGTGGGCCTTAAGGTCGTCGCCACCACCACCATCTTCGTCGTCTGGAGCATCGCTGCCACGTGCCTTAATACTATAGCCGCTGGCCTTTTAGATGTTATTGACATATATGTGCCTCGTGTTCCTGCATGAACTCGTCGTGTATGCTCGTCGTGGATGGGCTTGCTTAGCTTGGAAAGCTAAAGCAGGCGTTCTTTACCAAATGTACGGCAGGCTTCGGCACAAGGCGTCGCAGTTTTCTCTAGGGCGACGGCCCGTGCACTGAAATAAATATGATTATTAGGGCATATCGGTTGTTCTTTACGCAGTACATTACGTGACATTTAGTCGCTGCTCGTATATACCTCTTCTACGAGAACTTCCTTGGCATCGCCATAACGCCCCGTGGACTATAGTGAGTCCGTGTGTGCACATGTTCAAAAGCGCATGCGCATTGTAGCCACACTTTACAGTAAAAAGATAACTTCTTGCTATTCTATGCCCAGAATTTCAGTCACAGGAAGTGCAAAGAACGGAGCGCACGTTCAAACTCAACAATCAGACAAGCTGCTTACAAGCTGAGTCCAAGCAGGTCATATCAAAGGAGTCGGTTGATGTTGCCACAGAAATCACCGTAATGTTTATGTTATGCGTCTACGTGCCTTGTAGTATTTTTTTCGTTTAGAAGCTATTCGTCCTCAGCGAAGGACATCAATGCGGATTGGCCTGTTAAAATAAACCACGAGAAGAAACTTGTGCTGCCGATCGGCCCAGCGCACACAGCTCTTTATATTTGAAGCGGTCGCCTGCAATAGCGTCATCCTCATTGCGAACCGCACCGTAACTTCAAGTGACATTTGGTGCGAATGAGTCAAAATAAAAATGAGAAGCCGCTGTAGCATCCGAAGTTGTTTCTTTTAAAAATTCACCGCTTTCGACAAACTCTTCGATCGCAGGTGGCACCACCGATGGAGAGCTGTAAAGATGAGGGTGCGGAAAATTACGACCACCGCACGTCATTCGGTGTGTTGAGTGCACTTTCTGAGCAGGACGGGAGAAAAGAAATCGATCGCTGTTTGCGTTGAACTAAAATTTCAGTGCGCGCCCACTGACAGGCGGTTTTCTTTCTTGTTCTTATCACTTGCATACTGAATAAGCTTGGCCGTCACGTCCGCAACGTGCATTAAATTATCGTGCACGTCTCTCGGTGAGTGTGCTCGCAACGGAACGCCGCTTAGCTGTTTAAATAGAACGGTGCATCATTGCTGCAGTTCGACTTCTCATCGCCTTAGCAGAGGTCGAATTCACGAAACTCTTGACGCGCAAAGTCGGATGTTCATTGCGGCGAGCCATTTGTCTGACGCCTCTTTGGGCATCGTGACTGACTACCGCCCTGGCGCCGACCAGCGACGAGACTTGCTTACATGTTCGTAGCACTGTAAATTTCGCTTCTGGTTCTTGATTGGCTGAACGAAGTTGAAGCTTTCGCTGCACTGCATGGCTTTAGCGCGACAGAGAATGAAGGAAGGAGAAAGTAGTAAAAACTTGCTGAAAGGGGGCGCGTTATAAGAAAGTGGCTGAGAGAAAGGAATGAAAGAAAATCGAGAAACCGGCACAGAGAGCAAACGCGCGTTCCCGCTATCTCGGGGACGCAACACTCCGGAAACGGAAGCGACGCTCTATTTCCGGCGGCTGAGAGCCCCGAAGACGTGGCGGGCGAGTTATTCGCCATATTAGGGCCAAGAAAAAAAGGTACGAGGAAAATGAAAGAGAAAGCGTTTGAGAGGTGAAAGAGAGAGAGAGAGAGAGGGACTGGACCGCAAGTGGACCATTGCACACGGTGCTGGAAGAGAAGGGGACCAAGCAGTTAAGGAAAGCCCGAGCTTTTTTCGTCTTCCACATGACAAAAAAAATCGGTGCGGCCGTCTGCTGTCGTCGTGTGCGCGCCCTCGAAGCAGAAAGTCTCGTTTCCTTCCTGATGACGGTGACTGGGGTACGAGCGCTTCGTCTTCGTCGTCTGCCTGCGAGGCATACAGACGAGGACGAGGGAGTCGCTCCGACTCGGTCGCAAGTGCAGCGCAATTGACTCTATGCTGTTGCTTCGTGTTCTAATTCTGCTCGGGCAAATCATTTCATGTTACGGACATGCCGCGGCCCAGTAATGGCTGACAATATTTCTTGCCGCAAGCTGGTGTTACGTCATATTCTTCCATATCACGGGACGCGAAGGTCGTGGGGCAAGTTGGCGGGCACAGGGAAAACGGTGAGATTATTCCATCGTGCCGCCAGGTGTGTCTTGAAGATTACGAGAACTTCGCAACACGTCACCATGCTTTCGCCATCTACTCCGAGTTTCGGGTGATGTACAAAACAGGGTGCAGGTTTGGGCTAGTTGGTTAAACTAAATAGTTTCTAAACATGCTATTTTAAACGCTGGTGTTGGGTTTTAAACTTGGTGTCCAAGTTTTACTTTCGCGCTTTTAGCTTAAATAATAGCTTACCACCGCAATGCATTCGGTATTCGCAAGAGTCTTTCGACATTGCTTTAAGTGGCGGCGCGAAATTATGGAGGAGGGTGCATGACTGGAAATTTAAATACTCTTGGCAGTTGTGATTTTCTTCCATAACAGAGAGGAAGAGAAACGCTTTATTCTATAATAATAATAATAATAATAATAATAATAATAATAATAATAATAATAATAATAATAATAATAATAATAATAATAATAATAATAATAATAATAATAGTCTGAGTCGTCCGTACCGTATTCCGGCTGGATCCCTGGCTGTGGACCAGGGTCTAGTCGATGGAATCACTTACTGTGCTGTGTGCGGGCCACCTGCAGTGACTACAAACGAGGGACATGGCCATCAGCTATCTGTATTATTGTCCTAAGATTTTTATTTATTATTTTTTTTTGTTTTGCTTTCGCACGAGGACATTATGCTGTCGTGCCATGGTGAAAACTTGTCGGACATAACCGTTCACTAGAGACAGTGTTCATCAATAGTGGCCAAGTTCTCATGCAAAAACACAAAGAAAGCCCGCTGAATCCTATAACAAAATTAAACACAAAGAACCAGTGGCTGTAATTTCCTTACTTACTTTGTCTCTTCTTTTTTTCTCCTGCAGATGAACCGTCCAATTCAAGTGAAGCCGGCCGATAGCGAAAACAGGGGAGGTGAGTACCTGGTGGTTTTCGTAATGAGATATATTGCCCGCGATGACGTCATTCCTCTTTGTGGGGTATACTTAGGTGAAGCACAGAGCCACCACCGCCAAAGCACGTGTAAGGCCGGAAATTACTTCTCGCTATATACATAAATTGCCTTCCAGAAACCTCAATTTTAGGCATGCAACAGACCCACGGAAATGTTAAGAACGGTTCCCCGCACCGTTTAATATTCGTATATCGACAAATGCCCTCTCCCGATATAAGATTGTTGCGTGACGACTTGAATGAGGCTGCGCTGGCAGCGGCATACATTGAGTTCCACGGCGCAAACGTTCTTTCGCGCGCTCTTAAGTTTTTGTTCTGCAAGCTTCCTCTGAAACGTCGTTAAGTCATAGCTTACTTTTGCCAAATCAATCAACTTGGCCATATCCTATTTATCAAGTATTTATCTTTTTTTACCTCTTATGTTAGAATCGAACCACACATTTTTTTATCGAACTGCATTTTATTCTGAGGGTTTAGTCAATACCAAGGCAACGTCAAATAATTGGCTGCGTCAAAGCAATAGCTGCGTAAAAGCGATAGCCGCATCAAATGTGCCTAGTTGAGAACCGCAGCGCGAATAAATTCAATTTAATTTTGCCCCCCTCAGGCCACGTTCGCTACAAATTTGTGTAGAGATCTGAAGAGTGCCAAGCCCATTAACACCAGTGCCCACGTAGCACAGATACGAGAGTTTCTGATTACTGAACCACTATCGACGCAGGTGTTACGAGCCTCTGCGGGTATTTTGCCTTCCAGAACTCGGTGATGACATTGCTCGGAAACAAACTAGTCTCTATAATGGTCCACTATGGACACATGGAGTGCGGCTCGATTCTCCAATCAGCTTCGATTGGAACGGCGTCGCCCGTACGTCCTTAGTATACGTGACTGGCATGCCCTGTATTTCCTTCGTCAGATTGTGCTCGCGTCACGAGAAGAAAAGCAGACCGCTCGCGCACTTCTTCGCTTGAAACACTTAACGACGTTTCCTTGCTGTCCAAAAAGAAAAAGAAAAGAAAATGGAAAGAAAGGTACAGTCCAGGGAAGAGCGCGATAACATGCACGACCAAACGCACCCTGGATGTTCTTATACTATGTCGCTCCTCTGTAGCGCAAGCGCATTCTCCCCGGAGCGAACGCCTCGCCTAAATGCCCTTCTCCTCGGCAGGGTAAATCTGTGCGGCGAATCCTGACATGAATAGGCATAAACGAACCGCCCCACGGCGGCGGGGAACCTGAAGGGAGCTACAAAGTGCGAAGAGTCACGCCGCTGGAATCTTGCCGATATCGGCTAAACGAACGAAAAACGGCACAAAGGACAGCTGCGATATGGTCCGGAGGATATACAGACGACGCAAGAAAGCAGAGGGTCGCCGACAGGGGGAGCGGCGGTCGTGCCGTGCGTGCGCGACGGTGTGTGTCCCCCGCCGTGCATATTCAATATCGGCTCTCGTCGGCGGGATGGCGCGCGCGCCGTTCGAATAAAGAGAGGGACTCGAAGGGGCAGCAAGGCGGCTCCGAAAACGGCGGCGGCGAAATTCGGTTTTCCACGCAGTGCTCGGCTCTCGATGGAGTGTCGCCGCGGCCGTCTTGGTATGCCGCGCGAGCGACCGGCGCCGGACCCATATCGAACCGAGATGGCACAGGCACGGAGCAGCGCTCGGCCTTTGTGTTTTCTTTTCTCTCCTTTTTTTTACCGATGTTTTTTCTTCTTCTTCCGGCCGTGCTCGCTCGCGGGGAAGACAAAACGGCGTACGCACGAGCGGCGGGGCGCGGCTCGCCTTCCATGGACAGGCTGCTTTGTATGAAGACGGCGGCCCAGGCGCCGTATATCAGGCGGCTGCAGCGCGGCCGTCCTTTTCTGGACGGCACTGGTGCGCTCTCTCTGCTTGCCGTCTGCGTCGCTGCCTCCGATCACGAAGGGTCGCCAGTGTGTGCCTGCGTGCGTGTGCGTGCGCAGCAGCGCCTGCCCAAGTAGTTACTGTGCCCCTCCGCTTGCGCCAGGGGTCTCAGCGCCATGCGTCGTGCTGCTTGCCGGACTTGTTTATTTCGGCGATATTGGAGATGTTGGTAACTTGTGTCGGTCTTGACAGTGGTCTACTTTCAGATGACGATATCGTGATGCCATTGGACAAAACGCGAGGAAACTGCCCGCTTTGCGAGAATTATTTGCGCTTAAGGCGTTCTTGTAAAAGCTCCATTAAGGCACTGTACGTGGACCAGACTATAAATGTCTGTATGAAGAAGCTAGTATTGGCGATGTTCTTCTGTCGAGTTACACAGAGGCATGTTATTTCCCTTTACGGAGTCCATATTCATCCTGCAGAGCCGCACGCGTTCTACCGATATGGTGGATAACAAACGTCCTAGCCAAAATCACGTCGCGTGCTCCAACACCATTAAGACTCCGAAGCTTCTAACGGCAAGAAACCCGGTCTCCAAAGGCAGGGAAATTGCTGCACTACCCCGATTCACGTGGTAGGTGTCCGCTGCTTGATGTCGTTGCAGTGACATCGACATCAAGCACTCGTACCGAATAACTTCGGTGTGAGTTGCAAGTGCTTAGAGAAGGGGTCGCGCATGATCCCCTTGATGGTCAGATCCTGTCGACCCTTACAGATGCAATGGTATTTATTGGGCCAGAAATACTCTCATGCCGCCTCATGAATTCCAATAGAGCAAGGAGTTGCACAAAGGGCTCAATGCGTAGGCTGAGGAATGCGCACAAACATATGTGATAAACATATGACACCGAAAATTCTGGACGACAAATGACAAAATCACAACTGCAGCAATCACGGGAATGATGCTGCAGTCAGACGCAACCCAGTGCGAGCTCCTTTAAATAAGTGGAGTTATAAACATTGAGCCGTCCGAGTTGGCGGTGGGAACCACGAGATATTGAGCCGCCGTTAAGCAACAGCCGTTTTGCAAACATGGGCGGGTTTGTCTACTTTTGCGGGCCTATTTTTTAGCACCGAATCACTACCGTGTTCATAAACGCGTCATAAGCTTGTGAAATGTCGCGACAGGTTGCACGCCTTCGTACGCACAGTCCCATTCGGAGGTTAAGCTGACGAAGATAAGCGGGGACGTACCAAAGCACCTTAAATATATGATTTTGACGTACACAGGTACGACCAAGGCCGTAACTAGAGCATATGTGGTTCCGACACCCCCCGAAATTATCGCTTCAACGATATACTGATACTGTTTGGCAAAACTTACATATATGTCACTATATGTGTATAGATATGTCAAAGTATATGTTTATACTATTACATGAAATCCATCTGCTTGATTCACGCGCATAAATAGGTGAATATTTTAAAATGACTGCCGCTATCCCCGCAACACCTCTCCCGAAAATAATTCATGGATACCGCCCTGAGTACGGCATGTAGATAGCAAAACGTATCTTTTCTTTCGCATTTGGATCTCTCGCATCGTTATGGACGCCATGTTTTTTTGAACATTTGCTACCTAATGCCGGCTCCTGACTTGCCAGGGTGTCTTCAGGCGAAGCAGCACATCATCATTTTTATCTATCTCTCTTTCTTTCTCCCTCGCTGTCGTGGTGCACAGTTCTTGATGCGTTTCCGCATGAGATATATATATCTAGACCGTCCCTTTAATAGGAACCTCGTTGCAGCAACAGGGAAAGCGGTGGATACCTTGATCCGTCGCCCTGATTGGTCGGGCCTCGGTCATGGCTTTCCGAGCAGGGCAGTTTGTCAAGTCGCTGCTTACCGCGTGGAGGCACAGGCGCGCGGGGATAAGTCCGTGCCTCCGCAGCCCATCTTAGCGGGCCGGAGATTAAAAGTTGCACCAGAGTAATCCCGCCTCCTGGGGCGAGCGCTACAGCATCGTGCCGGCGTCTCTCCCCCCGTATCCGGCTGCTGTTCGCGTGCGCGTGCTTTGTATTCATTACGGGGCCCAGCTAATCAAGCGGCCGCGCTCATCGCGATGGTCCACGGCTCAACGTGGTCGCCGACTACGGCGGCGCGCGCTCCTCAAAAGACAAAGCAATTATCTGACAGACACGCGCCCTGGGCTCGCTCGCGGTCACTTGACCGAGGGACACCCCATGCAGTTTTTTGCCTCTTGTACATCCGAGGGTCGTCCCCATTTGGCTGCACAGCGCGGATACTGACATTCGGACCCCTGGCTATCAAGACGCACCTTCACGTGCCCTTGATGAGCTGCGCCCATTCTGAGGCGCCGGCTCACGCGCAGGCGAAGAGTGACACACGCGGGTCTGGTGAAATTATTTCCCTTTATGGGAGACCTCACAGTGAATTAGGCGCAAAGTTAAGCGAACGAAGTAGGAAGCCTCAATGATATTTGTCGTTCACTAGCTCCTCAGTTATGAGTCAATAATGTCAACGCGTACCGAAAACTTGCGTGCGTGAGATATTCCTGTCCTACCCCTCATTCTCTAAAATCACAATTTTTGGCCATAGTTGATCGCAACCTCAACTTGGATAAGGTCTGGTACCAATGAGACTCATTTGCAGCTGAGAGGGGTCAGTGCTTTGCCTATGGTGTTGGTGGCTGTCACATTACCTTTCGTATTGTTGTTGATGGGCAGGTGCGTAACGAGTGCGTTCCAGTCACTTCACTTCTTCTGGGTGTCCGTGTGTGCTGTGGAGCTAGTGGGCCAATGAAATGTGCACTCTTACCTGGTCATTTGGGCAAGCTGAACGCGGAACTATGGCCATCTTCCTTATGCACCCGGAATCATCACTGGCAGCACGGGAGAAAGTGTTCGACTAGCAAAGCTGTCACGTGACTGAAAGGACGCAGAATAGTTTGTACGTATACTGTTAGCAACGGCACATTTCTGCCGCAGGAGTTTTTCCTTTAGTGCATTTGTGGCCTTTGCGAGTCATGCGTCTATCGTGACATGCACCTTCCCGCGCACAGAATCTCTCGCGTTTTCAGAGGGTGGTTGGAGCATTAGCGCTAGTTTTGTTTGTTAAATCTGTTTTCTAAGAATTATGTTCCACCGCCATCTGTCAGAATTCTGCTCTCAAACAAAGCGGCGTGAGCGAAGAAGCAAAGGTCCCCGTGAAGCGAAAGGGGGGACGAACGTTGAATCGACAGGGCGAAATGTAAACCAAGTAAGGCGAGTGTCGGCAATATCTTGGCTGACAACTTTCTCCGGCCTCTTCCTCGCTCTCCGATCTTGCTCCTTTCTTTTTCAGTTCTGGTTTGAAAAGCAGACGTCAACCATCCTACACGTTATCTGCTCCGGCACCGCTTGCAATGTGACGCAAAAAGGGGCGAGCTTTAGCGAAGCGGGACCCTGGAGGGGAAAGCCTGCGGGATCGATGCGAGATAGCCGAGAACGGCCGCCTTTCTCTCTCCCTTTCCTCTCGTTCTTCTTTTCAATTTTTTTTTCTTTTTTTTTTTTTTTTTTTGAAGCGAGGTCGTGTCACTGTGCCGTGTACTCCTAAAACCATGCAGGGGCTGGGTTCACTACAGTCCTTACGAACCGCGAAAACAGCTCAAGAACGCACATCAGCAAATCCTTATAGCGAACGCGATGCTCACTAGCTTTTCTGCAAACGATAAGCATTTATGACGAACGAAAACGCTTCGAGAATCTGCATCTAGGTGTGGAGCAGAAATTATATAGAGGCGCGGTATTATATAAGGTCCCCCGCATCTGACTTCCACACTGCTGCACTGTTCTATCGAGAACGAGTGCAGACGCAGTAAGACAACCTTAAGGTCTCAGACAGGGGAATGAAAGGGCGAGGAATAAAAAAATGAAACCTTAGGACGCGTGCGGGCTGGGGACGAACCTTTCTGCTCTTACATCTCACCCGCGGCTCGGCGATGGAAGACGCGGGAGCAGCCGAGTGCCGGTCCGATCACGTTTTGTCCGCAGCGGCTCGCTGCTTCTCTGGCTTTCCTTATCGCGTCCGAACAGGAGCTAGCGCGAAGCCCACGCACTGGCTTGGCTCGAATCCACGTGGCGTCGCTGTCCGGGCGAGCGCCCCCTGTATGCGGGCACGAGAACGATGCTGGTGTTGAAAGCGGGTAATTTGACCGACCCAAAAATTTACAAAGAGCTCAAGCAAGATTTTACGATGTTATTCATTCTGTACGTGGGAGGAAAAGATTGTGGCGGAGAAAGCACGTTAGCAGTGCTTTGTTTTGTCTTCTCTGCTTTTCACTTCATCGCCGCGTGGGAAGAGAGGTAACTAAAGGGCTGGTGCCGTACTCTCTGAGCAGAGTGGTTCTTATGTTCTTTTTCTCTTCTTTTTTTCTCAGCAATAAAGTAACGACGCAAATCGACATGTACAATTTGACCGAGGTTCGGCGTCTCAAACGGCGCAGCTAATGTCAAGTGTTCATTTTGTGAGGATTATTGCAGAAGTTTCGGACGGCGCGCGGAATGTGAGAAGTGGGACTGCAAATTTTAATGGAAGGGCCTTTCATGGCTCCGAGTCTTTCTTTTTGTTAACTGCTCACTAAAGCACAGTTGGACCCGTTCCTTTGATACTCGCATGGATATTAGTACAGGCGTGCTTCCTGCGCTGCAGTTGTTTTTATAAGCAGCATGAACGATTGGCATTGAAAGCAACCATTTTTATATTTCAGACTCGTATAACGTAATATGACTCTATAGAGGGTTGGTAACACCTGAATGAAGGAGCTATCACTGCTCCTTTAATATTTTTAATGAAAGTATTCTTGCCTGTTTTGCAGTTACGATGCTATCTACGGCAGCAATCTGGGGCTGTTGACTTGATAAAAAAGACAGAGAGAGATAAGATGCGAAAGGTGAGGAGCTTAACCGGAAGATAAATATCCGGTTAGCTGCCCTGTACTTAGAAAGGGGTAGGGGGAGAGAGAACGATAAAAAATAAAAGCACACGCAAAGAGAGAGAGAGAAAAAAAAGAAAAAAAAACATACACTCGCTCACTCATAAAGGAACGCAAGGGTGTCACAGTCGTTCAACTAGGTTGCTTGACCGGGGGAACTTCGTTTACAACCGTTTACATATATTTCGATGTTGAACGTGACCAGATCGATGCCATTATCAATGGAGCAATGAAGACGTCGAAAACCAGCTATAGCATTTAGATAAACCTTGTAGCGTTTCAGGTACCACTCCAGGCTGGCAAGGATCATTCACTCCATCAGCTTCCCTACACAGCTAGCCAGCGCGATTGGGCGGTAGGACATGAGCTCTAGCGAAGACTTGCCAGGTTCGAGGAGCGTTTCCATCATGTTAGGACTCGTTGAATATATACAGCAGCGCATTTCGTGTCCGCTTACCGAGGTGACACAAAATTCTGTCCGACTGTCATCTGGTCCAGGTGACGACGACTGATTACACGGGACAGGAGCCGTACCGAACTTCTCAGTGGTGAAAGGCAGGCCCGTGCGTGAATCCAGTGAATGTTGCATGCTATTAGTAGCAATGAAGCCAGTGCAAGTTGATTGAGCCGCAGTCGTTTTACAGAAATATTCCGCTACCTTGATATCCTGTCGACGTTGCAAAAGCGCCAGGGCTTTGAATGGATGGCGTTGTTTGGAAAATACACGTAGGCCTCGCACGGTTCTCCACATATAAAAAAGAGGTTTGCAGGGGCCTAACAATTCATAAAATTTCGCTCATCGTTTAGACTCTATAATATATGTAGTTTATCAGTGCGACGATTGATTTTTGCGTGCACCTGGCTGTTCTTAGATCACGGATGGACTTTGTGCGTCGATATCTTCGCCCGGTATGCCGATGAATCACACGGAGTCACAGCAACTCCACGTCATATTGCGAGTACCTTAAAGAGCACGTCAGCATGCACACCATAGTGTGCGCAACTTTCTTGATCGCTTGCTGTAGGACAGAGTAGAGATGTTTGCGACACGCGTGTTTCATGCTAGTTTTGGACGCAGACCAGTCAATTCGACGGATTGTGTTTGGCAAAGGACATCTAGCCAAAGCTTTGACCTTAAGGTACCTCGGGATATGATCACTCCCATGTGTCTCAATGACTAGAAACCATTGAACACGTGTGGCGAAGCGACCCGACACAAACGCCAAGTCGAAGCAGCTGCTGTGCGTTGAGCCTCGGGCTATCGAAATACCAATGGAAGTGGTATACGAGGAGGATGGAGCTGAGAGATTGTACACAAAGTTGTCGACGATTGTCACGAGGCATCGTGGCATCTGAAAGCACCACCCCGATGCAGTACCACGGACAGCGGCTGTAAATGAGAACACGTGCTCATGCTCAGAAAGGAGCAACGAAAGCTGCCTGCTAAACAGCACGTTAATGGTATCAGCAGTTCCGACGTTGACGCTTCATGTGACGGCTAACATTAGCCATTTAAATATAGCCCATAGTTAGGAAGCAACAAATTTTGATGTTCACTGTTTGCGCCAAAGCGAGGCTATGCTACCTCTCCTTTGGTTCTTTCAAGAAATCCATGGTGGGAACGTTCTGCGCAGAAAGAGTATGCTAGCTAGTTCTACGATGAAAAAGACTGGAGGACGTCGTAAGGCATTAAGGAATGCCTTATGTACGGCGAGTTAGTCTGCCTCGGAAAAGCAGCCTGTCGGCGTCCCGCGAACCGAAACCCGCATCTTGTCGTCGTCATCCCGCGGTGCGTATGTTTCTGACGCTTGCAGGTCCGCGCCATATCCATCCGCTTGTCCAAAGAGCGCATGAGATGCACGGTCGTGACGACAAAACAGAAAGGGGCGGATCTCGGTGAATGCACTGCTGGGCGCAGCAGTCCTTCGCGCAATAGCAAAATCAGCAGCGGCGCGATGTCTCTGGGCGTGCATGTGTGCTCGAGTTGCGAGCTGACCCGAAGCCCGACGAGGTGTCCGCTGGCTTACCCCGCACTGGAGGCCGGCAGGCGGCCATGTTTTCCCGCGTGCGAGTTCTCGTGTGCGCGAGCGTGTGTGCGGCGCCTGCCTATGAGGCGGGAGTGACTGGACTCAGCGGGTAGGAAATGCATCCCCTCAGGGAAGGCTGCATTCGCGCTGCGCGCTCCTCCTCGGCCGCGTTTGGGCATCCCGCCGTGTCCCATCCGCGTGATTAGCACGTATATTGAAAGAGAAAAGCGGTCCCGGATTATTCGGCCAGGCAGCCCGCTCTTCTTGCTCCTTCCCCTCACGCAGCCCTTCGGAGTTATCCCCGTCACGGCCCGCTTGTCGCAATGCCGGCCCACGTCGACGACGCTGGACGGCTCCCGACGCGCTTCAGCTGTCCACTCGGTCGTGCCTCACCGCTGGAAGTCGGAGAGGGGCGAGCCGCACTTGGGATGCGGTTTCGCAGAGATTGCGTGCAGCACCACGTTGTACGGGAAAAAGTGTGCTTACAGAATAGCATCTTGGTGAGAAACGACGGTCGAAACAACTAACATAGTTATATCGGTTCGTACCTCTTCCATTTGTTCTCATTTTCTGTTTTAGATTAGCCTTTTACATTAGCCTTTAAAGAGCTGACTATAGGCCTGTCGAGGTAACATGGATAATGAGATGCAGGGATTCGGTCGATGGTATAAACTCTGTTGCAGGTTCATAAAGTGCTTATTTTTCTTTCTTTCTTTCTTTCTTTCTTTCTTTCTTTCTTTTTTTGAACGACGATTCGAACCTAGACACTGGTTCGTTATACACTGCCCGCGTTGTGCTACTGATCTAGGTCGGTTGGAGATTACCGTAATATACCACTGTCTCTGTCTCTCCGTCCCTATTTCTTTTGTCTTATTCCGTATCAAGAAGCGTCCTGCTTATCCTGCACACAAGAGCGCACCGCGTACTCAGCGGAGCATTTATTTTCTGACCCTGGGAGCACACATTAGGTTGCGACACCTTACTCGGGAATGACCGTTGCGAAAGGCCGCTTTCGGACAAGTGCTCCTCGAGTGCTGCACGCAAATCGTGCGATGGGGCCGCAACGGCCAGCGCCGGCGGAGACGTGCCGCGGAAAAGAAGCCAGTATCATTTCCGCGATCCGGTTCCTTGGGTCGCCAACCACCGCGCGAGCCACTCTCGATTGTTCGGCGCTTTCCTAGAGCTCCCTCAGCAAGGGTGACGGCGAGGAACGCAATATTGGTGGCAGACCTATATCTACGGGCGATGCCCTTTGACGCCCTGAACGGCTCACAGCCTTGAAATTCGTTCCCCATTGGTACGAAATGTCTACCACTTGCCAATCATTGTCTTCTTTTTTCTTTCTCCTGTGGCGTCACTAGTACGCTTCTTTCATAAGGAGGAGAAGGATGTTGCTGGCTGCAGCCAGCCTTGCGCGACTCGCAGGCAGTTGCTCCTCCCGAGCACCGCCTTGCAGGAAAGCTTTAGAAGCCAAATGTACAAGTGAATATTTTCTTTTCATTTCATGGTGTTTCCTCGAGGAGTGGGAGGGCCGACGCGGCACGGAATCTGCGGGCTTGCGTCCTCTTCCGCCTCGCCGTGCGCGTCGTCTTGTTTGCTCGTCCCGCACGGCGCTTCTTAATGATGACGCGCTGAACGTCGCGATATGTGTACACTGTGGTGAAGATCGATTTGCGTTCAGAATAATCTGTCCAGGCCTAACCGAACGGTGGTAAAGTGCCATTCTCGGAGCGTAGCATATTTTTGACGTATTTTCGGGGGTCACCTTGGCCAGCTCGCTAGCACTGCTGCAATCCCGTTGATTATGCGAAACGTAATTTTTTGAAAAGTAGGCGCCCCGTGGTACGCCTATAGGTTGTGGAAACAGCACAATTATTACAGTCCGGAGCACAATCAACGCTCCTCTACACCATTCTACCAAAAATGCATCGGAGGTGCGCTCCACGTGTTTGCCTCTTCGGTGTGTCAAATGAGGGCGGCTTTTCTGGCGATTACATTAAAGGACGACGCTCTCGAGATGCACGGAGTGAAACGCAGGAGTAATTATGGGGATGGGGGCCCGTCAAGCTTTTACCAGGTTTTTGTTTCTCGGCATTCTGCACATACTGAGTTTTTCAGCGAACGCTTTCAAAAATGTTTAAAGGTTGCCTGTGGCAGATAGCACAATTCTGGTCCATGCATGATCTGGTCTACTCAAAGAGGCGGACATTACTTGCAAAGCTAGTAGCGTAGCTAGTTACGCTAGCTATACTGTTCTGAATGCCCCGCACATTCTGCGAGACTAAAACTGTGTGTTCAAGATGTGAATGCAGCATCATTTGGCCTCTGGCGCAACATCTTATCGGCTCGCCGGTCGAATTTCTCGCGTGAACCCTCAAATCCAACACTGTTGTAATCGCGTCGCGCTATACCGTGCATCCCAGCATTAAATTAGGCACGTCTGTTCGTCAGCAGAGTTTCTGGGACAAGCGTGCTTTACTCGTTCCTGCTCAGTATTTTGCTCCTTCGGATTTAAATCGGGTGCTCGTCGAAATGGGATGCGAGAGTTTTTTGAAGAATGCACCTACCGCTGGTGGCCTTTAAGCGTGCGCCCGGCGACTGCCGGGGTGAGAGAGTGTGCCAGAGAAGGCGGGGACGAAACAAGTGTAAAGTTCGTAAGAGAAAAACGGTGCACAAGCGCGCTGGGCGCGACGCCAGCGGTTCGGGCTCTCAGCAAAATAACTTCCTGTCACGCCCAGAGTCGTGGGCCACGCCCGCGTCTGGCTAATTGCGGTGCGCGCGTGCGATAAGTGAAATGAGCGCTCCGCGCCTCGGCCGTACGCCGGCCCCAGCCAGCGGTCGAACAAGACCCGCGCTTTGGCTTGGCCTGCTTTGCTTTAAGTAGCCCGATCAGTCGTGGCGTTTTGCTTGAGTTGCGTCTGCGCCTACAGTAATGGTAAGCTGGGCATTCTGAGTCAAAAATGCAGTTAGGTCGTCTTACTTTAATCAGTTTCAGTTAATCAGGCAGAACTTTATCAGCCAAAGACAAAATGATATGTAAACTGTGGCCACAGGCCAAATGCCGTGAGGTCTCGACAGGGCCGGTTTCGCACAGCATGGCATTGTCGTGGAGTTTAGCATAAATTGACGTGGATTTAATTGAGAATTCAACAAAATTTGGTAGGCTCCGCCCACACCATGAAACAAAACATTGGCACCACCACCACCAGGGAATTGAACTCATGCCCCCAGCGGCAGTGTTCTCCAACTATTCAGCTATAGACGATACAGCGACAGAGCTTAGTAGTTCCTGCGGGGTTGTGTACGCCTTGCGTTTGCCGCGCCTAGATTGATAATCTACAATGTCATGACAATATAAAAAAAATGTGAGTGCTTTCGCCGTAAGTGGAAAACCCTGATATAGAAAAACCGCTATTTGCTGTTGTTACTGTTGACTTATTTTCTTTCACTTCGTGTCTGAAGATGCTCTATTCAAACGATGTTTAAGTTGGTGTGGCCGGCAGTGCTCCGATGTTTCATTCTCCTCTTCTTCTTAAGTTTTATCACTGCTGAAGCCTTCTTCTGCTTTTTTAAATTTTATTTTCGATTGCATTCGCTCCTGCGATAAGGTTTCCAACATAGCGTGGCCTGCATTGCTATCTCGCAAAACATGAACGCAGATATTTTCACGTCACAATCCTCACTACGACGCCCATTTTGCGTTAAAAGCCGTCCCGGGTTTCGTTGGGATTTCCTGGATTTTATCAAAAAGCCTAGATTTTCGACATGACTTTGCCGGCACAGTCATTTCACCCATATTGCAGTGAGTTAAGACTCAGGGCTGGATCTGCGCTCCCAGCTGCAAACGTCTTGCAAAAATGACGACTTGCAGCTGGTGACACCTAGCTGCTTAAACCTTGGTGAATTTCCCATTTGCGTGCACGTCGGCACGTTCAAGAGTAGGGAGGATTACACATTGCGAAAAGCTTCGCCAGCGACGACAGAGTTTACGTGCTTGAGGGACATGTTATGGCGAAGCTTGAAGGTGAACTCCCGCCTATAGAATGATGCAAATCTGGCGCTTGAATATAAAGACGGATGGTTTAATGCATTACTGCACGCAAAAAAATATCCAGAACAGTTATTACTGCAGGAAGGCGTCAAACGTTGAAATTAATTATGGAAACGGGGCTCAGAATCTAAATAGCATTCCAAACAACTTTTAACTGAGGTAGCTTCCCAAAAGACTCCAGCGCTGCCCTTGGCGCACCTGTGAACGAACACTATTATAACCCTTTTAGTAAAACGAAGAGCCGAACGCTGGGAATTTTTTATACTGCGATAAGAAACCCGAAATATGTCGACTACTCACGATGGCGTGAGGCATGTTTGGATTAAAACTACAAGTGTCCGGGAGGGGGGCATCTTTCCAAGGAAGGAAACTGCGGAAATCTAAAACTAACGCAGACGTCGCGCGAAACTCAGCTGTTGGCTGCTTAGTGCGCGGCGCGGTGAACGAGTATGTTTTAGAAGACACAGTAACCGCCAGTGTATCCCTGCAACTGGCTTATCTTAACGACACTGCAGGAGCGTGCGTTGCGGAAAATAAAAGAATGGGCGGAGTGTCGCAGGAGGCGACTTTATCGGTTGCGAAATTTTTAGAATCTCTCGGAAACGGTATTCTATTTTCTTCTATTTAATAATCTCTCAGTTCAAGAACACAGAACAAAAAGAAATAAGATTGTGGCCATATACTTTTGTTACGTTGTCGTTGGAATGCTGTCACGCTCGATATATAAAAGCACTTGGTTTCTTTTAAAACAAGATGCGAGCGAAAACCACCGAGCCGTATAGTCTGCGTCCGCTGCACAAATAACTAGGCTCGTTTCTTTTATCTCCCGCTAGAAGAAACAGTGGCGAAACGCTTTTTTGACTAAGGTTCAAGAGGAATTCCATCGAACGTGCATTGCGAAATAAAGGCTGCTTCGCTAAACTTTGCTGAAAGTTTTTCGACCTTACAGCCCCACCCTGAAGCATGCCCCTTCAGGCGGTGCACAAAATAAACTGATTTTCTGCTAGCAAGAGCAAAAGAGGCGACGGTACTTTCGTAATGAGTGTGGTTCTCAAAGTACAAAACTGTAACTTATACTGCTTATTCCTTTTTTGGTTGCGTTAGGTAGTGATAAAAAGAAAAGTTAGTCTCCCTACGTCGGCCATTGCTCATGGCTTTTTTTTTTTCTCGCACAGCTGTTCCGGTAGTTACGTAGGAAAAGCGGTTTCTAATATAAAAGAAAATACCAGTCGTGCACGGGGCTGTCCTTGTGTCATGCACAATCTCCGACTTCTTACTTTGCATTCTGTGCACATTAGCCGCAAGCTTTCGCGCACGCTTTTTTCGTACAGAGTCAGCTTTGCAAAAGCGCGTTCAGTAGTCAGGTCCGTATGTACTCTCTATAAATATTGTAGATTTTCATTTTAAGATGTTATTGGTTGATAAAAAAGACTACAAGATAGGGATTTCATTAGCCAAATTGAGTTCCTTTATATTTCCTATTGTGCTAAGACAATTGGGTTATAAATTTGAATCCAGTCCTCCTCTACAATACTGTCAGTGTACTGGTCAGCCTGCGTGTTTTGTCTTAGTGCTGACCCGGAATGCCGACGTAACAGTTTATCAGACTAGTTGCACAACTCCCAAAGCTGCGCTTACCGTGGCACAGCTTAGTGCTTAGACAATGACAAACAAAAGCGCAACCAAATTGTACATAAAAATAGTTGATTGAAGAAGGGGCACAAAATATATTTGTTGTGCCGTCAGATTTGTCAAAACGCGTAGCATTCTTGTCCACTAAGTATAGCGAGCAGAGTTCGTTGAGAAGATAGGCGTAGAATGTCTCCTGTTGTATCGTATCACTTGGAGCATATAGAACACGTCACTTCACATTGTCAGTATGATATACGTATTTTCTCGGTCACCTTCGAACGCTTGCAACACTCTGTTGGATGGTGACGGTGATGAAACAGGACTCACCGACGCTTCCGGACAACTGCGTATACCCTTCGCCCGACTTTGCAAAGGTGATGCCAGAAAATACAGAGGAGATGACGAACACATTTTGTCAGCATTCAAAGCGGCGCGCCGAAAGAGCTTTGTTTGCAGCCTGACTCGATATTTATAGTCAGTGTATCAACATTCTCCGGCAGTCAGGCCTACAAAACGATGAACTCGGTTGGAAGCCTCGACAGTGCGGTAAGGAGGTGGCTTGGTGAAGATGACTAATATTTCCGCGTGCTCCGCGAATCACGACCAGCGTAAGCGAGGGAAAGAAAAGGCGTTTTGTCGCACGTCATCGCCGACATTTGCCTTTCGTATGTAAACAGCGACCCCGGCAGGACGGCGAGTCGCGCGCGCACCGCGGACAGGCGCGATTGCGCAGCGTCGCTCGCGTACCCGGGCACGTCCCGGGAGCCACCGTCGGAGCCACACTGCGGTGCCGTCGCCCGCTGTCACGCAGAGTTGACGTTAATGCTTGCGTCCGCTTCGCCGTTTCCCCGCCTCCGAGCTTGCGGTTGCAGCGGTTGTCACGTGCGGCGCAAAAAAAGGCTAAGCCTCAGCCGCCGGCAACTGGAGCAAAGACAAGAGATTGCTCCTTTGTGATGCAAAGTGCGCCGCCAGCGGAAATTCGCTGCCCGGTTTGGTGCGTTCCGCAAGGCAGCACCGCGACCACGTTCAACTGCGGCTGCGTCGGCGGCGACGACGGTGTTCGGCGTCGACCCGCCGCGCGCTTCCCCGTTGTCATCTCCCCTCGGGGCGCCGCGTTTGGCGGCAGATGAAATTTGACTCACAAAGAGGCCCACTGTGTGCGGCTTCACCGCACAACACGGCGAGTCGGCCTTCGCGAAACTGTGCGGAAATGAGGCCCGCTTGTATTTACGCTGTCCGGCTGCAAGGCTGTGGGTCCCAAGGCGATGGCGAAGTGCGGCCGGGCGAGCTGGGCGCGGGCAGGCTGGAGCAACGCACGCAACGAAGTGAACGCACGCAACGAAGACCTGCGCGTCTCTAGCCAGCTTCTTTTCTGCTCCGCCGCATTTCTGCTGCGAAAGAGCGCCACATTCTGTACGCACAGGTAACCGCGCTTTTCGCCTCCCTGCGTCCTTTGTGCGACGTCTTGTATACACGCTACAAAGCGGTGGCCCGACACGGTGCTGCAAGCGCCGTGTTGTCGTCTCGGAGGCGTTCGCTGTGGCGCAAAACTGAGCTGAATCTGAATGCTTCCACTCTCCGCTGACGGTGCGGTGCGCTGCCGAGGCAACCCCTGCTCGAAGGATTTCCATAGCGACCACGCAGAGCGCAACGTTACACTGCTCGGTGGCACAGCTCGCGCTTTGCTCAAGACGCTCAGTCCTCCGTGAATTCGCGTGCAAAAGGAGGCAACAAATCTTGCCGAGAGCCCTTGTTTGTTGGTCTTTATACAAGAACTGCTTTGGACTCGTTTCTTCGGAGCGTAAAGTACGAGGTTTGTAGGAATTATTTTTTCGCCCATTGGCTATTATTACATATATTCCGTGGAACTTCCACTTCTATATTCCCTAATATATAAAATTTGCACTTCGGGCTATGAATGATGAAAGAATGATGAACGCTTTACATGACACTTGACCAACGCCAGAGATTTCTAGAAGCGGATTTGCAATCAAGAATTCGCCGTACTCACAGTAAGTGTCGAGAAACACGCATCTCGATTAACGTTGGCTAACTGAACGATGACGTGCGTCACCCATCAGTCTGCACAAGTTTTAATTTTCGTGAAGTCCTATACTACATCTACGTTCTTAATTCCCACATAATGGATACTACAATCAGCCAGTCAATCAGTCATACAGTTGACTAATAAATCATTAATGGTGATTTCATAGGAATATTATTTACCACTGTTAGTGCTAGTATCAGGCTTCCTATTCATCGTTGCGTTTTCCTGGTGTTTCTTTCGCGGACGGAAACAAAATAAGGACGCAATTGTTCTAGGGATCCTTAATGGAGGTGACAATGCGCACGGGGTTAATTTTTACAGATCGGAACCACCCACTGTGCTTAAGACAGACACTATGGTTTAGTGAGGCGGCATCTTATGCTTTTGCTTCATTTTCATTGTTGGACGTAGGCACCTCATTTCTAACGGCCCGATTATTTCTCTCGCGCAGAGGCTCCAAATTCCATGACCATGTGCCGCTGCAATGGTGGTTCTTGACGGTGCAAAGCGCGGATGAAATACTGTCGTTGCCGTCGTTGTTTTAAAACATCCATCAGGCCAACGATTGGCCACACAGAAGGGTGTAATGACTACACGCGTGAAGAACAGATGAACGAAATAAACAGTCAAAAATAATATATTGGATGACGTTGCATGAAAAGAGCTTTCATTCGCCATACTTAACACTGAAAAAGCAGTACTATCAATGGTTTCGTTGTCGTCGCCAGTTGGGGATGGTTTGTATTCCTACTCTACAGTGGAGTACTCAGTGTTGCTTTGAAAGGGTAAGTCAGGTTTTCTCTCTAGATGCTTTCTTTCGTGTCGAAACTTCTTACAAGACCTTAAGAAAAGAAAAGGGGAAAATTATTCGTATTTAATTTGGAGGACGACGACGGCTTCACAAGCATCATATGTTCGGATGAAACACGCTGAGAAGAGAATATCAAAGCGAGAATAAAGCGCGCGATGCGAACGCAAAGCTTTTACGCACGACGTAATTTCAACAGGATCAAAGTGTCCCTGCGTAATACGGTCTCAAAAGGGCCCCTCTTTTCATTTGCACAAGATAAGGTAGGGAAATGAATCTGAGATTTCTCAACGCACCAGCTCGATCTGTGATTGTCTGTCCACATTGTATGCCAGCATATTATAATACTCCTTCTGTTTGCATCTCAAGCGCTGATTGATTTCCTCCTTTTTCTGCAGCTGGTGTTCTGTGCACATATTTGTTTGTTTCTAAAAAAATGGTTTCATAACTATCAAGCAAATCGTAATCACTGTATTAACGTCTACTGCAGAAAACGACATTTCAACATTCATACACGCACGTCCTGCAGTTTTTATTTAACCTGAGCAGAGAAGAATAGGTAATCTATAAAATTAAGCCTAGTATTTGTTCTATATATTCATACCCATCAGTATGGGGTCCAACTTGTTCACATAGTTAGTGTTCCTGTGTGTCTTCTTTTTGCCTCTTATTTCTTTCTGGTTTTTCTCTAGTAAAGCATGCCTACCGCGTTAGTTTTGAACTTACCTCTTCTTATCTTATTTTTTGTTTTGTTGCACAGGAACTGTGTACACAAGAAGCGAAAGGATACTCTCGTTTTTTATATCACGTGGTCTACAACAAGAAGGTAAAACCTGTAAGAACATGCGCCTAAATCAGCCGCCTTAAGCACGTGATCTGCTGCGTGATTGCTTGCGACTCAATCTAGTCGCAGGCTTCCAGCCCGGCTACTGAAACGGGATAGCCAACCGCCCGCTTCGACAAACCTGGTATGCTATGTAGCAAGGACAGGCAACGGCAATTTTATCTAAGTTCTCTTATACCCCTGACACACGGGCAAAAGTAAAGTCCTTTGCCGGAAACCCCTTTTGTTACTCCGAAGGACCCGGGTCATTGCAGAAAGGAGTGGCGCCGATGACACATGGCACCGCACTAACTTCTTTAGGTGGTTCCTCAGATGAACGCCGCAAAAAAAAAAAAAAAAAAAAAAAAAAATAGCGCTGCTTGTTAAAGCAGCAAAGAGCAATCATTAAAAAAAAGCTGCGTATGTAGATTACATTTAGCGATTGTAGAACTTAAAAACATTTTTTTTTCCATTTTCGCAAGGTAAAAAAATGCTTACGTGGTACAGTAGTTTTGCGACAGGTTTCCTTCTATTGATCAGTTGTGCACGCTGTAAGCGAGAGTACACCTTTCCACTCGAAAAGTAGATGCCCGATCTTCTTTCCCGCAAAGGAACTTTACGCGGAGGGAGATACTCGTTTGTCGTGTGTCACTGCGCTTGAACATCTTTCCGGAAGATGTCCCCTTACATAAAGGACTTTAGAGTGCCCGTGTGTCAAGGGTATAGCTTCCCTCATCCTAACGAATGGATCCGCTTTAACAACTTACCATACAGCAGTGAAAGGCGGATGCTCTTCTCCGAGCCTTACTCACATTCTGCCTGCTTTGACATGAGCAGCTCGGCGCAAAGATCAGACAAGTCCACCATCGAGCAAACGTTCACAAATTAAATGATATATTTTAGTGCTTGCCTAGTCACTGCAGCATTCATGGAAATGATCGAACCATTGCACCTGCCCGATCTGCCCACCGCAGCATGAGCTGTGTTACCGCCCCTCTTTCGGGACCCGACGACGCAAAAAAAAAAGAAAAAAAAAAGACTAACATTGCATCAATGGAATTCATCCGAATTTACAAGCACGCGCCTTCAGTCCTTGGACACTAATTTAGAGCTCCGTATTCTGTCTGGCCTCTCACGACGTGACTCCACCCTTCTAGCCCGTCTACAGTTTGGAGTGTCCTTCCAAAGGCGTGTTCCTTTCTGATCGGAATGGCCAATAGCTCACTCTGTATCTACTGCGGGTGCAGTGAAACGACCTCGCACCTTCTTTTGCGGGTGCGCTCGTTTCAACCACCAAAGAGCAGCGCTCTCATCCACCAGTTGGACAAGCGCCCACTCGCAGAAAACAAAATTATTCGACAGTGGCCTACACGGGTATCAGCGCGCGCTGCTGTAAAGGCGCTGCTGCGTTTCCTGAGAGACACAGGATTGGGGGACAAACCATGACTGTGCACTGTGTGGTGTTTTATGTCTGAGGAGGTCATGGATATTGTTTGACTATATAGCTCCTTCACAGACTGTGTGACAGTGCCCAGGTGTACAGACAGTTGTTATAGTTCATTCTTCTCTCTCTCTTTTTTTTCTTTTATTCTCTGATCTTTCATTCATTCATTCCCATTTCCCACTTCTCCAGTACAGAATAGCCAACCGGAGATAACCTTTGGTTAATCTCCCTGTCTTTCCTTTGCTTCTCTCTCTCTCTCTCTCTCTCTGTCTCTGACATTTTAGTCGCACAATAGCGGCATAGCCACTATAGGAAGCTAGCGAGGGAGTTCTCACTAAGCCGAGACCAATTCTCCCCACCAACAAGAATATTGCCGAGTGTATAACAACGAAGATGGTGATGAGACAGTGCTAAGGAGGAAGTTGACATTGGTATATCTGATTAACATTAGAGAAAGAGAGAAAAATGTGTCGGTCTGACAGCTCGAGGACTATTTGGGGAAGTGGGTAAGGCGAAGTGAACTAAGCGTGGCCCACCATGAAAGCTTTAGATGCGAAGCTCCAAAGTGAGTGAAGTGTCTCTTCGATGTTAGCCAGTGACCAAACGCAGTCCTCGAACAAAGGCACTCCTTAGGCCGACCGTGCTTTCCCCGGGAGGTTTTAGCCCTTCGCATTCGCACACGACGTAACTTAAAATTGAAATTAAATTGTGGAGTTTTCGTGCCGAACTCACGATCTGATTATGAGGCACGCCGTAGTGGGGGACTCCAAAATAATTTGGACCACCTGGGGTTCTTTAACGCGCACGTAAACTGAAGTAAATTAAAGTGTTAATCATTTTCGTCTTCCTTTTCCTTCGGGCCTCCGCACTAGGTTTTAGCCGCAGGGATTTGTTTGCCGCTTTGTGGGATTTCCTTGAAGCAACGAAATTTTTGCCATGTCAATTCGTACTTTCCTTAATATGCCTTATATTTATTCGTAATTATTGTCACGTTGAGTCATTCAGTAAATTGTTCTTTTTTATGTCTTTAAAAGCAGTTTTCCGTTCATCCGAGGTGATCAGTTTCACTAGCAACAGACGTTTATTGAAATTTCACGTGTTCATATACATGATCTCAAAGCCACATGACGCACACCATCTATCGCATCTGTCCACCATCAGTTCTAAAGATGGGGTGTTAGTGCTCTTTTGTTGTAACGAAAGTAATTATGTTTCTTAAACTCAACAGAAAGTGTCACGTCACGTGGCTTTGAGATTGTGTACTCGTATATAAACACGTGCAATTTCAATAAATCTCAGCAGCTAGTGCGCTCTCGAACATGCCTTTTTGCACATTACTCTGTCCCTGACGGCAAGTTGGTCCAGTTGGTTGGAATTCATCATGAGGATCGTAACAGCGCAAACAAGACACGGACACAAGGAAGGAAAATCGACAACACGGCGCCGTGTTGTCGATTTTCCTTCCTTTTGTCCGTGTCTTGTTTGCGCTGTTACGATCCTCACGATGAACTCTGTCCCCGTCTTGTGGCACACCTCCTACAGAGTATGAATTACCAACTCGGCCAAGAAGCAGTCCTTCAAGTTCTTGAGTATGTTATGAGTATCCTGACATACTTGCGCTATGCCTGCATGCAAACACGATGTCACCTTAACCGTAACAAATAAGACAGGTAAAGCTACGCGGCCGCAAACGCTTGCGACATGGCAGATGAATATACTGCGTTTTAAAATTACGCAATAACGTCGCACTCGAGCCAACACCACCTAGATAGCACAAGGCCTACGCACTCCGATCTATGACGTCAGGCTACCTGGCGCGACTGCCATAGAATCTAAAGGGTATGCTCCCGCGTAAGCAACGGTGATTTTGACGTCCCCGCTTTCGTCACGCCAGCCTTGGCAATGGAAATTTCAGGCCATGACGTCATAGATCGGAGTGCGTAGGCCTTGTGCTATCTAGGTGGTGTTGCTCGAGCGCGAGCTACGCGAGGTGTGCTCCAGCACTTGAGACTCTGCTCATGACTAAGCAGACGGCGCTCGGACAGTCGACGACGGCGTTAAAGCCAACCGCTTCTTCTCCGGTGCTTCATCACCTTTAGTCAAAGCGCAGTAAGACTGAATGGGGAGGCTAACTCCAACTCAGTGTGGAGCGAGCAAGCTTCAGTTTACAGATGGGCTTTTCCTCAGCGCGCTCTCGGCTGGAATCGCCTTCCTTCTGCAGTGAACCTCTGGGGTACCGCAATGTGCCAGAGGCCCTATAGGATGCGTCCAATCGGCACAGGCGTCTGGCGCGACCGAATCCCCCTTGGCGAACCTCCGCCGGCGTCGCCGTCGCACACCGGAGACCAGTCGCGCTGGTTCCGCCGCCGGTTCCCTTCTTTCGCCGGATTGAACCGGAAGCGCTGTTCCGCACAGCTAGGCGCCCAAATTGGAATCCTGCTGCCCCGCGCGACTAAATGGCCCTAATGAAACCCGCGGCCGACGGATGGGGCATGACCAGTCAGCCGCGAAGGCAAGCAGTGGAGCGAGCTCTGCCGCCCGGAAGAGGCTGCCGAGAGATGAGGAAACGCGGACCCCGGGCTGCGACCCGGCCCTTGGCCTACGTTGCCCACACCCTCCGATTCGGTGCTGCTGCGACGCTCTTGTGTAGCAGAAGGAAAAACTAAAATGCATTTACTGTGCCGTCAGATTCGTTTCTTCATGCACTGTGACCGAAGTGGACAGTGTGTACGTTTAAGTGGGGACTTTGTTTTAAAGAACTTAAGAACCACCAATGCTCTGTAACATTGCTCATGAATTACATATAGACGCGGGATTGTGCACTTCGCTCAGGTGAACTATTTTCTATTCTTGTCGATATGCAAGCGCGTCATTGTGTCTCGTTTACTCACTAGAGCGATTGAGATTAACGCGTGTGCGTTACCGTTTTCGCATTACTGTGGTGCCAAAACGAAGGGAGCCGAGAAGAGGCGAATAGCGACCATCTGGGAAGATGCTTTGGGCAGGATCTGTCACAGCAAATTTGAGAGTGTGCTGAACGCGAAATATTGATAACTGGTAAAAGAGAGAACCAGAATGGCCGCTCTTCAGTCCTAACACAAATTACTTCATCTAAGAAACTATTCATGGCAGGTGGAACAATCTTGCTTTGGCCTAGAGGCTTCGTGCGCACGACAAATGACTGCAGCAACCCAACATGTCTTATGACTGCTTGATTCGCAATGCATTGTTGCGCTTGTAGAAAAAAAAATCGGGTACAATAATAAAATTTTGCGGCCGGAAGGTGCAAAGTAGCAATAATATGTGAAGAAAATACCATGTTGCGTATATAACGCAGCGGGGATAACAAAAGGCGAGCGTAGGCATGTTCTTCTAGGCATTAGCTTGTTCTGGCGCTGAATCAGCAATGATTAATGCCATTCCAGATTTTCTTTAGCCGTGGCCATCGAACTTGGTTCACTGGCAAGGGAGTCAGCGTTTGGTAATAACAGTGAGGCGTTCCTGAAAGGCTATTTGTAGCGCTATTACCGCTGCGCGCCGAGATCGAGCCACACAACATTCTTTGACAAGATGATTGCGCCATCATTCTTTCGATTGTGTTAAATGAAAGCGTCGAAGAAAAAAAGCAAGCGCAGCTCGTCTTCTGCCGAATAAGCAGAACTACGAGGAAAGCACGCGCAGCCGGGCGCCTCAGTCATGTACTTCTATATATATTCCTTCTTTTACATCGACGATTTCGCAATAAAAGCTTACGAAAGTTGTCGCTCTAGAAGAATGCAGTTCCGGCATGTGATTAAGCTGGCTCGATTCTCTCAGTACGAGTTTTCGGCTCCGTATGCGAGCTTCGCCTTCCAGATGCAAATCCCAGATGGATTGTTTGAATTGAAGAAACGATCGCACGCGCACCGAACAGAATGGCGCCATTGTCGCCGCATCTGCCGAGTTATTGGAAGAAATACAGTTGCGTTGTAAGTTGTAAGAGGCAGTTGTAAGTTTCGTACGCTCAACTAGGCCTAGCACCCAGATAAGCTTTTCTTATCCTTTCTCTCTAGTTCTGGCTCTTAAACGGGCTTTCGACGTGCAAATGTGTTCTTGGATTCCATTCCAAACAAGACGTGAATCATCAGTAACGACGCTACACTGTCCAGCTTTCATACAGCATCACAGCATGTAGACAACAGTACAATAAGTGCTGACCGAAAAGGCATTAGAGAGGCTCGAGGGCCGGGGCATTGACATGTTGATGTTGGTGTATATTTCGAATGACGCTAGAGTATTTTGAACTGTGGTCCATGAAGAGAGGAGGAGGTTCGAACATTGGATATTAGCGCAGATAAGCTCGTAAGATAAGGTTTTGGAATTATGCATAAAGGTTGGTACTTGTATTGATTTGACGTGTCGGGTAAACACCTGAGATGTACCGGTGGTATTGCATCATCAGCGAACAGCACATCACCTAACGCTAAATAGATACAGTTGTGTTGAATCATAACTGCAAAATGAAGCTGTTTCTCCGCGACCCGCCGCGGTGGCTCAGTCAGCTAAGGCGTTGCGCTGCAGAGCACGAGGTTGCGGGATCGAATCCCGGCCGCGGCGGCCGCATTTCGATGGAGGCGAAATGCAAAAACGCCCATGTGCTTGCGTTGTAATGCACATTAAAGAACCCCAGGTGGTCAAAATTAATCCGGAGCCCTCCACTACGGCGGGCCTCATAATCAGAAGTGGTTTTGGCACGTAACACCCCAGAAGGAAGAAAAAGAAGCTGCTTCTCCGCTATCTTTCTTTTCTCTGTTTCTATTTGTAATTGTTGTGTAAGCGCTTATGTACGATAATTCTCGCGGTATTTTGCCAAGATAAAACTGACCAGTCTATCACAATTAGCTACTTGTTACCACGAATCGTGTCGACAACCGAGATTTTTTTTTAAATTGTTTCTTTTTGATGTTATTTTCTAAAACTCAACCAAAGACTTACATCATTCAACCACGCCGTATCGTCGTCACAAATCTCCCGCATGCGTGATGTCCCCAATATGGCCTTGCGCATCGTGTGCATGGTGTGCGGCAATACGTGACGTTTCACGTTTTTCAGCATGTCACATCAACAACGTACTCAAGTAAGGCGACGCTTTAGGGCAACGCCGCGTAGACAGCACTGCACTGGACCTTGGCGGACGGACCGCCGTTTTCGCGCTGTAGCCGTAGTTTTGTAGATGCATTAGGAACTATATGTTTCTCGTGCATATGTCTTTTTTCATGCTATTGCAGTCGATTATAGCTCATTTTTCGTATGCTGCGCTAGACTAAATGTGTTTTACTTGATCAAAGAATAGATGGTTTACACGTTAAGGATCTCAGTTTAAATTTCACAGGGCGTGTGGGAGCACTGCGGTAAAAGCATCTCAACTTACGCGGTGTGGTTCTTGTCCTGTTTTCGCGCTCTTTTTTCGTCATGAAGCACTGCAGAATAGTTTTTTCTTTAAGTTATGATCCCAGAAAGCGAGAAAAAAAAGACATCTCAGATCGGCGCTTATTGATTGCGGAAGATCGCTCGCACACAGCAGAATTGCACTAGCTACAGAAAAGGAATCTGAACACGATCTGCGCCTATGTGCGGAATGTCGTCTTTAAAACCCGACTCGAAAAAGACCAACTAGTCCTTGCTGCGGAGCACGAGGACCAATCAGCGAGCAACGTGAGGCATGTGTTTTCGCGGGGAAAGAATGAAATTGCCGCCAGGCCCGGCGGGTCTTGCAAGTTCGCAGCAGTCTCTCCACGAGTGTTCTTATATAGACGCCGCTGACTACTGTGCTTTTGTCGTGTTTCTTATTTTTCCCTTTCACTTTCATTCCCCTCTCGGGCTGTATTGTTCTACAAAGACTGCTGGCCTCAAGCGCTTGTCGCCATTTATGAACTACGCCTGCAGGGACTCGCAGGCCTTCTGCCTATTTCGGTGCAGTTCGAGAAGCATATGCGGGGGAAAAAGGGAAAAAGAAAAGGAAAACTAGTTCCGGCGTACTTTATCCAAGTGGTTTGTCCACAAACGGTCAAAGTGCGCAAAAGGGGCGTTCAATATGTGCGTGGGATATATGTATATTGTTGCATTGATGAGCTCTGAGCTATAGAGTATCAGGTTGAGACTATATGAATACCCAGTACCACGTGCTGAATCGCACGCGATCCCGCAGCGCGTACTGCAAGCCATGTTACGAGACGCCAGCTTAAGCTAAGAAAGTGTCACTCAACACTACGGAACACATCCCCTGTTACGTTGTACCGCCGTTGTATATGGGTCCATTTTGACATAATCGTTCCACTCTGAACACATTTGAGTGAGTAATAGTATATTATACTTCTTAACTATGAGAAATGAGGTAGCTCGCAGCGCATCTGTTTGGGGACGTCTCCATCGCGTTATGCAAATAAAATAATGCCCTCTTCCCATGAACCGACGCACAACGAAGTTTAAATCACTGAAACACGCTCAATTTTGTTTTCTCCACTGCTGAAACTTTATTGGCTACATTAGGACAGCGCTTTTAATAGCCTACCTCGTAGCCCTCTCCCGTTTGTAAATGGTTGCTCAAATAGGATAAAAGGTGAGCAAAGCTAATTGCAACTCGCTTTTGTGCAAACAAACAGTTGAAATGTGAAGCCACCGCTGAGTGTTTAGGATGCGAAGCCGACGGCACGGAGGAAAGCTTAATCACACGCGTGCGCCTCGGCGGAGTTGTACAATGTTTTCACGTCTGCTCGCGAGTTGATTCCCGTCGTGGGTCCTCATCCAGACATACAAGTGAAGCTCATGCATGCAGTTTATTGCGTTAGGTTTACGGTGTATATCAGCGGTGGAAACGAAGCCCTCGCTCTCTTCCGTAGTTGAAAGGTCACGGGCGATGCACGCAACTCCTACATTTAAGGGCACTCGCTCTTTTTCTGGCAGCGCGCCAGAGGAATCCTTGAGACCGAATTCCTAGGCGGACTTCCTTTTCCTCCCTTCCTCTGAAATTCTCGAGCGCACTGTCGCTGTATCTAGCGTAAGCGGCCCGGCCGAGCACCTCGCTAGCTAGTTCGCGGTTCCAACGCGAATCCAGCGCTGCGGGTCACAAAGACTTGGTCGCACTTCCTAGCAGCTAAAAGAGTGTGTCACTGTACTAAACTTCTGGTTTTCCTAGTTTTCTTGAAGCCTGTCCTCGTCATTGCGTTCTTGTCGAGACCGTTGCGAAGCGTTGGCTTCGCTATATTTTAATATGCGTATGGTGAGCGCTGCTTGGGGCGCATTGTAGCGCACAGGTGACAGACTGAGTTGACGACGAGACACCGTGCCATATGTAGCTGTCAGTCCAACTTTTGCCTTTCCGCACTTGTGACATTGGCAAGGTATACTTTTTACTATTTACCTACCCTTGAGATAAGTCGTTTGGCTTTCAAAATTAGATGGTAAGCCTACGGCATTACATAATTCATAGGAGCAGGTACACACGTTCCGAAACTCGAGATGTGGCAACTTTGTTTATGATTACATTGTTTACTCGGTAACGCTTAGTGTAATACAAATATTTTTTTAGTTATCAGTTACATTTAACCAGTGCCATTTTTGACGTGCTAAGATATAACAGTCGACAGAGTTTTCAGCACTTAAATTTTGCAGGAACTACAGTGTCCAAAGGAACGAAAATGTGTACACGACTTACCTTCTTCCCATAATCCGCGTCTGCAGCTACGCCCCTATCACCTGAACATGCCAGGCTTGCCAATTTGCAGACCTCTCTTGGAAGTCCGACCACTGAGCTTTTCTCTTATAATAAGTTCCTCTCTATCTCTCTCTCGCTCCTGGAAACGCATTTAGGCAGCCTTCATAGGTAGTAAGAGCTGCTGCTCAATTCTCCATCGCTTAGTTCAGTTAATTAGTTCTTGACATCGACAGAAGTTTTTGGCCGTTAAACGCATGTTTCTCTGTCTGATATGTGACGCATACACTTACTTCTTGCAATTGTGACAAATCAACAGTATTTTTAAGGCTAGATAATTGTAGTTTTATTTAAATTACATTACATGTTCGGCCACCTTTTCAAAGAACGTGAACACTTGCTGGCGTCCATTACAATTGATCGTTTAGTTCTAAATGGCTAACGAGGGTAGGGCTCCGCAAGTAGGTTGTTCGACCATATGTTGGTCGACAGTTTGAAACGGTGCTCCCATGGCTCGATAGCGGTGGCCACTTCGGAATGTTGAAGCCAAGTAATAACCTACGAAGGTTTCTCAGTTTTTCACTGGCCCTATCAGGAGTTCCTTCCCTTAGCCCCAGCTTCAATGAAGCTCTGCGCTCCATAGAGGGCCCAGACCTGAGCACCGTTACATTGAGTAACCACAATCTTGTTGTGAGCAAGGTACGTTGCAATATGGCCCTTCTCTCCAGCGCGCACGTCGAGCCAGTTCTCAGTGTCGCTGCCGGACGTCTTCACAAGATAAGAAAAAAATATTACCGAAGATAATTTTAAAAGCAATTCTTAGTGAAGATAAACAACGTATGAAGGGCGGCTGAGGACGGATTGAACGAGCCAGGCCAGTATTTATTGTATTTCTGCAATGTTAATGACTGTAGGGAGGAAAGTAATTAATTACAATGGCAGTGATCTTGGTAGAGAGATTAGGCGGTGATGGAGCGTCTTCTTTTTTTTTTCTTTTCTCCTGTTTCTCTAGTGCTTTCAAGGGTGCTCACTTCCCCTCTTTTCGAGGAGCTGCATGAGTGGAGGATGTTTAGCTATCCACACTGACCATAGCTACTCTCGCCGATCCTGTGTGCTTTATATACGAGGTGTTGTAAAGGCTCAATATTTTGAAACCGTTGCACTCTTTGTTTAGAGCTTGCACTCCGACAAGCAATTTAGGCCGGCGCCAAAACAAGGGGCATTGCGTGCCTCCTCACTGCCGCTGCTCTTGCCGCCCGCTTCTGGCTGTCGCCCTGCACTGCCCCGTTTGTTTTCTTTCAATTCGTCCTTCCTGGAGGTGAGGGTACCCTGTTGTCGGTGCAGCGTTCTGATGAAATGAGTAAAGCACTCACTCACGTCTCTGCTCAACAAAAAAAGGGGATAAAATTACTAACGAGGTCAGGGAAGCTTGTTGTGGCTTTAACAAATAGACTAACCACAGTCCTGTTAAATACGCCTTCTTCTTCAGAATATAACTTGTCGTTATAGTTTCTGGGATAGGGGCCAGTTAAGCGGTAAAGTAAAGCTGCAGTCGCGGAAACGCAGCTACACAGGCAAAGACCAGACGGGTAGTGTTGCTGAGCCAAGCCTGTGTGTACTTCGTGACATGCCGGCAAGACATGCTGGAGGTAGTCGCGTGGCACGTAGGGCTGCACGCCTGCTTTCATGCACTCCCCGAAACTACTGGTGTTGTGTCTATATCAAACGTCATGGTTGCGTCATGCTTCCGCCAGTGTGGCAACTACCGTATTGCGAGACTGACCAGGGAATAAGAAGTGCTGCTGAAGCCGCCAAAGTTGCTCTGCCACTGACCGATGTCTTGCGGACGCCAAAGTAGTTGCCCGTAGCACGGTTAAAAAGTGCCCAAAAGCAGTATCCTCTTGATAACGTTTTCTGTCTGAGTACGCGTTGCAGGTCACGAGTATCCTCAACTCGTAGCAATGGCATGCATACAGTTCTGCGCTGCCTACTGCGTTGGTCTCGAAGTATACGAAACAGACCTAAGTTAATTTGCTTGTTCCTCTTCATATACCTTCTTAAGGCACACACGAAAGAGAAACGAATGACTTCCTGGTAGTGAAGGCAAGCGGCATTGCCTGTCATCGTCGAATACAATGCAGCGGTTTGCGGCTGCCCCCGCTGAGAATGCCGGTTTTACCCGACTTCTAATTTTCCGAACGGCTAGAGTAAATTATACACCAGCAACCCTACAAGCAGACAATCTCATATCGCGAGCCTGCCTTGCTTTAACACAGAAACACGGTAATATACTGCGTCTGTAACTTTAAAAAAAGAATAAACGAAAACATGTAAGGCCTAAGACAGACCGAAACGGCGGTGGCTGCAGTCACTCTAAGGTGTGCCAGTTTCTAGTGCGCCAGAGTAAAGTGGATACCTGCATAAATTTAGAGCGCGTGAAAACAAAGAGCATCCGTGGACCAGCTCTAAGCCGAGGCCCAGGAAACGCCAGTTCGCAAGAACTCGTTCCTCGAGCCGCTCAGGGAACTTATACCTCGACGCCTGCCTGATTAATAGTGTTCGAGGTAGAAGGCGCTCCGAACTACAGACCGCCCTACCTACGTACAAGAGTCGTAGCTGGCCTACCGACGCAACCGCACCATTTCCAAGTCGCTGTTGTAACTTCGTTGGTTCTCCACTGGAAGATGTTGCAAAGCTAGAGCTAGCAGCAGAAAGCACCGAGTTTCGCCGCTTGCTTCACTTGTAATTTCGCGTCACCGCATATAACAGAGAAAGCGCGTTGCTGGTTCGCGGCAACTTTCTCGTAAGTAATTAGACACCTTTCCTCGCCGCAGGCTGTTCAAGTAGACGAATAAAGAGTATGCGGAGAAACTGGGGCTCATTTCAAAGAAGCACTTGCGCCGTTGCTACCCCCATTGCTATTGCACAGCACTTGAACAGTTTAGTATGCCCTCGGTCATCGTTAGCACTGCTACTCTTGTGTAGGTTAACGTAAGTTGGTTTGTTGTGAACTATACTATCAAAAGAAAATTCCTAGTTTGTAAAAAAAAAAGAAAAAAAGGTTTGCCTCATCTTTAATGTGCACCCAAACATCTTTCTAGCGCGGACAGCATTTCTGTGCTGTGAAATGGGCTGATTGTGTCTGCTCGTTTGTCACGCTTTGCTGCATGCACGGCTCGACATTACATACAAAATGTATTAATGCAAATAGCCTTCGTTGCTTACATCAGCCGTTATGAGCATCTATCTATCTATCTATCTATCTATCTATCTATCTATCTATCTATCTATCTATCTATCTATCTATCTATCTATCTATCTATCTATCTATCTATCTATCTATCTATCTATCTATCTATCTATCTATCTATCTATCTATCTATCTATCTATCTATCTATCTATCTATCTATCTATCTATCTATCTATCTATCTATCTATCTATCTATCTATCTATCTATCTGTTAAGGTAACAAAAATTCATGATGACCAGTCAGCTTCTAGAGTTTCTGCAACAGTATGTTTATCTAGGTCAATTACTCACAAGAGACCCTGATCATGACAAGGTAATTTACAGAAGAATAAAAATGGGTTGCAGTGCATACGGCAGGCATTACCAAATGCTGACTGGGAGCATACCACTGTCGTTGAAAAGAAAAGTGTGCACTTACTGTATTCTACGGGTGCTAGCATAAGGGGCAGAAACTTGGAGGTTACCAAAGAAGCTAGAGAACAAGTTAACGACCGTGCAAAGAGCGATGCAACACAAAATGTTAGGCGTAATCTTAAGAGGCAGGAAGAAATCGGTGTGAATCGGAGAGCAAACTGGTATAGCGGATATACCAGCAATCGTCGAAAGTCTGATCTGTGAGTCAAGCGCGTCGGCTTTTTGAACTGGATTCAACGACTTTGAGGTTTGAAGCCGGACATTCCCATCACTGCGCCACATGCTTGCGTTACATTTCTGATGTATTAATTTCAATGCTTGATTACAGTGCGACACGATATAATACTGTGCAATGCAATACGGAACTACACGTAACAATACAGAAGGATACAGTGCAGCACAATATGTTACAGACACAGTACAAGTTTATGCGCGATCTTCCCTCGGGTGTGGCCTTAGCAGCGTGGGAAATGAATACGTCGGCTGCCACTGAGCACCCACGAAGACGACGCTACTCAGCACATCCGAGCCGTGACGCCCGGGATTGTTTACCCCGGAACGCCGTCAGCCGAGCGCGCCAATAAAAGGACGCCGTCGTTAGCCGGCTCCACTCACAGCGATCTCGTTATTCTGCCTCCAAGCGATGCGCCATTGCTTCGCACAGGCGCGCCTCTCCATGCACGTGTGCTCCCTTTTGGATGCCCTTCTGAGAAGCTCTGCAGTGTGGCAAAACAGGGGACAAAGGTGGCGCCTCCGTTACTGCTGCCACTGACAATGAACGCCTCACTGTTCAATGTTCACGACGTAAAAGGAAGTGTCCCTGGCACTCGTTCGCTCAGGCGCTTGTACTTGCTGACATTCGCTGCGTTTCCTTTTCATGCGGCCTGACGTTACCGCCGTACTTGCATGAATCTTCGTTTATCGTGGACACACTTAGTTAGAGCTGAAAAAACAGATAGACAAATGTCATTATTTCCTTCATCATGAGATTTATGTGCTTTCGCGCGAGTCTCCGAGCTTTGTGCGCGCTGACAAGAACAAATAATAAACGTTGTAACCCCCTCAAACACACACACACGCACGCACACACACACACGCACACACACACGCACGCACGTGGGTGTGTTTTAAGGCAGCGCCATAAGATGTGGTCGCCCTCGCTGCCGTCCCGTAATACGTCTAAGCATTACGGTAATGCGGTAATTATATAGCTTAACCGTAGTGCGCGCACGTGTGGCCAAAAAGTTTCACTCGGCAATATTCAGTGCAGCCTACGAAGCGGCACTATACTTATTCATAAAGCCTCCTCCCCCCATCGTACTGGACGCACTGTTAACCGATTATACAGCATTGATAAAACTTAATAGCTTCCGTCGGTCAACCTGCTGCTCACCCGACCGATAACGTTGGATATTCTTGCGCTGTTTTCCGACCAAATTTCCTTGGGCGGGTAGTGTATTGGGTGCGTGCAAGTTTTTTACCATGTTTCCCTTGTGTGCCACGCGGAAACCCTGGATAACATCCTCGCGTCACGTTTCTGTACGTGTGTCCTACGTGTCCAAGTATTCTGTGCCCTTCTTCTCCCATTGTAGGCGCTGAGCCGTGCTCCCTGCAGCGAAGCTCAAATAGTGCCTCTTTTCTCTGTGCAAGCTCTATCTATCTATCTATCTATCTATCTATCTATCTATCTATCTATCTATCTATCTATCTATCTATCTATCTATCTATCTATCTATCTATCTATCTATCTATCTATCTATCTATCTATCTATCTATCTATCTATCTATCTATCTATCTATCTATCTATCTATCTATCTATCTATGTATCGCTTTCTCCTTCCGCTTTCTTGTTTTTTGTGCTCTACGGCGAACAATGCGCCACCAACTCGTCCAAACATCTTCTCTCATCAATCACCCTGCAACCAATATTGCTTGGAAACACTTCTTCGAAACCCACGTTGTACAACATTCACGCTGTACCTATTAGACAAAGAGTGATCAACGCTGCTTGTAGATTTCTGGTTGGAATGCATTATGACCTGGTTTCTGGTTGTTTTCATTATGACCTAGTTAGAACTGGTCATCCTGAATGGTTTTCCGTGTGCAGTGACTCACTCATTCAGCATGTGCACATGAAGAAATGTGCTATGACGTTTTTTGCGCGTGTGCGCAGTCATAGCCGTGATTCCGACAGGAAGATGGTAGCGATACCAGAGTACGAATAGCGTTGCGCTTTTGCTGGCAGGCTCCTTCACACTAATCGCGCTCAGATCTTGACACGGACACTTTTGTGATACATTTTCGGTCTCAAAACCCTGGGGGACAGTTTTTCTCCATCACACAAATAGATCCAAGAAACCACAGGTAATCTCACTTGATAATAATATGATAATGAATACCACATGGGATGTTTGTGTGCCTTTCAGCAACATGTGGGCGTGTCTGTCGCAATACTGCTACAGCGTTTAGACAGCCGATATGAAAAGCGCGTCTCTCCAAGCTTTCTTAGCTGCAGCGTGAAAGACGCGTCGGTCCAGTTTGATTCCTTGCGCAGGCCGCGTGTTCTTCCTCTCTCTGTCCATCCTACCGTGTTATGGGGCGGGGCGCCTCGTCCGGAGAGCAACGACAGCGCCTGCTGCGTGCTTGTTCCTCGCAATCCATTCCTGCGGATGTGCGCAATCCTTGTTTCTACAGGAAGGCAAAAAAAATTGACGGGGTGGGGTGTCGTCCCGCGCTGCTACATACAATAAGGTGCTAATTTCTATTCTTTGGTATATGTCATAATGCTAAGTAGAAAGCGGGCCAAAAAATGCTGCACGCAGCTTTAAATCTGGTATAGATGTTGGCAGCAGTAGCAGCAGCGTTGGCAGCAGACGTGTGCGCAAATCTCGAGAAAGTCAATATGTTGCAATGCGTTCTTTCAGTCGTGTTTTATTCTTACCCAGCAACGCGTCGACTGCGTCATTTTAGCGACATTGCAGGAATGGAACGCAGGTATGGGGTGGCCATTGAATCATTGGCGAAGCATGAGAAGGATACGTTTGATTTTAGTCAGGTTTTTTCACTCGATGTCGATGTACCGAACCTAGAATATTAATAAAAATTATGAGTATTTATTTCGCGAAGCCACATTCTCGCTATGAGAGAGGTCGATGGTTCAGTTTTAATTTAAACGTAGCATCCTTTAACAGCGAATCGCTGACCAATGAGAGTACATACCGCACTTGCACGAATATAACGCGTGTTTTTTTTTTTTTTTCTGTTTTCTTAGAAATTTCCGGGCTCATAACGCGCCTCGCGTTATACATGGGTTCGTGACACACATCATGGTAATATATATATTATTTTTCTTCTACGCAGAGACCGAAAGTCCCCCTTCGAGTTTTGTTTGTGGTCGCGTTCTATACATGTAAATATGGTAATATTTATTTGTTTGGTCCGTTGAATGTATATATAAAAAGCTATAGAAATTCTTAGAATTGTCTACTAATGCGTAAGCATTGTTTGGATAGGCTGTGACTTCCTTTTCGCTTAGTGACAGGGTTCTAAACCAACTATCTGACCAACTTGGGTCGCTGAGTATGTGGTACTGTGTACATACATGCCGCTCTTCAACGAGCCTCTTACACGCTGACATGGGTCACTGTAGACGCGGCACTGGATAGGTACCGCTGTTCGAAGAAACTCTTTGACACCGATTTGGAGCATTGGGTATGCGGCACTCGGCCTATGCTTGTCTCCAATGACCCTTTCTGATGTCAACTTGGGTCACTCGGTATTAGCTAGCAGGTGTGTGCCGCTCTTCAATGAACGTCTTCGAGACCAACTTTGCTAACTAGGTATGTGCCACTGGGAATGCGCCACCCTACAATTACAAAAAAGATTCCTTGAATTTATCCGATGCTGAGCAGAATCGAACCCACGTCCCATACATGGGTTCTTCAAGGACGGCAACCTGGCGCAATTGCAGGCTGCACCGCAACTGCACTGCGTACATGTCACTTTTCAATGAACGCCTTTCACGCCATCGCTTTAGCGAGCTGCGCCACGAATGCACTGGATATATGTCGCTCTTCAATGAACCTCTCGCTGACTCGGGTCACTGAGTCTGCGGCAAGCGAGGGAACAATTCTCAGTGTTCGCAAGCACCGGCGCACTACGCTACGGTGGCTAGATGGGTAGGTGTGCCGACCGGCGCGTCTGGAGCGTAGTTCACCGCTTCTCCGCGTCATGACGCAAAATTGGCGCTGCGGTCAGTAGAACGGTTCCGCTGCGCGCGTCGTCTGCTACAGGGGGCTGGTGGCGAGCAAAAAAATAAAAAAATAAAGCCCGTATTGGAATAATTGTATGTCGTCTGTTGGTGTCAGTTTCAAAGGTGAAGAGCTCCGCGTCTCTCGTACTGTTTGCAAGTTCCTAAGCGATGTGGAATGTTCCAGGTCGGAAAAATGACCGGCGAGATTAGCGGCGGCATTGTTCCACCAAAAACCACCAAGGAGACTTTTGCAAGGCGGGCTCTAAATTTGTGAGAAAGACAGCGGGAATGTTCCGCTGTCCGACAGCGGAAATGTTCGCCCTGGCTGCTCAGTAGCTTGCTCAGTATCGGCGACGTTAATGAGCAAGCCGTACGCCCAAAGGCGTACGTCGATGAGCTCCTCGAAATTGGAAATTTGCAAGCCCCACATGAGGTGTTCAGTGCCTGCGACATCGAGCAGCGCTGCGCTGCTACGGGGAAAAGAAAAGTGACTCTAGGCTTATATTCTATATAGCAGGCTATGTAGCAAGGAAGTTCCTGCAAAGAACCAAGTGCTCCGATTGCTAAGGGGCATTACTAAATTCAACAGAATGAGTAGATTAGTACTGTTGCTCCCTTCTAAAGCACCAAAAAAACTGGTAGCATCGCTCGAAGACGCCTTCAAGCTGTGCTTCAGTTTAAATGAGTTACGAAGGAACAGTGTATCGCCGACTTTGCATCCTTTCTGCAGCTGAATCCTCTGAATTTGATCGGCTGTGAGAGGCACAAGAAAGAGCTCACAAAAGATGTTGTGCAGTTCTATTCAATTACACGCCTTTACTTTCTTGTCAAGAGCAAGAACATGGCGCGCGAAAGAACCAGGGAAAATAGGAATCACCTGAATCGGAGGCGTGTGCTGTGAATAATGTTATGATGTGGTGGACCAACGTTGCGACCTTGCTGGCGCTAGGCTGCAAGGTGCGTCTGCTGACTCAAGTTATGAGAGTGTTTCTTGTATTCTAAATATATTCATGAATCTAGCCCACGACGTATTGCTTTATTTCATTGCAACCAAACAGTGAACCATATGCACTTACCAACACAATTCGTCTCGTAACAATTTAAATACCGTAACTGAGACAGTAATAAACACAATTGCTGGATTTCTCGAAATTGAAACATTAGAACTCACCAAATATGTCGTAAACACGTTTCCATATACCGTATAAAAGCACTGCGGTATTGTTTTATGCATGGAAAAAATGCATCTACGTCTTTAATGCAATGGGCTGGAGCGCCGCGTCTATACCAATAAATGTGACTAATCGCCAAGCTATAAAATTGACTTCAGCATATGTGTCTTCTGACTAGACGACAGTAACAAATTCCCCATTCTGGCTTTGCCTGCACGGCTCAAAATGGCATTGTATAACGCGTACTTCCAAGCTACAGCAGAGGCAGAGATATACTATCAAACACGCCGCTCATCTACACAGCGCAGCCGACGTTGCGCGCAGCTCAGCCGTTATACTGTCCGCAGCGCCACTTCTGCGTCATGATGCGGAGAAGTGGTGAACTACGCTCGGTCGGCACACCTGCCCATCTAGCCACCGTTACTACGCTTCTCGTCTCGGAGGCCACGTGCGGACTCCTCGGCAGCGCTATTAGATGGCGCAGCGTGTCCACGAAAAAAAAACGTGAGAGAGGAGCCCGGTTGTCGTATGACGTGTTTCGCAGCGTTCCCACGCACCGGCGCGCCATGTACTTTGGAGGACGCGCGCAGGCTTCGCGGCGGCGGCGCTAGATGGCGCCGAGTGTTAGGAAAGCGCAAAAGAGGATTCCCGCGGCAGTACACGCCTCATACATAACTCGTTTCGACTGCTGGCAATACCATGAGTCGCTATATTGATTCCAAGCTAACGCAGTGCCGTCGACAATCATTGTGAGATTGGCTCTGCCGCAATTTCTTTTTCAAATTCGTCTTTCTTCTGGCCAAGAAGCTGGTGCGACCTCCTTATAACTGATACGAAGTTTTCCTACAGCTGAAATTGAAATGTTCTAATTTCCTGCCACATTCCGAAGACAGGATCAGTTTCAATGCGGATAGCATTGCTGGCACACTCATACCAATTTTCTTTTCTGCTATCTAGCTGTCCACTTATTACACTATCGGCCGATCCCCGAGTTAGCTCAGTTTAAAATTGTCGGCCGACCCCGACGGTAGAGCTGTCTAAGAACGTTGGCCGTTCGCGTGGGTATGATCCATGCACGTGTGCCGCTCTTCAGTGAGCCTCTTTGACGGCACACGAGTATGTGCCACTGCATGTGTGCCATGGGCGGACTTTGCGGTGGCACCGCCAGAACGTTCAGCGTGTCCAGAGGGAAGCGTAAGAGAGGAACCCGCCGGCAGTATACACGCCTCGCACATTAGCATTTCGGCTGTTTAAGCTGGCCGTAATATGCGCCGCCTGCCACTGCGTTGCCTAGCAACCACCTCGCTGAGTGTCGCGTGCTATGCTCAGGAGAGAGCAAGAGAAAATGAGAGCGAGAGAGAGAGAGAGAAAGAAACAAATTGTAGCAGCACCAACGAGGCAACGCGCAGAGGTGCCACCGACGCCATCCGCGCTTCGCCGTTTCCCCGCATTAGCGCCGTACCGCTCGTGGTATCCGTAACTGCAGCAGGCACCTCTGGCGGCGGCTCGGCCGAGCTCCCACCAACTGCGCGCTACTGCGCATGCGCCGTGACATCATCCCGGCGTGTCGTCTGCTGTGCGCCGCCCGTACACTGTGCATAGCGTTTGCCATAGATTTTCTCACTATAACACCTAGAGGGTAAACTGGCGCCGCCGTCTATGCGAGTTTCTTAAAGGGCGCCGTGCCCTCATGGGAATGACGGGATATGTGTCTGCAAGGCTTGTGTTGGCTGGTGTTGAACGAGGCTTCGTCTGAAACGTGGATATGGCTACGCAAATAATGCGTTCTTAAAATAAAACCTACATAAAAGGCTTTCATTCACCCATATTACATCTCTCAATAAAGTTTACTCACCTAAAATGCATAATCAAGCGAAGAAAAGCAAGAACAGACGACAAGCTGTTCCAAAGCGAGCGATAATCTTGTCGTCTGCCCTTCAACTTTAGCGGCCAGCTGATACTTTTTACGTTTCATATAATTGTGCATCCAATAGTAAGTCCTCAAAATTAAACAAAAGAGGTTTTTGTGTAATAATAAAGCTAAAGCAGTTTTTTACGTGCTGTTTTAGCAGGAAATGAATCATTGTGACAGACGGAACGGTGCTAGCCAGGCGTCTCTTCAAGGCTTTCTTGGCTCTCCGAGAACGATGCCAATCCGAAGTCACAATATGCCGGCATTCCCATGGATACCACAGCGCAGCAGCGCCAGTTTTCCCTCTAGGTAATATAGTGAGAAACTATGTGGCTTTTGCCCCACTTCCCCTACGTGTGCTCGGACTGCAAATGCTTCAGGAGGCGTTCCCCAATGCCACGAACCACGATGGAATGCTTATGCACTTCGTATAACTTGGCACCACTTGGAATTACTTCGTATAACTTAGCATCACTTCGTACAGCCAGGCACCAGCTAGGAACCGATCAGCTCCGCTGTGTCTTTAGCCTTGCGCCACCAGTACAAGTTACCCCGATTTTTTTAATTAATGTTCTTATAAAAAAAAGGACGTTCGTATTTTGTGGACTTCAGATGCACCGCTATTATCATCGGGCATAGCAGAACCCGATGCCAATGAGCAGTTTAATATGACAACTGCTATATTTCAAGCTATTCTCGCTTTCCTTAAAAATCATTCTATGGCGACGGCATCTGTCAACATAGAAAGCAGGAATGGAAGCTGGTGGCACAAACCTCTTGGTGGACACGAATTTTGTGAACGTGCTCACCTATGCTTGGGAGGGATAATGATTGGCCAACACAATTCTGTGCGCATGTTTATGCAGTCTGTAGGTATGCAGTAACTTGCACTATTCAAAACTTTTTTCAGGTAATCTTCACGAGACTACAGATGTTGTGGAATATCGCGCAGTGGCCGCACGAATAAGTCCCCCATGCAGACCCGATAAGATGGAATCCGACTCAACGTCCTATAATCGCACACACATGGACGAAGCAAGTAAAAAAAGTTGCGTAAACACAGCATATTTATGTCCACGCCTTGAGCGCTGCTGAACTTGCATCCGCTTGAACAGTCGTCGCCAAAGCGTTGTTGGCGCCATGTTAACGAGTACGCGTTTGGTCGAGCTACCGCTGAGCTGCCGCCTATAAGAACGGCATCACCCCCCCACCATCTTCGCCCTTGTTCTGGCAAGGTTGGGGAAGGGGGGGGGGGGGGGGCAACGTCGGGCGCTCAGCGGTTCCGTCGTGCTGGCTGCAGCAGCAGCAGGGATCGATACTACGCCTCCTCGTAAAGCCCCTCGTGGCCGGTAACAGGTGCTCCGAACACTCACCCGCCCGAAATTGCCCAAACGCTGCTGGAGCCTGGCTGGAACACAGCCGAGGACGCGTGCACAAAAAGGAAATACACGGCGCGAAATGCATTCAGGATTCAGCCCCTCTTGCCTCCCCCCTCCTCTCCTCGCCATTGCCTTGTTCATTGCTCTTCTGTAAGAAAAACCCTCACCCCCGGCTCGGCCTTTTTCTCGCTTTCGAAATTTCGGAACGTACTACTTTCGTTCTCCCTTGCTTCAATTTAACCACGTGCGTTGTTATACCAGCCTTCGTTCTCTCGCTTCCCCTATCATTATTTTGTTTTCTTCCGGATCCACAGAGCCAAAAACTTCGACCCAGAGCAGCTACACGCCGTCTTCGTGTTTGTCACTTTGTTTTATGTTATTTTATTCATCTACTCCACCACTGCCACCTTTATTTTTGGTCTCATAGGCGCTAGAGCAAGGCTGCGCTCCAACTAAGAATACCAGTCTCATAAATTATTTTGTCAGCGATAGCTATAAGCCACAGTGGCTCGTGTAGTGTCCATACAAGTGTCATTTTTTTTTCAGCTGCTTCTGGTGGGGCGGCTCTTGAACTCTGCAGCCCCGTTGATTACAAAATCATTCGGTCTCCTTGATGCTCTTCTCGCATGAGGTAACAGTAACCGTTAACGCGTTATATGTTGAGTAGTTAGGATTGTCAGAATGATTATCTGTCTACAAAGACATGTGCTGTAAGACCTTTCGCATTTTTTCATTTTTTTTTTTTTTTTGCTGAGGGTAGAATAAGAGGGGTGAGGGGGGGGGGGGGGTGAATGAAACACTCCGCCTTTTAAATAGTGTTGTCCTACAGTTCAAGCTCGAAAATAAATAAAAATAACTGGCACCTATCTCGGGTTAAACTAAGTGCGGAGATGAAGTCAGAGAAGCTGTACTTTCCGAAGACAAGCCGCAGGGGTTTGCTCAGGAGCAATTTCGACCAGCTGGGCTTCGTTGCCGAGCACGCGAAGCGTAACACGAGATAATTTCTACGTTTCCCGCCATGTGCATGTCACTGTCGTGGCATAAAATCTAACGCGCGACCTTCTGATCAGCAGCAGAACCCCACGGCCCCTCAACGAACGCGGTCGTCCTAAGACCAAGCGCGTGCGCGCTGGCTCGCTCGCTGTCCTCTGCGCATGTTTTCTTATCGTACTAGGCTGCTCGAAAAGCTTTCGAACAAGGTTTTCAGATCGCTGAAAGGAACTATGCCTCGAAGACAAGGTGCGTATATACTCGCAGAAAAGGTCTTACGCTAGGTGCCAGCCAATCGTGATGTTGAAGATATCAGCAGCTAAGGCGGCCGAAACAGTATTTACGAACGAAAGCATCGGTGCCAGGTGCTCGTCTTCGGCGAGACTGTTTTCAGAAAAACACAAGTGCCAGCTTAATCCATCCGTAGTCTTGCGCGTAATTTTTTTAGAAAAAAAAAGGCGTAATCGAGAAGAAGAGGGTCGTTACCTTCGTTCATTCATTTGAGCCTGTATGCCAAACGCTCGGTGAATTCAGGTACCTTTGAATGCTCAGTGCTTATCGCTTATCTGCTTTTCGGTATAAAAGTTTGACCATCAACCACTGCTCTCGTTCGGCATTAGCTGAATATCACTGCTCAAGAGGGAGGATATTGAGGTCAGGTACGTGTGAAAAGCCGACGAGACTCACGAGGATAAACCGAATGAACATATGACATTGACATACTGTCGCCACCACGTTCAGCTACAGCAGAAGCAGCTTCTTTCTTGCCTGTTAGGATAAATGAATGCATATGTGCTCCCACCAAACAAAGATGGTGAGTGGCCGATGCAATAAAGGAAATATTACGTCCCTGCATGGAGTTTCGGGTGCGCTCAATATTAAGCATCCTCGGTGGCCCGCGCTCTCCGGTTTCGCTCGGCCGCGCGTCTCAAGCGATGCCGGCCGCTCTAGAGCAGCGGCAGCTCTCCTTGCCTCGCCAATTAGGCGCGCTCGCCAAGAGCCACAGGTCCGTGACGGGGCCTCTCCTTTTTGCATGTTAAAAGGCCTCCGAGGAGGGTCCGCGGAGAAAGTTGCCCGCCACGCGAGACGTTTCCTCCGGCCCGCTCGGCCTCGATTAAGATTTCCATCTCGCCCGGCGCCCGTTATTATCCGGGGCAGCTCAGGGGTGCGCGCAAAGGGAGGCGCTTTTCTTGGACGCGAGCTGCTGCCGCCGCCGGTCTAAGAAGGAGCGGCGCCCGGTGCGTGTGTGTGGCCGTAAGAGCGCGAACAACGAGGTGGTGCGAAAACTGGGGGAAGGAGGGTGATGCAGCAGCCGCGCCACGCAGCTCGCGAGAGAGGTCGTTAACTTGCTTTATTGAATTCTCCAAGCCTAATACCCCTCCATTCACTTTGCATACAAATAGAGCACGAGCGAAGGAAAGGGCGGGGTGAGGGGAGGTTGATGGGAGGGGGGCATAGCGGCCGCAGGGCGCCATCAGGTGTCGGCCTTCGTTTGCATAGCGGCGGGGCTACGCATATATGTCGCTGCCTCTTCACGCTTCCAGCTTTAGCGTCATGCTTGCCCCGCTCCCGTCCGCCAGTTGCGCCCCTTCCCTTCGGCCGGTCATTGTTTTCTTGGCGCGCTAACATAATTGCCACGCTGTTTATCCTCCGAGTATTTGCGCGGAGCCACACACACACACGTCTTCTCTGCTGACCGACCACGCTGCTGCCTCGGTTCGGTCGGCCAGCTGCGCTCCTTGTGGTGCGAGCAATAATAGCGCGCAGTGTATCGCCTCGGCTCAGCATTCGGCACGTTGGCGCACCGAAGAATCGAAGGTCCGCTTTCGTAGCCCAACATTCTGGCGTTTTCGCTCAATTTATACGCATCTGTTAATTTGGACATGTCGAAAAAAAAAAACTTTATTGCGAGTTTTCCTCGCATCCTTCCGAAAGACAGCAAATGCACGGCAATGTGTTGCTGCCCGAGGGCAGGTTCTAGATTTATCTACCGGTTCTTTGGAATATTTATCTACTTTGCCGTCGGTCGCACTCGACTGGCGTACTAGACTCCACGTCACCAACTAATATTCAGATTCTATAACGGTATTTTCTCGTTGTTGTTTTTTTTTTATTATTTTTGGTTGTAACGGACTGGTTAGCCTCTTTCTGAACTAGGGCCAATTCTTTCTTTGTTTCCTTCTTTGTTTCTTTCTTTCTTTTTTCGTGCTGCAACAAAACATTGAAAAGTGCACTTGCGCCTAACCCGATGTCACTCAAAATTCTGACCAATATTTCGGCTCAGTAGTCCCAAATTGAAGCCAAATCTAAGTTTAAGTTATCATAACACCTTACAGTAAATACAAAGACCCCTGTAGTTTTTCTGCTAAATGTATGTAATACGTGTGCAATATATCCCGGGAACACTGAAGTCACGGATCATTTAAATCTTTGGTAGACGTCTGAGATGGAGGAAGCGAATGACATCTTCCGGAACATTCCACGACCTTTATGCACTGCATTGGGCTGCAGCCAACTAGGCAGCCTCCGTTCGACTGTTTCCCGTTTCGGGCGACAGATGGTGCTCGCGCAGTGGTCTGGTCTCTCATTTCGTTCGCGAGGGCTGCGACGGCTTGTGCCGCGCGGGCTGCGTGCTGTCTTCGCATGTCGATATAGCCTCGCCGCCTTCGCTCACGATCTGACCGCCCTGTCCGAACGCCAGTTCCCTTCCCCGCAATGCTGCCCCTTCCTTCGTTGTCTCAAGTTACTGCTGTGCCCGGCGTCTGGGCGCGTCGCATGTCCAAGGAAACGTATGCCCTGTGCTTCCTCCCTTGCGGCTACTCTTTTCTCGCTTGCCACAAGTGTGCCCACCTCTTTTCTAAGCAGATACATTTGCCCGTAGTAACAACGTGAAGAAAATGTGCGTCAAAGCGCGGACCTGGGCGGCTTCGCTTTCGGGCTGCCTGCCTCATTCGTAATTCACAATTTATTATGCGCGACTAAGGCAAATTTGATATTCCAGAACCTCGTATGCAAATTACTGCTTGGCTGTGCGCGTCCGTACCCTCCGATGCATTAATGTATTTTTTTCGTTCTCGCTCTCTTTCTCTTCCTCAACGAATGGTCTTTTTTATGCACAGGCGGCGCGTGATAAGCTCAGTGAACGAAACAATGCAACGGAAAGGCACGATGCTGCTACGTATGCGTATCCCGCCAGTTCGCTACTGCCTCTGCTGCGGTGAATTATTGTGGCCATTTGCCTATGAAAGAAAATTTAGCAGTGGGCAACTTGTGCCCGTCTAAGTAAAAAACTTGCCATAAGGACTTCATATTTCTTCGATCGTATTGATTCGTAGCTGACCGTCTCTCCCATTTTCGTTAAACCCTGGTGCCGAGGGAAAATGTCTCGGGACTTATTAGAAACTATTTAAGTGGCGGAAATTACACAGGAAAACTTCCGTCTTTGTAAAATTGTCTTGCTCGTGTCCCGCATTTAACTGCACAGTTTTCAAGAATGCGACACTATTTACCGTGCAATTGAGTTGGACCATTTTGTCCGTAGGCGGCAAGAGATTCTCTCCTGAAATTTGGACAACTACATAGCGGGTAGGTGGCGAGAGGCGCGAAGAGGAAGGAAACGGCCCCACGAAAAAAATCTTGTAGCACCTTTTTTTATCCATCAAAGCACGCCGTACTATTCCTCTCTCCCCGCATTTGTCAAATGTGTGTTTTAGGTTCATTATATATATTCTTCTACACCGCAACGTCGTTCTTTACATTATGATTTCCCAACCGAGGCTTACCAACAGCCAGCGGGACGCGCTGCCTTCTTGCATGTTAAGTGCACCTGTTGAAACATGCTTGCCCTGTTGCATGTGTGTCTTCTTTTCTCGCGTCGTCTCTCGGGTCGTGTGCGTACGATGGCCTTGTGAACTTTGCAGGTTCCTTCGTGTTTGAGGTGCGTGCGTGGCGGGAATGTGTTTGATTTTGTGCACACGTGTGTCGGGCCAATCGTTATGCGCCCAAGTTTGTCTAGTGTAAACATTGGCCCGCACACGCCCGGATTCCTTCTTGCCATCCATCTAGCACTGTGCACTTTTAAGCGAATTCGCTTCCTTTATGATCGTGTTAATTAGCCGTGTGTCGTGTGCTCCAATTGTACTCCGAGGCGTGGTAAGTTTCCTTTCCTTGTGCTCCTAGGTTCACGATTAAAGCGGTAAAAGATGAATTCCTGGCGAAGATATCTTAACAACGAATTGCGCTTTTAATATCACGTAAATTGTTTTACCCGCCTACAATACTTTCATTACATGAGTCTAAAGGTCAGTAATCAAAGTGGTAATTGAATAAATATACATAATTAACAAACGGACGTTAACTAAAGTACAGTTCCTGTGAAAGGTTTCGGAGACGGTCATAAAGAGACAGTATAGGCAGACGTGTGCATTTCTCTTAAACTCTTAAGGAGCGAAACAGCGTAATCTAGGTACCTCGCTGTAAAAACCATATATATGTACATTTTTATTCATTAACAAACGTCTTTCTCTCTCTTGTTCTTAAAATGGTAGAAAAAATATTTTGCTATTTCTTTCTTCAGTTCTTGCTGAAATTTCTCGGAATGGTCGTATTTTATCGTTCGGATTGTTCAATATAACATTTGGTACTATTATTTGCCTGGTTTGTCAAGAAAAAAGCTTCCAATAGGCCTTTGTCTGTGCCTCTCGTAGTAGTGAGAGAGACAGAAAGGGAAGTAAAAACAAGGAGGTTAGCCAGTACCGGCTGGCTACCCTGTGCTTGGGAAAGGGTTTAAGGGAATAGAATGTGTTAGAAGAAACAAATAAAAATGAAGGTAAGCAAGTAATGTTTAATACATGGCGGCTGTGTCACTTCCCTTGTTTGCAATTGGGCAAAGCATGGCCTTCGAGAGTGGAAGCACTCGATAGACGCTGACGAAGGCCAGCTTGAAGCTTTTTTTTTTTTTTCATAAAAACTAAACAAGTAACATTGCCAAGTGCTACATTAAATGATCCGAGCCATGAAATGCGATCTTGCTGCGAAGTTCCAGCTACAACAGAGCAGCGGTAGGCGCAGAATCCTTTAACAGCGAAGCTGATTAACATGGGCGTTTGCCGTCAGGTGTACCATCAAAATGTGGGCCGATCCTGGAGGTGTGCAGAAAGGGTCCAAACGGAATGGCACATACCCCCGTGAAGTAGCGAAGCTGTTTAAGCTCGAGGATGGACCGTCGAGTGTACGCCGCAAAACCTCCGCCTGGCCATGACGTCACTATGCGTCTCCTATAGGAACGCTTCGCCCCAGCTGCGTCGAACCGCGCCGAGCCTCGCCACAACTGCGTGAGCCGTGACGTCATTCGCCCGCATCGCATCGCTTCGCCTTAGCTTTGCCGCGCCATGACGTCACCACGCCGTGCGGAGTGGTGGCCACGGCTGCGCAGAGGCGGAGCTAAGCCGTGACGTCACTGCGCCGACCCACGGGATATATAACTCCGCGTCGCCGCCGCGGCGACACAAAAGCCCCGCTGTGTCCGCGCTGAGCACCTCGCCGCGAAGATGGGGCGGCCGAAGAAGAGTGTCACTCCCGAAGAAGAGGAAGCACGGCGCGAAAGCCGCCGCAACTCGAGAGCGAGTGAGATGACTTCGGTCCGATCCCTGAGTATCGCGCCGCGGAAGCGGCGGCGAAACGTCGGCGATTCGCATAAGGTCCGGAGTTACGAGCCCGCGAAACCGAGCAAAAGCGTTTGAGCGTCCAAAAGCGTCCAGAAACTTTTATGACCGAGTGTACGTTGCCCCTTGGGTTGTCGATGATTTCGGGGTGATCTTGCGCAAATCGTGGCCGAGTCTGGAAGCATAACTTGGCCGAACCAAGATAAAGCAAGGCGGGGTCGCCAGCTTCTCTGTTTGTCCAGTCTTCGCACCACTAGTCTGAAGCTGCCCCTAACTTTTTTTGCGATGTAAAGAGAAAAGCGCGTGTCCCTCTATATCACCACAACCTCTTCCAGGGCTTCTGCAGCAAGCAGGGCACTCTCAAACTTATTACAGTGAGGAGCGGTGTCGTTATCGATGCCAATGGCAAAGAGAGTTTTACGGGGGCCGCATTATGTTGCCTGATAGCATCTGTGGCTTATCGCTGCGTTGTTTCATTCCCGACACACTCCGGACACTAGGCGCAAGCACCTCATACGGCTCAGCTTTACGGTAGGACACCTCAAGCAAAACTCTGGTATCACTTTAAGACAAGTTTGATAGTATTGCATTCATGAGAAACCATCAAAAGCAGGTGTGTGCCAGAAGCACCAGGACTTGTGTAGCGACTGCATTTATCCTTTCTCTCACATTTTTTTTAATTTTTTCAGTCTATTGCTTTTGCTTTAGTTTTTGTCTGCTGTCTTCTGTCGTAAAAGGGTCATTCCACGCCAAACGTCCCCGCCCAAAAAGCGACCATCGTTGATTTTCTTGAAAGCAATTGGGCTAGATGGTTATTGTGTGAATCAGGTTTCACCAAAGTATTTTGGTCGAAAAAATTTTTTGATCACGTGAGCGCTCTTTGAAGTTTCCGCAAAGAAGCAATAGTTGGTTGGAGGTAATTTTTTTATTCGAGTCTGAAAGTAGGTGTAATAACAAAATTTATTTTAGACCATTCTAGGGGCATCCTTCTTTCATATAATGTGATAATTGAATGCATTTTAGAATTTATCGCGTTTATTTGGCTCAGTAAAAAAGCAATAAATGTTGCGTTTTCAGAAATGTTTTCGCATAAACTGCGCAAATTTTTCAAGTACAATATTTTTTCTTCCTTTTCACATGTTGCTATAGTGTATGCTAAAAATAATTTGAAATTCTTAAGGCATATAGCTTTTTTTTTAGAAAAACACCTCCAAAGTTGGCAAAAAAATTGATTTTTTGCGAGATTCATGCCACATTTAAGCCTTAAGGCCCTCCAGATAAAAATACGCATATGTTTGATAGCTCAATATGCGCACCGGCCTCTTAGATTGTGATTTAGAAATTTTTGTTCGGGTGAATTTTGTTTGAAGCGAGAAAAAATTTTTGAAGTCAACAACCAATATCACCAGTAGGCCATTGCGTACGTACCGCCGCTCCCCTCGTCGTCTGCTCGTTGTCCGCTGCGCGTCGCCGTCTGCCGCCCAGCAGAAGTATATAGGGTGATCATTTTTAAGATTTATGGAACTTTTAAAAATCGCCTGTAGCAGATATAATTCTAGTACTTGAGCTGGATTGTTCAGAGGCGGGCAATACTTGCACGAGAAATCTAAACGCATATTGAACTAATTAACAAACAACTGCTAATTAACTTCTTAATTACTTACATTACGGCGCATAATGCAATTTACGAATTGTAGCCGCCGAGTTTGAAAGCCTCATCTACTTGAAATAAATTTCCAGGATGACACCAATTTTGAGATATTGTTTCCTAAACTGTGGGACGAAATAGGTAAGAGCTCCGGTTACTTTTGTGCTTCAATGCATAGATGATCATTTTCTTACATAAATCGAAGTTTCGCCCGAAAGTCAAAACATCGATTGCCATAGCAAATTAGTGGACAGCTATAGGAAGTTAGGAAATTTGCAGGCGCAAGTTGGAATCAGCTAGCGCAAGACAGGGGTAATTGGAGATAGCAGGGAGACTCATCGTCCTGCAGTGGCGATAAATATAGATATAGGCTGATGATGATGATAGGACGTAGGGACAGTAGTTTTATCGGCCGTATAAACTTGTAAACATAGGCATACTAAGTAAATTACCAAGTAAACTACGACTTTATTTCTGCCTGTAAAGCGTGCATTTCCTCATAGTTACTGCATGAGTGGCAGAGCATCCTTTTCAAAAGAAGGACGACGTTTTCATGACGTCGAGTACTCAGTACTTATCGTGAGTCTGTATTGATTAAAAGCTGCGACTCCCCCTGTGCAGACGCATGTACTTTATTTTTTTTTTCAGCAAAAATAACCACATGTCTATTCATCACGTTCCACTGAGCCTCATGTGGCCCAATAACCGCGACAGCATTTGCTGCCCAGCACGAGGTCACTTGTTTGATTCCCAGCTGCAGCGGGCGCCCCCATTGAGATTACAACAAAATCCAAAAACGCTCATCAGATGATGTGTTTTAGTAATGCTTGAAGTAATCAATGTCGTTATAATTATTAGAAGGCCCCTGCGGTGACTTCCTTCATAGAGACTGGCTTTCGTACGCAAAACCCCATAATGAAAATATAATGTGAAATCGCGTAAGTACGTAGCTGGCGTTTGTACGCAACGTCCAATAATAATAACCCTAGTTTTTGCTTACGTATTTAATACCCCACCCATTTTTTTCACCGATTCCGCGTCGTTCCGATGTTATAATTTTTAATATCACTTGCTTTCTTGTTTATCAGAGCTATCTGTTCAGCCAATTTTATCTCATCTCTGGAGTTAGACATTTTCACGCTTTGCCATTTGATACTTGGGAGAGCTTGGCTATTTCATGTTGTGGCAAGCTCCTACGAATAACAGAGGACCAGTCTGAAACTTGAGGAGGGTTGGGGGGGGGGGGGGGGGGGGGGGGGGGGTATGGGGTGGTATTCCGACAACCAATGTGGCTATCCTACTCCAGGTGCAACCAAATTAGAAAGGTCCGCTGAGCTTGAAAATTTTCTTTCTCGCCAGACCAGGAATCGGCCTCCCTGGAGCAGTATTTGGTCACTACTTCCGTTATGACTCTGGAAATTAACCAAACAGAGAAGGTGCATTCGTACCAATCATGTGTCATTGGCACTAGGTTCATCTGTCACTCCTGCAAAAATTTGACGCATCATTGTGGGCACACATATCTCGCGTTTGCGGTGTTCTTGGCGCGGCGCGCATGTGAGGTATTGTAGAAAATCGGTCGCACCAGTGCGCAGCTTTTTTTGTCCCTGCACGCAGCCTCTTTTTCTTAAGTGAGCAATACAGGTCGGTAGGTGACGATCGGCGAATGTGGGGCGTCCCGACCGCCACACGCGGATATGCAAAGCGACACCCATTGACGAGCCGATGTCGTGACGTTTTGCAGTCAAAGTAGCCTGCGTGCACCCGTCGAACCTGGGCGTCGTCGCGGAAACTGATGCACCGACGATGATATTGTTTTCTTCGTTGGTTCTTCCCACCGACCCTGTTTTCTTTTTTGTCCTCAACTGATCGGAGCCAATGCCGTTCGATGTATTCGCGCCGTCCTTCCGCGGTTCGTGACGTGCACGCGTGCTTTCTTCTCTTCGCGCGTTCCGGATATCTCCTCATCGGCTGACATTGCGAATTCGCGTGCTCAATCCAGTGCACGCGAAGTCTCTTCGGTCTTTCTCTGCTTTCGTGTTCTCGGCAATGAACCCACATTCAAGCTCGTTGCATTCTCTGATAGATCTTAGTCTTAGTTAAACATTATATGCGGGGAATGTTACCGACATACCCTGCTTCCGCTGTTGCTCGCATTTTAAACGTTAGAGCTGTAACCCTATATTTTGTCTGCGTCAGTGCAATCCTCGTGTGCACTGCCGCCTGCATCAGTTCCGTATCTTCACACCAGAACTCAAAGGGCATCGTTGATAAGTCGAGAGTTTGCGTATTCCGGATTATTCTTGTCTATTGCAAACTCCCACAAGGCTGACTCAGTGGCTATAACACACTGCTACTTAGCAATAAGTTGCGCGTTCAATTTCCGACCGCAGCCACCTGATTTCGATTGTGTTGGAATGTAAAATCACCGGTTTCCTTAAATGTAGCAGCACGTTTAAAGCACCCCATGTGGTGAAAAGAAAAAAAGAGCCTTCAACTATGGCATCTCTCATAGACAAAGTGTTGCTTATGGACAATAAGCTTCATTAATGAATTCTCTACCGAAAGTTTCTGGTCAACGTGAGGTTCCAAAATACACAGAACATTTTGTCACCTATCGTTTCCGGCTCCCACCATTGCATAGTTGCTCTGGTTAGCTGCAACCAACGGGCGTCGTAAGTCCGCTTTTGACCAGCCACGTCTTTGACCCTGTAAATTCAATGCTATACAATGAAAGATAATTTGCCCGAACATTTCGACTCGCACACGTCCCGTTCGGCGTGTTTGACAAAGCCGTGCTTGTGACCGAAACGTTTAAAACCATGACCCCGAAGATTGAGATGTGATTTGCTCTTAGAACAATGGGGCGCCACGATTTCAAAAGCCATTCAAAACTTTCACACGCTCAACTTCGTGGTTGGACAGGTCTTCATAAAAAGCAGAATGCTTGCAGTACCAGCACCTATCAATTCTGGTTTGCGGCGAGAAAGTGGCGTCTTAACGCGAAGCTGCATTTACTTCCTCCTCCTTTCGATAGCCTTTCGGTTCCGTCTCTCTGGGAGAGTGGTTGCTTTGAGGGCGCAATCTGATCATCAGCTGTCGCGGTGCAAAAACGTTTTGCAATGTGTTCGACCGCCTGGTAGGAGAACTTGCCAACGCAGCTGACTACTGACATTCTTCTTTTTTTTTATCGTCACGTGACCGCATTGCATTTTGTTGCTTGTATACGACCAAACACACTAATGCCACTGTATGAACGTTTGACCGTCCAAATCGAGAGCTGAAGATCAAATGGTCCCAAACATCGCAAAATGTTTGGGACGTGTCTCGAAGGCCTGCTGTTGATATTATGTTTAGTAGGAACTGCTTCCGACGTTGTAATGCCTGCCTCCCGAAGCTTCTTGTCATAGAAAAAAGACAAACGTCTCGCACATGACGTTATCGAGTTTTGGTCGCATCGATTCGCGAGGTCTTCACCCATCGTTCTGCTGTTGTTTGTGCGCAGTGATGTCGTCGCTGCTCCTGACTTTTGCTGAGGTGATTTAGTCTATTCATTTAACAGGGTGGTAAAATGGAACTGTTTGTATCTTGTACGCGCTTTCTAAGCTGACCCCGTACTGCAATAAACGGAAAGTACCAGTATTTAATTTACTCTCTTTTACAATGTTTTCACATGCTTCACTGTGTTACAAGCTGCGCTAGATATTGATACTTGAAATTGCTACTCATAGCGAATGTACCTTATTTTAAAACAGGTTGTTTGTTCAGATTGGTATATTTTCACTTATCGGAAGATAGTGAAGTCGCTGGTGACGCTTGCGGCGTATTCTTCTTGCTTGTGTATGTTTCGAACTCTTATCCGCATTTATAGGTATCGAGCTGTGCGCCTCCCTTATACGTTAGCATAATTATGTGTTACACTGAGCAGCGATTTCTGGGAAATCGGCGGTACAGACGCATAAACAAACAGAAGCAAATATTTACGCAACCGATAACGCGTCATTCGTTCGCTATCGTGGCCGGTGTCCCAGTTCAGAACTCCTTTACGAAACCTCTTATTATGCAACAGTCCACTCATTTACCTCTAATAGTAACAAAAGCACGTGCGCCGCTTGCGGAATTGCTCGCTGAACTTTACGATCGGTTAATCGAACGAGCAGTCAAGCGTTTAGCATCAGCGAGAGACACAAAAAAAGAGAGAATGAGGAGGAGGTGAGAGGGAGTAAGAGAGGGGGGTAGGAAAGGGTACGCAGGGTGGCTACGTTGCTCTGAATGGAGAAGGAAAGAATAATTAAAAGAAGGAGGGGCCTTCGGATTCCCTCCTTTCACAATAGCTGTCGACATGGCAATGAGACGATTGCTGCAGGGATGACCAATCGCAGCTAGTACTGACGTAAGAAATGTTTTCAGGATGCTAGCACTAATGGAAAAATTCATACGTCTGCATGCGTCTAAAGAACAGTTTGTTATCGATTTCCCGGCGTGTTTAGTGGCTAAATAGTGATGATGTTCAAGACAGCTCTGGCTGGTTACAAACTTTCACTACAAGCAAAACAACTCGACCAAATTAGGTCTGTAATCTTGTAATTGACTCGGAGGTTTAGCTATCATTTTGTGGCTGCCTGCCAGGAACGGCAATGAGGGACATCACCAATGTCGTATGCACCAAATTCAGAAATCAGATGACAGATCAATCATCTGTGTTCATGCAAACGAAGAGGTTGATAGATCTCCATTCAATTAGCATATATAACGACCCGTCGAGAATAGCATCATGAGGTGATTGTTTTTGTAGATATTGTGGATTTGTACGCCAGAAGTGCTGCCGGGAGTTTTCAAGACTGCTATCGCATGGCGCGCTCCCCGTGTTGAAGCTCCAACACCGGAATAACTTTTTTTTTTGCTTTTTTTTTTTTCTGCGGGCGGGGAGCTACGTTGGGTACACGCCTCAATCTCCTGGCCGTATTACACAAGCTTCAACTACGACAGCAATGCAGGGCTCTAGAGCGACACCTTATATACTCACAAAAACGTGTGGAGATCGGCATAATTTCTTTCGTCCTTTCGCTCTCTCGCGTACGTCTCGCGCACGTGGCCGGTTTCGATAAGTCTTCCTCCAACGATCCCGCTCACCCGTCCGCGAATCTCCCGGCGCAAAGGACGGAGCGGCCGCCCGACGGCGACGCGGGCCCAGCGGTGCGTGGCCTTTCAACGCTGGACTGCAGCGTCTTTGATAATGTGAGCGCGGCCAATAAACTCGTTTAATGCGAGCGGGGATGACCCTCCCGCCCGTTCCCCGAGGCGCCATGGGTGGCCGAGCGTGTAATGCAGCTGCTGCCGCTGCTTCCTCGTCGCCATCTGATTAACCGCACGTCCGACGAAATGGACGCGAGTTTTAATATGCCACCCCCCTCGCCACCTACGCAAACTGCCTATACGCCGTCTCCGCCATTTTTGCCACCCGAATGCCGAACGACAGCCAGTCCGACGGCACCGACGTGCGTCGGCACCCTTATCAGCACGCTAAGAAAGAATTGCTCACCGAGAATGGATAAGAAAGAAAACGAGTGGGAGGGGCGGGATATGAACAAGAAAAATAATTTTCTCTCGGAATTACGAGACTTGGTGCTTTACTTTCTCGGAATTTGTAAGTGCGAAATTCTAAGCGGAGGCGATCCAGATGTGCACCGCCCGGCGGGTGTAACAAAGGCCGGCTTATTAATTAACGCCTCCGTGATCAGACTCGCCATGTTGGAGCTTGAAACACCGCGCAGCCTCACATTTGCGTGAAGCCCCGTTTACTTTTTTTTTCACTTAATTAAGAAATGTGCCTTGGGCCGGGGATCTTGCTTCATTTTTCTTTATTCATGCTGGACGCCACGTTTTATCACTACTACTTTTTTTTTTTTTTTTTTTTGCTGCCAGCGAATTATTCATTTTCTTTCTCCGTTTTATTTCAGTTCAATAGTATGGTGCAATGCAGCTGACTTACTCTGTTCCTTTCATCCGCGGACTCCAGTAGCAGTGAAGTTCTTGCAAACATCGGCGCTTGGAGCATTTTAGAGATCAAGCATTCGATACCTACTGAAAGATAGATGATCAAACAGGATTGAAATCAGCTTGATTTTATTTTGAATAAAGAGGTTCAACAATGCCAGCAGTTATATTAACTTGTCCTGACCCTATTTAGTCACTTGCAATATTGTGCCAATGGATTGATAAGCCATTTTATAGAAACCCAACTTTTAACTCTTGGTTTCAGTCAAGCAGAAGTAATGCTTGATAAGCGGTTGCGAACTTACATCAACTACAGTAATAAAGAATAATCAAGCTTCATGAGCGGGAAAGCAGCTCAATGAGTCTATTTTTCCTTCGTAGCGCCGATTCCCGATACCTTGAGCGATTTATAACGAACGAGCCGGAACAATCTTCCGTTTCATGATACCCTCTCCACATTGCCGGATTCCGCAGAACTGATTTGCCAAAAGCACCAGGCTGGAATTTTTGACGTATCCAACGAATCTCTGTGCGTTTTAGTAAAGCAAAAACTGGAAATCTCGTGCAGAACATTTGACGATTATAGGCGCTGGAGACAGAGAGAGAGGTAAAAGCAAAGGAAAAAACAGACAGGATAACCAGGGAATATCTCCAATTAGCTACGCTGTACTGGGGAAGGGGAAAAGGGGTACGAAAGGGGAGAGAAAAGGCACTTAATATGCGCAAAATTTGCATCACAATAGCCATCAACGTGTCAGCGCTGAGTGTTTATGAGGCGAACATTAACCGCCGACGCAGTATTTCATCGTGCGGTTCTGAATGGTTTGTACGTGAGAACTGAATGGTTCTGAATGGTTTGTGCGTGAGAACTTTCTTCGAATACTACCCCGAGGGGAGTGACAGAAGGGATTAAGGGGTTGTTGTTGTTGTTGTTGTTGTTGTTGTTGTTGTTGTTGTTGTTGTTGTTGTTGTTGTTGTTGTTGTTGTTGTTGTTGTTGTTGTTGTTGTTGTTGTTGTTGTTGTTGTTGTTGTTGTCGTCGTCGTCGTCGTCGTCGTCGTCGTCGTCGTCGTCGTCGTCGTCGTCGTCGTCGTCGTCTGATTATCAGTTATTAGGTAATTAAAAATGAGGCCTCTTTAGGGCCGGCAGACCATCCCCAAGTCTCAGGAAAGAGGGGGTAGGAAGGACAGATAGATTGACTAGTGTTTGTCTAGTTTGCATTCCGGCATCCGAGGAACGGGTGGGGAAGTGAAAGAGAGTGAGAAGTCCAGATCATTCGCACTCACTAGTAAACGTGCAGCGTATACCTACAGTCGGGCACTCAATTCTGCCGCCTTTGTGTACAGGAGAAGAGCTCGAGTGCCTGTTCAAGCTGATTCGCTGCGATACCAGGTTAACAGGAGTCTCGCTTCGGTAAAAGGCCAGTCGTGCAATCTGCTCAAGGCACGCTGCTGGACTCTGGCGTTGTTCGCTGAAGCGGGCACAGTGGTGGAGGAGGCGATCGACAGTCGAAACACTTGAAAATGCTTTAGAGTCCTCTCTCCACCTTCTCTCGTGCCTTGTTTCCTTGAATTCAGATCCGCATTCTGACCCCGAAACAATTTTCGCCGCCATTGCATTTATTATTTCACCGAGATTTGCTCGTTGCGACAGGCCCGGCTCTGTGGTGCGGCAGCGAGTGATCTGCAGCACGCTCTTCTTCTTCTAGCACGCTCAATGAGCACGGAACTCGAGAAGGTCTGCGTGCTTTTCATCTTCTTTCGGAGTAACGCCCTGTCATCGTGCTTGCATTCCCTCCTGAAGGTGTGCAATCCTCAGTGATGCAATAATAAGAATCCTAATACAACACGAATACTGAAAAACTGCTTTGTAGCGAAATACCAAGAAAAGGGGTAAACGAGTGCTTTGGTGCTCTCTTAAGGCCATATAAATGGCGCGTTTAATTTTATGTGTCACAATCTTGAAGAAAGAAAGAAAGAAAGAAAGAAAGAAAGAAAGAAAGAAAGAAAGAAAGAAAGAAAGAAAGAAAGAAAGAAAGAAAGAAAGAAAGAAAGAAAGAAAGAAAGAAAGAAAGAAAGAAAGAAAGAAAGAAAGAAAGAAAGAAAGAAAGAAAGAAAGAAAGAAAGAAAGAAAGAAAGAAAGAAAGAAAGAAAGAAAGAAAGAAAGAAAGAAAGAAAGAAAGAAAGAAAGAACAGAACAGAACAGAACAGAACTATGGGGCACAGAGACAGCTTTTACCGATGCTTCCTCGCATTTTAGGCCGACGCCGACAGGGACATTATGTACTTTGTTCGGGCTTTCGATTGCTGTACAACAGGCCCCGCCCTGTGGGAGGAGCAGCAAGGGTCTCTGCGAAGCTCAGCGTCCGTCCTTGGCTGAAAGCAATCACTTTTTCGCCGCTGTTTATGTATCGAGCTACGCTTGCAAAGGACAAATAAAGTTGTCCCTGCTCTTACGTAGCGAAGTTGTGTTGACAGGACGAAAAATTGCGACGCCGAGCGTACGTATTCGCTTTCGCTCAGTAGAAAAAAAAAAAGATGGTGGTGGTTATTTAGCTTTTGCAGCTTGGCCTCTACACCATTATTATTTTTTCGTTTGCTTTTGGTCAATCGGAATAACAATTCTGTGTTCACCCGTGCAGCGTCATCATTTGTGGAATCGAATGTTCTTTGGTACTTGCTCCAGACTGAATGCCCCCTCATGAATGGAAAGTTTTTCGGTCACGCCAATTGCTGTATAGTCCGTGCGACTTGTCGCGCTGACGCAGCAGCTCTACCGGCTGCCGAATAAATGCAGCAGTAAAGAGACGTCTCGGTACATGGCCGGCGGCGATGTCGTCCCGCGCTTCGGAATGGGGACCTGTAAATCAAACCTGAGGCCGCGCGCGGCGTCCTCTCCGGGAAGCGCGCTTTCCCGGCTTGCGGGAGATTCTCTTCTCATTGGAATTGTAAACGAAGCCCGCGTCGTGGGCGCTTTGCGAACGCGCGCAACCTCCTCCGGCGTGGTTACAGTCGCCGCCGAAAGGAAAAACGCGCCGACGCCTGCGGGGCGCCAATCGGCCAGACCGGCACGGCCGATTTGCGCCCCGCCACCACGCATTGCGCGTGCGTTGTTTTCTCGAGCTGCCCGAGGCCCGTAACTCATCGCTGATTGGATTAGACTCGCAATCGCTCGATGCGTCGCCGTGTGCGGCCGCGTGGGCGCCGCCGCCGTTCGCCGCAATTCGCGGTGCGTTCATGCTATAAGGCGGCTGTGGTGGCTCGTCCGGTTATTTATACCATGCGCTGCCCTTTCGATTGAAAGTAAGCAGTTGGTTGCCGGCGCACTGTAAAAGCATGGTCGCGAGGTGATTTGCGCCCGTCAAAAACTGCTTTCAAGGACGGGGATGAAGGAATCAGACACCCTTCGCCTAATCATAAGTCTGGTGGTTAGCCGCTTCATTTACAGCTTGCCGTATTACCATCTAACGAAAACAGAGAGGGATGCGATCAATTCGTGCTTAAGGAAAGCATACAAGATCGCCCGACAAATTGCGCAATGCGCCTCAACGTAAAACCTCATGTCTCTCGGGATTCATAATACATGCGAGGAACTGGCAGAAGCTCAACTGATAACTCAAAGAAACAGACTGGCACAAACGACCACGGGTAGGAAACTCCTTGGCAGACTCGGCTATCACGAGCTCCTAGAAAAACACAACCAAGCTAAACCTATCCCCACAAGAATCAGAAACAGCATCAAAGTGGCGCCCATACCCAGAAATATGGACCCAACTCTACATGCAGGCAGAAGAGACGCCAGAGCTGCATACATTGAGAAAATGCACGCAGACAAACCAAACTCCCTTTTCGTGGACGCAGCAAGATACCAAGGCAGGCAGAAAAGAGCGGTAGCTGCTGTCACTGACTACTTGGGCAGAGAAATCACTAGTGCCTCCACTCACAACGCCACTATCGTGGAAGCAGAAGAAATTGCAATAGCCCTTGCTATCAAAGCGACGGAACCAAACCAACAACAAATAACCATCCTATCGGACTCTCAAGCGGCATGCAGAAGCTACCTCAGGGGACGAGTATGCACCGCAGCCTATAGGATTATACGAGATATAAAACCCCGAGCCAGATTTCACCTTTTATGGGTACCCAGTCATGAGGGAATCAGAGGAAACGAAGAGGCTGACAGAGTAGCTCGTGCGCATGCTACACACCACGGGTGCTCACAGCATGCCTCTGACGACTTGATCCCGATTGACCAGAACTTCTCTGCAATTTTAAACTATCACAGACGAAATAGAATGAAACTACCACCCCCAGATAAGAGTCTCAGTAAGGAAGAACAGGTTACATGGAGAAAGCTGCAAACCTATACATATAACAACCTGCACATTCTCCATAAAATTCATCCCGAAAGATATACAGACACATGCCCATGGTGTGGGGCCACGCCAACCTTAGACCACATTTCATGGGCATGCACGGCATATACAGAAAAGACAAACACAAAAATTACGGAGCATATACAATGGGAGGCGGCGCTGTCCAGCTCACAGGAAGAGGTCCATAGGGCCATCATCCGACAAGCAAGACGGCGTGCGGAAGCCAGTGGGGCCCTTGCCTAGGGGCTCCACCCATTGAGCGTTTTATTCTTCAATAAAGCTGTTCTACTTCTCTGACGTTTCTTTGGGTTCGCCATGCTTCCGGAGCCGTGTACTAGGCCCAGTGCATACCTAACAAGTGTGCATTTTCAGCCTGCTATATGTTTTGCTTGTTTGTTTATTAAAGCACTCATGCAGTTCGCTGAAATCAGGATGACGTGTAACTATAGCACTAGTGTTTCCCTATAAATGGCTGAAGTGAGGCGTGCAACGCAGGTTTTTTGTTTGTTTTTTCTCCATTCGGTAGGCTTCCACCGGAAAGCGACCTCGTCAGATGAATAGTGAAAGGGTACGCAAATTGGAATATTTTTATCAACGCTTCGTGAAAATTACCTTGGGATCACGTCCGCTGGAGGTTCAGGGTGTAGCGTAGCCGCAAAAATTCTAAGGGCGCACCTCGCACCTCTGTGGACATGCCATCCACTCAATGCCAGCGCTAACTGCTTTTATTATTATTATTATTATTATTATTATTATTATTATTATTATTATTATTATTATTATTATTATTATTATTATTATTATTATTATTATTATTATTGCACCGCTCTCGCCAGATTGTCAGAACGTTCGCAGTCCAAATAATAGCCGCAATCGAGGTAAACAGGATGGTGCATTATAGAGACTAGTTTTTACAACCAAATAGAACACACACCGTGTGTGACTCTGGTACCGTTTGTCGGAGAAACAGTTGTGGTGGCGAAACGCTTTTATTCTGGTGCAGGACTTCGTTCTGCTTTTCAGATAGTGCTAAGCGAGGTCTTTTTATTGCGATAGCAATTATATGGACACTTCAACCGGATTTCTGACGTCGGCGTTGCCGTCGCCGTGAGGTTCCGTATAGATTCCAAGGGCGATAAAATCGTCGCCGCGCGCCGTATGCGCGAGTGAAAGCGCGCGGGGGACGCGCGCTATCACGGAGAGCGAACGCACGGCGGAAAGCAAAAGCGACCTTCGTCGCGCGAAAGGCCGTAGGGGTATGGGAAGGAGTGAGGCGGGCGACGCTGTGCTGTGGCACCAAATGCGTATCTTGCAACCGGGCGCAAGGGGAACTGGCCACTCAATCTCCCACGCGAAAGCAAGAAAGCGAGAATGCAGCGCGGGAGGGAGGGGAGGGGGCAGCTTTTACTCTGCCAACAACTGCGCTTGTAGTTTGCCCGGCTGTGGCGGTCGCCCGCACCGTCTCTTAAAAGCGATCTCCACACGGCTCTGACCTTTGTATGCGCTGTGCATTCGCTGCTCAGTTTCCGTTGAAGCGATAGACCGCACGAACGTTCGCTCGCTGCGGCGGCTCCGCTTGCTGCCAGCGTTTTGACAGTGGTTGTCTGCGGTCATCGAGTGTGATCTATTCACGCTTGCTTGTGCGCGCTGACACCACGCTTGTTAATTCAGTTAGTAAGCGAATCTGTTGTCCAAGTTTATGCACCCGATAAAACTACTATCCCTACTCCGAATAGCTCTCTACTAATTTGCTATCGCAATTGATGCTTCCTTCGCCTTTCGGGCGAAACTGCGACATTTTTTTAGAGCAAGTACTCGCATAGATTTGGCACCATACTGTACATTTGGCTCGCATTGTAACAACGTAAGTTTAGTAGGAAACTGTGCACTGCTAATTAGGGGCTCCTCGAGAGAGGCAAGACGGAGAAACCGGTAGGTAAGCCGTCATAGACTCGCCTCTGGTACGTGCATCAGAATCCGCTATTTTACGAGACGCTACGGCCCTGGCCTTCTTAGATACGTTAGGCAACGCCGCATCTCCGCTCCAATCAGACGTGGAAAACATGAAACATGCATGCGGCGGTAATTTATATTATCTCTGACTGCGCATGACGATAAAATGTTGAGACGGGAAAGTGACTACGGTTTAGAGAATTAGTAAGGCTCCTTCCTAGCAACTTCACGGTGGTGTCATCCCTATTACAGGATGAGCGCCCTATTGACAAACATCTCTTACACTATAATTGTTCGCAAGAAAAATATTTAGCCAATCCTGATGCTGCGCATTTTATTAGCGACGATGGCAGGCCAAAAGAAAAAAAGCCTTTACGAATGAAAAATATTTGGGAATTTCGCCCAGAACTGGCACTCAGTGACAACATTGGGACAGTATACTCCACGTATACAAGTCATCACAAAACTAGACTCGGCGGTGTCTTAAACCGCTGCACTTCAAATACTGTACTAATGCACGCATCGCTTTTTGTGCCAGTGACGGGTGTAGCCACGGTCCGAGTATCTTTGACTCAGAGAACGGTCTCGAGTCCAGCCGGTTTAAAGTTGTCCTTATAGTGTCCCTGTACATCGTCCCACGTGTACTTAGTGCTCATTGTCTCCCTATTTTCTCTTTCTATTTCCCCTTTTCCTTACCCCTAGTGCAGGGTAGCAAACCCGATGCTCTTCTGGTTGACCTCCCTGCCTTTCCTCTCCTTGCTCTCTCTCTCTTTAGACTCGGCGGGAATTTCTGTCGTGTTCGTGCGAAGCCTACGAATGCGTTTAGCAGTTTCTTTACGCTCGTAGAAGAGAAACAATGCCACAAATCGTGAAACGAGTTAAAGAAAACGAGGTCTCTATAATATGACAAGGCGCAGACACAGACTTGCGTATATGGCATTACTCACGTGCATGGACACAGCTAAACAAGACGGTAGCATATAAGAGCGATAAAAGAAATGTGTGTATGCGTGCGGGGCGATATTCGCGTCACTCAGGTTTTGATACGTTTGTTGGAAAGGTGTTCGTTGCCAACGCTTTTGTTGCTGGAAGCATTCTTTATTACTTGATATCGTACGCCCGTGGACGTTTTCTGCGACGTCCTTGGTGTAGCGGCCGCAGGACTCTCTCGTGTGGCCCTTTTCTCATCGCCGCGTGAGACACAATGGCGGCGAGAGGCGCAGCTACAGTATACGAGTCTCGCGAGGCCAGCGACGCTGTCGTGGCAGACGTTGCCCGTACACTGGCCCGGCCCGCTACACTTGGCAGTGGAGCGACGGCGTTGAACGCGGAGCCGAGCAAGTGTTCGCTGAATTAGTGATGAAGGCCGTGCGCTGCGCCGCGCGACAGCCGGCGGGGGAGGGCCAACGTGTTGGTTCGGGGCCACCAGTGCGAGCGCCTGATTATCGCCGCCGCGAGAAGCCGTTCGCACGACCGTCGTGGTCGTTTGTCTCGCCGGGCTGCACGCGATACGGTCTCTCTCTGCCTCGCTCGCCCTCCTGGCATGTTACTCCTCCATGTTACGCAACCTGCCACGGACGGGCGAGTCTGCGAGCGCCAACAAATTGAAAGCGGCTGTTGAACACGCCCGCGAGCAAATGCGCTATCGTTGCGCGAGCGGCCTCTGCTGCCTGTCAACGCACAGGCGGCAGCAATGTTTCGCTCGACTGATTACGATTATCACACGAGCGAATGCACTCGATAAGTGAAACGTCATTCGTCTTTATGGGAGCCCATTATTGGCACTGTATGACTGTGCGTGCATCTGTAATGCTGTCAGCTCGAAACACTTTTCAATGTGAGCGTCGCGAGGTGACACAGAAAAAAAAAAAAAAAGCACACGTGAACGTGCGTGCGTGCGTGCGTGTGGCGTCATGTGATGAGCACGACTGAAAGCGCTTTAAAAGCTGTCGGACATAATCAATGTTAATAAAGTGGACATACATTTTATGTAACTGTAATGTGCACGTGCTTTCGGAACTTTGTCCATAGCGTTCTAGAGATGCTTATATTGCGCCCGTTAAATTATACTCAGAAGTAAAAGAAAACGTGCAGTTTTTCCTTATTCTCCTTTTTTTTTTTTTTTTTTCACTGAGCTGCTCTTTCTACATGTGGTAGTCCTCGTCTGGACAAAGAACACGACTCAGCGAGAAAGACAAAGACATGATGACTGGTGAAGTAACCTCTGCAATGCCGATATGTAAATGCAGAACTGCACACGATCAAAATTTTCTTGTACTTGGCTCGCGTACATGGGAATTTCCCCCGTGCAATACAAAAATTCAAACATAAAACATTTAGTCGTAAAAGTTCACTTTCTGCTACAGGGCTGCGCTCATCAAGGTCACAATTTTTAAGGAGCGATTTGGTTGTGTTATAAACGCCAGAGATTCCGATCAAGCTGCGGCGGCTGTCAAAAGTCCGCGTTTCGTACAGCGATTTCGCTTCCAAACTCTCAGCGAAACAAGGCGGGCCCGCACACACCGCCTTCCTTGGTGCTTAAAAGTTGTGCTTGGTCGATGCCTGACACTGCGCATCGTATACAGATATCCCGCAACAAGAAAGAGCTTATCGGTTGCATCGCAATTGAATTAGGCCGCGCGCGCGTATTTATCTCAGCCATTTGCAACCGCGCGCATCTCGCAGTAGTGCCGCGAGGCAAGCATCGGCTGTTGAGCGTCGACGCCGCACGAACGTCGCATTGAATTAGAAATCTCGTTTTCCGATCTCTAAAAAGCGATACCCCCGAGAATGCGTACTGTGCTCTGCTTCGAAACCGGGGGCCGATCAAAGAAACCAAGCTGCGCTGCGGGTGCGTGCTGCATGGCCACTTAGAACACAGTGCGAGGCGCGCTCTTTTGTCGCTAATGCAATAAGCCGATTGATCGTCGTCGTCGGGAGGAGCCTTTTCTGTCGCAAGCGACGGAGCGCGGAGGACGGCGATTCGAAAGTCTCACGGAAGTGGGCGGCGTCGACCACCGCTTTGCAGAGCGGCATCCCGAGGGTGATGAATCAGTCCCAATGAGCCTGCAGTCGCTTTCTTTTCGTGGCCCCGAAAGATGCGTGGGGCGAAACACAATTACCGGACACTGGGTTGGCGCCTTCGGGACGTCTCGAGCGCCGAAGCTGTTTCTGACGCTCTTTCCTCGGGAGAGCGACCCGTTAGCCTTGCCAGCTGCAACGAGTCAGCAGCGCCGCACAACATGACGGCCACTTTGTGTTTAGAAATCGAGCGACCGGTGGCAAGGCGACGCTGGTCGCGGCAGTAGACACATCCGGCGGCGCCGTCCTGTTCATTGCAAAGCGACGAGGCCAATGAGAGCGCGCTCAATCGATGGATCGGCGGCCTGATCCGCTCGCTGATCTGCGCCGGGGATCTATTGCGACGCGGGCACAGAACGCGTCCCTTCACCCTCCGAAGCCTTACGGTGCAGTCTTTGCCGAGGCGTCGCATCGACCGGCGGGCCAAGCCGGCCGCGACAAATCTCGGTGCCGAGCCTGCAGACGCGGAGCCCGGAAGTTTTCGGACATCGCCAAGCAACTTCTGACAGCTCTTAGCGGGCAGAGCCGTTTCTATCGGCGGTGCGCTCTCTTTGTTGGGCGCCGGCCTCGGCTGTTTGTTTGCCTGGGCGCTTAACGCACGGCTCGGCACTGAGAAGAAAGCCCCTGGCCGTCGGGCAAGCGTGCGTGAGTTGCCGGTGGCCACTTTAAGGAGGCCGGTCGTTACGGCTAGGACCCCCTTTCCTGTCGGAACTGGCTCCTCGCCCCACCCTCCCTCGGAGCTGGGATGTTTGGGGTCCCCTTTTGTGCGGGGGCCCCTCGGACGGCGCCGGTTGCGGAAGCGAGCCGCTTCTCCGTCGAAAAGCGCCCTGATGTATCGACCACCACACGACCCTGTTTGATCTGAGCGTCGTGGCCTCAAAGCGGGCGACAGTCGACGCCTCGACCAGTGGCAAGACAGATGCGCGCGACCGGTGAGCTAATGAACGGACAGCGCCGCGCCGTCCCAGAATTGCGCCCTCCCTCCCCGCAACGCGCCCCAAGATCCATCGACGCGGCTGCGGTGATTATCGGGGATCCGTCCCGTCTTGTCGGCATTTCTCATCTTCGCGCAGCGCTTTCGGCACCTCTTGTTCTTTTACTTTCAATCTTCGCTTCTGCTCCTGATTGATTGCGCGCCAGGTTTATCTTTGCGTAAGAGTGGTGTTCTTAACCAACAGGACTCGACGTGTAGGGAGAAAGTTGTGCGCGGTGACTGCGCTCGTTCATTGTCGTACCCTCGAAAAGCAGCGCTGCCTCGAGACCATGAAGAGCATCCGCACGATAACGTCTCAAAGCGCGCCACAGATGGTCACTAATGCTGCTCGTTTGTCGTCACAGCCGTTACGCTATATAAGCGTTACAGTTATTTATAGTGTCTTATTTTGTTCGAGCCGTTGGTTCGTTGCAACAAAATCTCCCCAAATTGTTAGGTCTGACTGATGGCTTTGTGAATGGCACATTTGTTCTCTGCGGGATACTTTCTCGGTCCTTCCGAAATGCAGTTAGTTCAATTCACGTAGAAAGTATCCTCTTAGCAACAATGAAAGCTGCAAGGTACAAGAACGGACTATGCTGGTCATACATAATTTATTAACACGAAAGTGTTTTATGCCGGGGACCACCATCAACTTCCTGTAACGGATGTGACGTCGCTCAACCAATCCATTGACGGGATGTTGAAAGTGCCAGCAAGCAAGAGATTTTTGCAATGTTTATCAGTTTCACACAAAAATTCATTCATATTAACAAATGAAAAATACGTCACAGTTAGGTGGACGGTAAAAATACGGAACCCGCCACGGTGGCTTAGCGGCTACGGTGTTGCGCTGCTAAAGGTGCCAACCGCATGCACACGATTTTCGAGCGACAGCGACAAGCGACGAGCGGCAGGTTTTGCCGTCGCGGAGGGCGATCCGTCGCTGTCGCTGGTCGCGTCTCCGGTTTCTGGCCAGCCAGAAAATATCGCTTGTCGCCCGGAAGTCAGCGCGACAACATCCGCTGGGGACAGCGATTGCGCAACAACATGGCAGCAATCAGTCTGCCCGCTTCGATCTGAATTCGCTCTTGCAACTTGCTCTCAGCTGTGACAGCATGAAGCACGACCCTGTTTGATCTGAGCGTCGTGGCCTCAAAGCGGGCGACAGTCGACGCCTCGACCAGTGGCAAGACAGATGCGCGCGACCGGTGAGCTAATGAACGGACAGCGCCGCGCCGTCCCAGAATTGCGCGCTCGTCATCGCTTTGGCATCAGTCATCGCTTTGTCTCATCGCTAGCTGAAGGCAAAGTATCGGCGCTCTCTTGTCGTTATTATAGAAATCGGTTGTTTGTTTTACGCTGTTAGGCCTGAGACGCCATCGAGAGCCGAGAAAGCGTTTTAAGTTTTACTCACCAGATGGCGCCACGGCATTTTACGCTGGCGGTACCTTTTAGCCACCGTACTGGCGGCATGGGACGGATTTCCACTGGTGATGATAGCATATTTTAGCTAGATCTAGATAAAACGTTGACCTTTTGATAAGTTTGAAATTTCTTTACGCGCGCACGATAACATTTATAACACACAACAATGTAAATCAGTCGCTACTCTTTTTCGCGATGTCGCGTTCATGTGGTTGCTCCACGCCGCGACATGACAGCGCGACAGGGTGTGCCTGTCGCTGTCGCTTGAATATCGCGTGCATGCGGTTGGGCCTTGAGAACGAGGCCGCGACGGCCGCATTTCCATGGGGCCGAAATGCAAAGACGCCCGTGTCCCGTGCATTGGGGGCACGTTACAGATCTCCTGGCGCTAAAAAATTAATCGTGAGTCCCCCACTACGGCGTGCCTCATAATGAAATTGAGCTTTGGTACGTAAAACTCCAGAATTCAATTCAATTCAAAACCCGGCAAGTACAGGATGGAAATCGTCCAAGAACACTTTCGCAATGACGCATTCAATGCCTGCTATATCAGGTAAAGTTTGAACTTGCAAAGGTTCGTGAAACAACAAAGCAACTCCACCTCCTCGAGAATCGAGGTCTTTCCGGTAAATTTTGAGCCCTGGCGGTATTATTCCGAAGTGTGGGATACTGGAATGACACCAAGTTTCTGATGTTACAATGACATGCGGCTCGTGCGCCATTGCTGTTAGTCGCGTAGTGTATTCATGATGCTGCGATCATTTATATTCATGCAGCGGCAGTTTTCTTCGGTGCCCGAGAAACTTCATTGCTTCTTTTTAGACATTTTGTTGTGTGTAATAACGTCAATTAATTGCAGCTGAGCAGTATCCCAAGCATACATTTCTCCGCTTGTGATGACCTTGTTGTGTGCAAGATTCACTTATCCGCCTTATTTTCTTATATCTGCAGTCCTCTCCTATAGGTCTTATTTGTCTAGTTCAAGTCGAAGAGTCTTCTGGAATCGAGGTATCTTTCCCTTTACAGTTTTTGAGTACACCAATCTTTTCACGGTAGTCGATCAACCTGAGCACAATTTGCCTGTTTTTGTTTTTTGCTTCTCCCGTCCTATCCGGTGAATTCTTTCGACTGTCGACACGGTGATCCCGACCGTGTTTTGAAATATTTCGAACACTACGGCATTTGTTAGGGACTGAATTGTTTCATCAGCACGTTCCGGTAAACCGAATACGAGGAAATTATTGCGTCTCCTCTTGTCTTCGCAGTCCACTAATTTCCTTTGCATGTTCTGAATGGTTGTCTCAAGGCAAGAAAGTTTGTTCGAAACTTCTGTGAAGGCTGCTGCAAAATTTTCAACCTTTGATTCGTTTGTGTCAAGTCTTGCTGGCATGGCTCTTTGGTCATAAATGATTTCACGCAACAGCTCCTCTGTGTTGGTCCCGAGGTTCGACTCTACATCACCACATAACATGAGCAATGAAAGTACAAGGTCTTTCACAAAGGAGCACAATTTGCCTAGCCAAGTGGGGCACGTCAGCTGGGTGAAACAACGGTCGCTAATTTTAAACGTAGAATATTTGTTACCAACCTGCATGAAATACAGGAATCGGTTCATACTCGTTGGGGAACAGCCGACGTGCCCACTGAAGAGGCTGCAGCATGGCCTGCTTCTTATAGTCACCGGCTCTGATGACGTCGAACTGGGGTGCGGAAGCACCCTGTCGCAATTGGCCGCCGAGGTAACAGGAAGCCCATCTGTGCAAGCGCCTCCAGTACAGTTTGTTGGTACGACGGTATGCTTTTCCTCTTCTGCCGATGTGTTGGTCAGTACGGCTGAGCCGACAAGAGCAATCTGCATGAAATACAGGAATTGGTACAGGCTAGGGAACAGCCGTCGCGCCCACTAACGAAAGCGACTAATCATCAACTCAGTCGCAGCAACTGTATTTCCGACGCGACGCCCATTGGGTCGGACACCACGTCGTATACTAACAGCACGCCGCCTTTCGCTAGAATCATGGCCCACGAATATCCTAGTGGGACGCATGGTATCAGAATCCAGGGACTGAAAGTTCGTTTGCATACTCAAGCTTAGTGTAAATATTCTGTAACAGTTCATATACTGCGTTATTACAGACCGAACTGTTTTGCACAAACTAATACGTAAACTACGAACGTCTGACTGGGTTCTTCAATTTATTTATTTATTTATTTATTTATTTATTTATTTATTTATTTATTTATTTATTTATTTATTTATTTATTTATTTATTTATTTATTTATTTATTTATTTATTTATTTATTTATTTATTTATACATACTGCAGCGCAATGAGCGCTATGGCAGGAGTGGGTTAACAGAGGGAAATATACGCAGCAAAATACCATACAGATGATGGGCCGAGACCATACATCTTGGATGGCGGATACAAAACTTTGGGATGAGCATGAGCAAATAGACCCAGGTAAGGAATTCCAGTCTTCTATGAAACGAGGGAAAAAGCTGAATTGAAACATGTTGGTGTTTGCAAAGTAGGGCAACAAGTTTAAGTTGTGATGTCGTCTGGCTTAAGCCGTGTCGGGCTTAAAAATGCTTTTGTTAAAAATGTAGCGCCAAAGCTCCATGGTCATGTTGAACCCTCCAGTCCTAAAGCCCGCCAGGCCATTCTACCTAAAGTCCCTGGATAAGCTGTCGACTTGAAGTATACGTATGTGATTACACTGAGCTTCGTCGTCTTATGCGATAGAACGTTTCTTTGGCAGCAGCCTTCTGTTAGCGAATGAACTGTGCAGGAGCACGACCATAAAAAAAAAAAAATGGGTGTCATTCGCCCAACTCACAATGTAGAGCAGTGGCCTTACCATATGCTGCTAGCGAAAAGCGCACCAGCGTGTCTCGGCAAATGCATGCACCTAGCGGTACGCCTCCTCCAGTTCGCCAGAGGACGATAGCTGCGAATCGGCTAGTTGCATAGCAGAGGCAACATCAGCCGTCCGCCCCTGCATCGCAGCCGATCCCCAGCGGCAGCAGCAGCAAGGCCTTCTCATATGTCACGTAGTAATATCGCCCGGATGTTGTAAGAGCCTCGGCCAGTTATCCGCGCCAGTCCATCTTCCTTTGCCCTGCCGCGCTGCGCGCGCGCACCGCGGAGCAGTTGCACCACCGCTATCTCTCACGACTTCTCCCAGCCTCTCTTCACTCTTCCATTTTCTCTCGAGCCGACTGCGAACTTTCCGATCTGTTTGTTTGCTCGGTATTTTTCGCGTTTCTATACCGGTACACCCTCTGCTGGCGTGCGCTGGCTGCTTTTGGGACTCAATCCGGCGAGTGTGTTTCGCCGGCGGAGGAGATCTGGCCTCCCCTTCCTTCCAGCCCTGCGGGACTGGCCACGCACGCCGCTGGAGCTGATGGCCGGTTCGGGCCCCTGCGCCGCCGGGCGCTGTCTGGCCCCGCGCGAGAAGATTGGCTCTCTTGGTCTTTTCCGCACGGCGTGGTCGTGCAAGCCCCCTCGCCGTTGCGGCTCGGCGGATCTCACATCTCCAATCAATACGACATGACGTAATGTCGTTGCAGCGATACCCCGACGTGGCTCCATAATCGCGTTCTCCCGATAGTCCTGGGATAACAACGCGCGAGAAACTGAGAGACGTGGCGAAGCGCCTGGCTAGAACGCTCACCAGGCCCGAGCTCGGTCCACCACACTATACGCAGGAGAAAACGGGGATACAAGACTACAACAGGCGGAAGGATGGTTGAGGGCTCTGGTGCATGCGCCGCGCGCGAGCACGCTCAATTGCGCCGTATATGAGCACAGGCAGCCGTCGGGAGCCTGTTGACTTAAATTACCACACAGCGTTTTATCTTTTGTGTACGCCAATCAGTCGTGGCCTTAGCTCAAGTATATATAGCCGTTTCCGGGAACGGTTTGTTGCGTAAGCCGATGCGCAAGCTGCATGCTATGAGAAACGGCGGTGGTTTTCGAAGCGACGGCAGTGGTGCAGAACATGTTATTGTTGACACGGCGGTGAATTCGCGCTATGGTTCCGTCCAATCAAAACCACTCATCCGTCGGCAAGGCAACTAGCGGCTTATTTTCCTTTGCGCCACTTTAAAAACTGTTTGTTTATTCTGGCTGAAACGCCCATTTTCAACTTGACGTGCTCTTCTAGAAGCATATGCATGTCTTTAGTGGACGCTTCTGTAAGCGCGAATCTCTTTCTCAGTAGCCTTTCTCAGCAACAGTTTCAATATGTTCTGATCGTAAAGACACGTTTGTAGGTTGCGCAATGCATAAACTCAATGCGTCACGGCGTTCGCGAATCCCTTCAGGTGTACATCTTCAGGGGTACCCATGGATGGACAACGCATGCAGCTTTACCGAATGCGTACTGCTTACGCTTGAGCACCGGTCTCGCACCACAAGATTGGGGCAAATCATACAACAAACTCTGCGTCGTTACGCACGTTCTTGAAAGCTACTTTCCGATCACGCCGCTTTCCCAAGACGGCGTCATTTATTGCCCTCGAAGCTTGACACAAGAGTCGCCTGACAGCAGGCCGCTGCGGGATAAATCATGTCGCCAAGAGATTATTCAGACCAGGTATGACGTCTGCCATTTGTTCCTCTAAATTTCTGACTGTTCAGGGCCTCCTTCATTTTTTATTGGTTATATATATATATATATATATATATATATATATATATATATATATATATATATATATATAGATGTGTGTGTGTGTGTGTAAATAGTTTGTCTCTGCTAAATATTACTTTACTAGAGCGCTATTGTGGCCAGGGTGGAGCTAATGTCTGGTAAATGCAGGAATGAAATCGCTTGGCAATACCAACGTCTCTTCCACTACTACCTATTCAGGGTAACATCGTTTCAAGCACTCTGAAATATAAGGAAGCCGAAAGGAATATACAAAGAAAAAAAAAAACCGTCAGACTTTCTAAATGTGGTAACGCTGCGTTGGCCACGCCGAAAGCTGACAGGTCTCATACTACACGTATAGCGACACATGAAGTGCCAGGAACGGGCCTTTGAACATGATCACAAGCTTGATTCAAATCGCATATTCTGCCGCTTAGAGAGAGAGAGAGATAAATGAGATGCGAAAGGCAGGGAGGTTAACCGGAAGGAAGATATCCGGTTTGCTACCCTACACTGGGGAAGGGGTAAGGGGAGACATAATAAAGATACGTTGCAGCAATGGAATGCCGAGGCGCGATGTTGAACGGTGTGGTGTCTTCGGGTCGATTGCGGGCGTCGGCGCACGGGGTCATCCGCAGCGCCCACAGGAGCAGCACTGCAGCGTCAACAGCTCGTCAGTTCTCTTTCATTGGTCTGACGGCGCCGCGACTAGTTTTGCTATGCGCGCTTCCTGTGCGTTTGCATTCGGTGGCCGTAGAGAAGACGCTGTCGTTGCCATATCTCAGCGCACTCCCCGCCGACTCACTCCGCGCTGCCGCGCCTGCTCTACACACACGCCACGCCGGTGCTACAGTCCCGTCTTCCGCCCTGCCTCATGGCGCGATGCAATGCATGGGAGCGCCAACAGCGCCCGCGGTATAGTCGCAAACGGGCTCCCGCCGGTCGTAAAGTTTCGCTTGCTTCACCGCCATACGAGAAACGTAGATCCTCGTAGCCAGCTCGCGTCGCTCTTCGACACGCTCGCACACCGCCTCGCCTTCTTCGGTTTTCTTTTCCAGTTTTCTCGGCGCTTGCGTTTCTGGGCCGACTCAGCTAACCGTACAGCTCCCGGGTGTCTCCGGGGCCCCCGCTTGCTCGTGCGTTGCCCAATGGCTGCGCCGTTCTTTCTTCTTCCCTCTCGCGTGGCGCGCAGTTCCTTCGCCTGTCGGGCCTTGTCGGAGCGCGCGGCTTCCTTCATGACAGAGCCGTGATATAGGAGGGTGCAAACATTTCAACTCCGCCGTCGTCGTTTACGTCGTGGCGTGCTGCTGCTTCATTGTACGTGCGGGAGGGGAGGACGGCGTATATGCGCTCTGCAGAGAAAGCACTAGCTGACGGCGCGTTTGCGCCACTGCCGTTGTGTCGACACATAAAGAGCAAGTCTAAAATTATTGATAGTATTTTGTCCTTTCGTTCTTACTATTGGGAGTAAATATCCAGCCTGCGACCATTGTGCGCAAATTTTTACACGTGTGTGTACTTCTGCCTCCGATTTCGCAGTGGCCGTGCGATATGCGTCAAGACGAAGAGACGAGCATCTAATGTTTGCTAATGGCGGAATAGTAATGCAAAAAAGTGCGAATGGTTCGATGAAGGGAAATGAAAATTCAATTAGAGGAAAATCAAGTGGGGGGCCTTAAATATTCTGGCCTCGTTTGCGAGGCTGTCTGCCCGTTTCGACTTTCGGCCTGCTCTTCCCCTGTGTGCGTGCGTGCGTGCGTGCGTGTGTGTGTGTGTGTGTGTGTGTGTGTGTGTGTGTGTGTGTGTGTGTGTGTGTGTGTGTGTGTGTGTGTGTGTGTGTGCGTGCGTGCGTGCGTGCGTGCGTGCGTGCTCTCAGCAAAAGAGTTTGTCGATCTCGCGTTCTTTCTTCGCCTCTATGTTCTCGTAATATAACGGCAGTGCTAATGATGATACCGCTGTTCTTGGCTCCAGGTTGTAACCAGCCGCCAACAAACCTCTGGTTCACCACGCGCCGGTGCGATTGTTCTGCTTCGATAGAAAGTGTACATCTCCAATACGCGCATGAGGCGTCTCTTTTGCGATGTATAAAATAACGCTCGAGGTGGGTTGTGTCAGCTCGGCTGGCTCTTTCGTGAATCGTTTCAGCGTTTCCGCTTGAGCCGGCCAAGGTCAGTGTTCATAATATGCTCCACATGCAGCCGTCCCTCGATGAGGCTCACCCTGAGCCGGTGACGCAATGCCTAAGCAAGCGGCCGCCCAAGCGAGTTCGATTTCCAACGTTCAAACAGCCATTCGATAAGTCCTTTCTAGCAAGGCTTTTCGGCATCACGAGCAGAGAGATCGAGTCGCCTTTCCTTCTACGTCCCGCATGCGCTGTCCATATAATTGAGCACACGAGCCAACTATCCCGGAAGCCTACGCTGCTGTGCAAGGCTTAGTGTGGCTTTCACATGCGTAACAATCATTCATATTCAAAGAACCTTTCCTTTTTTTCTTCTGATGGCGTAGACGCCGTCGCTCTCGCAGAACCTATAAAAGTGGGATCACATCACAGACGCCGCGTGTCGCTGAACGAACGTGGTGTCCCGTTTTTTATCTTCCATTACCGCTGCGGCCATATTCCTCGGGTGGTATTCGCGCAATCACAATGGCTGGCTATGTCACCAGCCGGATGATGATGACGACGACGTGGCTTCACTCGACCTGGCCTCACTTTCTTTCGAAAAACTCGCTGACGGCGGCGTGGACGTGGCCGCTCGTCGCTCAGGGCTCCATCAATCTCAGCCGCGTCCCCAGAGAAGGGCGCGCTCGTCTGTTCCTCCTCGGCCGACAACCGGCGCTGCTTGCCGTGGCGAGCCCTGCACGGCCGCCGTGTCGGAATTCCCATCAGCCGGTCCGTGCGCTCCCTCTTCCGTGCGGACGCGTTTAATTGGTGCGCGCGCACTATGTAGTCGGCACTGCGGCTGCGTCAGCGTGCGTTGGCGGACGCGGACAGGCGTGCAAATGACCGACTCCCGCGACGAAGACGGATGTCTCCGGAGTCGCTGAGGCCAATTCTCTTTCTTGGTGGCACTGCAGCTGTGCCTGCTTCTTGGAAGGAGACAGCTTCTTGACCGTTTGCCGTACATCGTCGCGGTTGCGTAAAGCACGTGTTGTGCGACCTCTGTACCGCCGTCAGTTTTCTTGCAGCTGGCTTTGCGATGGAAGTGATGGCGGGAATGGCCGTTGTGGTGTTGGCGACCAAGATTAGGTCTTACTGGAGTGGTTAGCCGATGATCGTCACCGTTAATGGCATGCGACCAATAATTTCTAGCCACGTTGGTCCTTACGTACGCCGGGCACTGGGCTTAACATATTTGAACAGATAATTGTAGTAAATTTTATGTCGCCCCCAGAACAGTAGGCCGTCGGCCGAGGAGAGTGCGTAGTCTTTCCTAATATCACCGAAGTCGATCCTCGCGGGTGTATCAATGGAAGGATGACGGGACGTGCGAAAGCGCCTCGGGATGAGCACACTGCTGGCAACGCGAGTGAAGCAAGCAGCAAAACGTTGCGCTGCGTCTAAGGAACGCCTATCATCCAGCTGCCCATAGACGAGCGCCCGGCATATTATTCAACTCATCATATTTCACTTGCCGTTGGGCCAACTAAGTTTCGCTGTTACCCTTGGCTTTCATCGCGGACGATGGGTCTTCTGCCAATCCGTTACCAGTGCCGAATTCGCGCTGAAGACTCAGCTGCTCGCTCGTCGATTTCTGAAGCACCAAGGCAAGGCGCCGTTTTATAAATTCCGCCTTGTATTCCTTTCTCGTTTCCCTCCCGAGGCACCGGTTGTGGAAAGTAATAAGGTGCGCGGCGGGAAACAAATCGGATGGGTGTGGGCCGACGGAGGCTCAATCGCCGTTCGGGAACACAAAGCCTTTCCCCCGTGCACCCTGCATTCGGCACTTGGCATTCTGCAACTCGCTAAATCCCGCGAAGCTCGCGTTCTAGACGCAAGCTGCGCCCGTGTAGCTCGCGTCGCCTGCAAACCGGGAGGCGGATGGGGATCGTAGGAGGTAGTGGTCTCTCTTTCCTCGGGAAAAAAAAAAGGCCCACTGCTTTCTCTCTTGCGTCTTCTAACTGCGCGAGTTTTCTCTTTCAGCTCTCGCGAACGCACTGGTAGAAATAAAACACATCCGACGTGTTTACGCTCTTCGCCACTACTTCGCTTTGCATTCCTGTAGGGAAAGGCGAGATTTATTGGCTTCCTGTCGTGTCCCATTGTTTCCAGGAGAACGCCACTGCTGCGCCGTAACCTAAACTCGGCTCGCTGTTCCCCTGCGCAACAATAACACCCAAATGGGAATCAATGCGTCCACGCTTTGCTGCCGCGAAAGCGTACTTCTTTATTATCCGATCCGGCGTGCCTTCCACGAACACGGCAATCGTTCGGCAAAGCAGTACACTCGCTGAGCTCCTGGCGTCGTTTCGGGCGTCGTCGTGTGCGTTTGATGCCCGTACGCACTCGGTTAGAGCCGCAAGAAGAAGTGGTCTTGGCGATGCGCTACATACTGTCACCCGAAAATGACATGTGATTAAAAGTACAGGCTATAGCTCTTGCATTCGCTGCTTGACTTCGAGACCTTCGATTGAGTACTGCGCGCTATCCAGGTTCCATTGCAAGATGCTAAGGCTGCAGAGCGGGGTCGTACTGTTTGCGCTATTGTCTTGTAGAAGAGAGAGAGAGAGAGAAAAAAAGGCAGAGAGACAATACATTTCGTGCGTAACAGCTCTTTGCCATTGGCTGGCCACCTTCACTAATAATACATCCAGCACCAGACTTAGCTAGAATTAGCTCTGGCGAACAATTCTAGCCATAAGAGCTTTTTGTGAATAGGGGCCCAAATGAGAACGTAGACCATTTTTTTAGCGAGCCGTTAACACTTCGAACCAATGAAGAGGTGTCGAAGTGATGTATGACCGGGTGTCGAAGGTAATGACACTTGGTGAGATACCAGTGAGCACCACGAAGCTGTTGAGAACGTTGCGAACAGCTAGCCTTCAAAAACTGCGCACTGAAGGCTCTTTATTAGAATTTCTTAGGCTAGTTATATTGACAGTCAATACGAGGAAAAGTTGTGAATGTGACGTTATTGTTATGACAAAAAAAATTGCGGAAAACAATTTACCGACGATTACGGCGCTCCCTAAAGCGAAGTTTGAGCGCAACTTACATACGTGTTTTCATTTCGCGATATATTGGCTGGCGCGGACAATCTGTCTTGTGCGGCACTTTTCAAATGGAGCGAAGTGTGACGCGACTGCCTCGCTAATGGGCAGATCGCGAGAGGAAGCGCGTGGCCGGGTGCTGCGTGGGTGCGATTCACAGCAGCCGCCGCAGACAAATGCAGCGCTTTGTTTTCATACAGACGACACGCGCTATTCTGGCGCCATCTCATAGCCATCGTCGCCGCAAAGCCCCTCGTGCGCGGCACTACTCTTCTCACGCTTTCTCCATACCCTTGTCCGCCTCATGGTTCCGCTGTACCCTCATCCTCGCTTCGCCCTCGCCGCTTTATTCATCCGCTCTCATCTTTCGCTGTTCATTCGGTTAGGAGGTCAGACGCTCGACGCAGGAACGGGCGCCTAAAAACTGTGCTCTAAAACATTTCGTGCTTTAGTTCATTTTTGTTTTGAGCTAGTGATGCTGTGATCTTTGTTCTATCTTTTGACATATTGGGTTTAGGTGTAGTCAAGGGTTTAACAGAGAATCGTGGGGCCACGTGAAGTCATAGCAATTAAAATTGCTATACTTTGGCTTTGTACGTTTCTAGGTTTGTGACATAATCAATTGCATATATTTCTCTTTTTTTTTCTTTTTTTTTTGATTCTGGGGTTTACATGCGGAACCTCGATATGATTATGAGACACGCTGTAGTGGGCGACTCTTGGTTAGTTTTGACCACCAGGAGTTCTTTAACGTGCACTGAATGCTAGGTACACAGACTTTTCTGCATTTCGCCCCCTTCGAAACGCGCCGCGTGGTCGTGATTTGATCCCACACCCTCGAGCTTAGCAGCGAAACGCCTAAGCCACAAAAAGAGGAGGGGGGGGGGGGGGTCTATTGCTCTTCTGTGACACTTCGTGCTCGGAGAGATTTGTTGAGTTAATGCCATGTTATGGTTGTCAAGGATGCCAATCATAGCATGCTAGTTATGAAGGTTGACTTCACGTTATGATATTCTTGATAAACGCTTCTGCACTAGTGCAAAAGTAAATTACGAAGTGAAATTGTTCAAATTGGACTGCACGCATAAGTGTTTTATGCTGCTGAAGTTGCTTTACTTGAAGTTCTTAAGATAGTAGGTAAAATTAAAAGATTCGTTGTTTGTTGTCGCGGTGTTCTTACTTTTTACTTTCGTTTCTTTGGTACGGCAATGGCCAAGTCCGCGAACCCACGTCCGCACACAATGAATATTTCTTTTGGAAGCTCCTGTCTGAATACATAGGAACATTGGAACGCTGAAAATGTGCCCCGATTTTCACGAAGTTTGCTGCACTAAAAACGACACATAAAGTCTCCCAATTCTAGGAAGTAGTTTTTTATTATTATTATTTAGCGCAGAAATGAAGATTTTGCTTTCGAGAATCGGTAGAATTAAACTTTCTCTCATAAATGCTACAAATTTCGTTCAAACATGTTCGACGGTTGCCTTATTGAGAGCACTTCCAAGCTTCACATGTATTTTGAATAGCGAAACGTGAGTTGTCCCCGAGCTAGAGCTTCCTCTTAAATGGAGTTGGCCTTTACGCGAGTTTTTATTGGTTGCAGTGACGAATAGTGCGTCGTTGTAATAGTACTTTAAACATTTTGCCACAGAGTGCACACCAGAGCAGACATGGTTGCAAAGGTGCCGAAAGGCCTACAAAGCTTGAGAAATCTGGCATTGAAGGAGCCCGCCTACAGTTTCGCTAAAATCGATTCAACGCGCCTACAATGATGTTTTTTCTGCTTTCGGCGACGCCTGCAGAGTCGACGGGGAATTCAGTTTTAAAGATGCGTGCTTTATGAGACGCGTCTCTCTACCTTCTCTTTTCTGTACGGCTGTTCTTGCCTACAGTTAGTTTGTCCCGCAGCGCTTTCTTGCATATACGATTGTCCGAGTTCCGATGCATGTTGCTTTGTTTTTCTTTTTCAGGAACATCTATTTACTTATCCGCGTTCCCGCTGTCGTAATGTTCGGTGTCGACACTAGTCGGCGCTCTTTAGGATCTCGCGTGCTTGCTGCTGATCCTTGTAGACTCGCTGTGTCATATCTTTCCCTATTTCCCGCGTTTCTCTGTACTTTACTGTTTATGCAGATTAGGCCGCACAGATAACGACAAGAAGATGACGCGAGATTGAACAAGTTCAGGCTCTTCTGCCGCGGCGCTGGGAGCTGATCAGTGCTGTCGCCAAGATGGTTAGTGCGGCTAGTTGAGAAGTCACCCATGTCTCGGCGCGAGTGTTCGACGAAGCGTGCACTTCATAGCAGCCAGCGAGCGGGCTCTGACAGGCGTTTCGAGCGCGCGGGTGACGCTGAGCACCCAGTCTGCCGCTGCTGAAGCGCAAATCACTGTCCCACCCACACGCCCATCCTTTCCTGGCTGGGGCGCTCGTTAAAACCAAATTACGCCGTTCCTGGGCAGCTCCTGTCTTGCAGCTCTCTCCTCTCTTCTTAGCACTCTCTCACTAGCAGTGCGCGACGAGGCTGCAGAAGCAGGCTTTCCTGCATTGCTTGTTCGTGGCCGGAGGAAGGAGAGCGATGGAGGCACTAGCGGCCTGCTTGCAATGCGAGGCCCTGGAAGTGTCAGAAGAGGAGGCGATGAGACGAGTGCCGAGGGGTGTTGGAAAACAAGTACGCCGCAGAGAAAGAGGCAAGCACGCACGGCCAACGCAAAGGCGCGGTGACGGGGCTCGGGAACGGAAGCTGTAATTAGGCGGCCGTGCTTTCGGCTCACCCAAGCCAGCGGCCTCGCGCGTTCCCTGCCCCTCGTGCGACCAGTGTCGGCGGCGAAGCTCGAGCGCTCGTCGTCGCCTTCGCTTCTCCCCACGAGTGGTGACCAAACCGGAAAGCTTTGCAGCGTGACTTGCTGCGGCAACAACAGCCTGCTTCTCCAGCGTTCGCGACGACAGGAACGCGTCGCCACAGCTGCGACGGCCTCAATTGGCCAATCAGCGGCCGCCGTGGCACCCGCCACAACGCGCCCCCGGTGCGCCGCCGTCCCGTTTCAGCTCCTTTTACTTTTCCTCTCGATCGCCCAAGTTGCGTAGGGATCGCGTCGTCAGCCGCTCACTAAAGGATTCCACGGGTGGGGGGGAGAGGGGGTGTCGAGAAGGTGCGACCTAGGTTCCGCTTGTTCCATTGCTGTTTGTTGCTTGGCGGCACGGACAGCCGACCGCCGCTCTCGGCTGTGCAATTAGGAGCGCCGTGTTGTGTGCGCTGACAGCAGCCTCCGCAGTGACTCGACGCCTCCCGCTTTGCTCTCGTCAACGCGCGTCGCTGCTCGCGAAGCCCTGTAGCAAGTTGGGGAGCGGCGGGATGCCGGGGTACGGTTCGGAGTGGCCTGACAGCTAGCTCGAGCTGAATAATCAATCAATCCTAGCTCTTCCTTTCATTTTCATTTTATATCTTATTTTAGTGCGTATAGCACCAGTGAACAGCCGAACTGTCGCTTACGTCACTTCGGTCACTGATTGGGGGCATGTACCGTGCACCGAAAGTAAGTGAAGCTCAGTTCTCTGACATGTTCCACTGTTCGCTACGACTATTCAGCGAGAAATACCACTGACCCGCAACTTAGTAGCAGCAACTTTCTTGGGTAGGCATTACATTCACAAACTTCTTTCTGTGGAAATGAACACTGCAGGGGTGGCGGCTTGTGCACATGCGTTAGTGCGCTAAGTCGGGCAGTGCTTGACAGAGCCTTTGTTTCTCCATCTGCGACGATTTCGAATTTTCCAGGCGGCGGAAGAGGAAAGCAGAAAATTAAGTCAGATTGAACAGTCACTGGCGTGTTTTGTCTTATTTTGCTGTTGTAATTAATCTGTTTGTGTTTTCCCTTCCCAGCTTAAGATAACGCGGTTGAGACTGTGGGACTCTTTTCAGAAGCCCTCTTACTTGTGCATGCTTTGTCTCCGTAGCTTTCCATTCATCGTCGCACAAAAAATTGTGCGTGAGTATACCAGTCTTGTTCTCGCAAACGCGCACAGTTGTACGCCTCTTCGATTCGGTTGCGACAACGAACGTCGACTACAGCCTTGGTTATAGCTTACTTTCAGTGCGCCCAGAACGGATCGACACAAATTGTTCGTGGTCTCCATCAATGTTACTGCCGGGAATATTCGCCATCCAAACCATTCTATAGCTATCCTGAATTTTCTGCAGTGCTTTGTGCCTGTCTTTACTCATAAATGAACGTAGAGAGAGTTGTCTAGCAAAGCGAGATGTTAAACGAGGCGTACCTGTGCTACCTCGCCAACACTTCGTGTTATTTTAACGAAAGGTGGTAAAGGCCGGCTATAGGCGGTGTTCTGCTGCGTGTAGGCTGTACATTCTGCTGAGTGTTATGCAAAATAACAGCGGGATAGAAGGATGCAAATCATCCGCATCAACGACGTTTTCTGTAGAAGAGTTCAACACCGTGCGGGTGTCAGCGCCTTAGGCATTGTGGTGAGTGATAACGCTGGTTCTCGTGCATGCGTCGCGGCTTTAGCTAATGATCCTGGCTTTTCTATAGCACATGAGTAACTCGGACACAGCAGATAAGATGCGTTCAAGTAATGACGCCACACTCAAGCGCGCGAAGTATCTGTTCGTTGTTGGAGCCCAGGGATAGTGATCTATCGAACAACCGAAGTATTTGATTTTCTGCAAGAAAATGTGTGCATGCGTATTGCCTATGCACACTTCCAGTTAAAGAAATTGTTCTATTTCTTTCTTATTCACTTCTCTTTTTATTTATGCTTCGTTCAACATTTCTAAATCACGAGGCCTTAGCGTATACCTTCTGGCGTTACCCCCCACATGTGTGCGCACTCAATTTTTGTTAAACTCTTCAACCTGCAACTTCGTCAACGCAAAGAGTCGATATTGTGCCTATGCTTAATACTACTTTATTGGTCGCGCCGAAACAGTCGCAATAAAAGAAAGAGCCGGTAAAATATGTGGAATGGGGAGTCATTGCCTTCGTTTTAAAGCGGCCGTATTTTAGTCTCACATGCGACCGCTTCGCCTTCGCCTTCAAGTCGGCCGTTTATGGCGTCCCATTGAGCCTTTCGGATCTCGCCGCTGCCGTATATACGACACCATTGTAATCAATGATTATTGACCTCTTAAGTTTCACCCCCCTAAATTACAAGGCGCGGTTGCGGAACCTCACAATTTCTTGCTTGCTTGCTTGTGTGTGTGTGTGCTGCTACGTTGTGATCGCTTCTATCTTGCCTCGCAGTTTTTTTTTTTTTTAGTTAGTTTTGTTTTTTTGCCCTTTGTCTCGGCTTTCGTTGTGTTGCGTTTCTCCTGGATCCTGTGACCCGGAGGAAACGTTCCGCCCGTCCACTGTTGCGTACACAAACGTATCAGCCGTTCGAAACGCCCGAGCGCTGCTGCAGAGAAGTATCTCGCTTTACGAGCGTCCATTTCGGTCCGGGCGCGATTTGTAAGCTAAATGGCACGGAAGGCTTCCCCGAACCAATTGACTTCCCCTTTCTCCTCCTGCCCCAGCTTGGTACTCGCCTGGCGTGCGGCCGAGAACTGCCACCGTCGTCTCTACTGCCCAGTCGGACCCAGTCTCCGGGCCAGCCCACTGTTGCAGCAACTGAGCCTGTGTGTATGCGCGCGCCGCCTAATTCCCGTCAACTGTGGCGCCTCATTAAGCGCCGTGCTTATTTCCACAGCTTTGGCGGCCAAAATAAAAGGCGCAGCACGTGAGGTTTAGGGGAATCTTGGCTGCGAAAGCCATACCAAAGCGTTCCAAGTTAAACAGAAACATGGAATCTTCGTACGGTGTCCTTAAAGAATTTACTGCGTCCTTACGTGGGCGCGAACGTGAGACACGCGCCCGCGTACTGTCCTGTTTCGTGAGGCTTCTGCTGATGCGCTGCCTCGGGTTGCCGTGGTCCTTCACTTTGAATGACTTCTTTGCTGCTCTATCCGCCGCTCGTCTTGCTCTCCGTGCCTGATGCAACTTGACTTCCAGGAGCTTCGCTTCGATATCCGCATGCTTCCCTCGTTCGCGCTGTGACGTTAGCGTTCGCGTTTTCTGAGGTTCAAGTGCTCCGTGGCGTGTGTTCCGTTCCGTTTAGAAGTCGTTTTTGTGCAAAACAGCGCACTTTTCTAATAAAATGTACGACCAGGCGGCCCCAATTGCAGCCCTACTTCACGCTTACTCTCGTCGCCTTCTCTTTGTCACTTTTTTTTTACTTGGTTCTTTGTCATCGCTCACGCATCTAGAAGAGCCTCGATGTTTCCGATTTTCTATGTTTTCTCGGAATTCCCTAACTTATCCCCGGAATCACTTTTCATTCATGCGTGCTATTTGGTATTGGCTGGTCATATTCGCTAATAATGACGGTTCGCTTGCATCTTGTAGCATTTATAGAGTAGGAACTTTATTTGCGAATAGGGGCCCTACGTCTCTCGTTATGTTCTAATGACTCGCATACTTACAACTTTTTAAAATTTAAGGTTGCCTCCTCACACAAAGGCACAGAGACTCTCTCAGTCACGCTTAAGTGTCACCCGCTACTTAAGTCTGCTAGTTCTTCTAAGAATACATACATTTAGATACACTATACGCAGAGCCTGGTACAGTTAAATGTCGCAAACTGGAGCACAACTCACTCCTGAGTATAGTGGTGTTCAAGACTTGGCCGGTAGGGGTTCCTTTCGATAGAGGGTGTTATTTTTTTATTATCGACTGCTCAGGACTGGCTGATGTTTCTGATGGCGTAGGTGAAGTGAAGAGAAATCGGACTTGCATAGAGCTGTGGCATTTTCACGATCTTGCTGTCATGTTTGCCGGAAAGATCGTACTTTACAATCAAACATTTGGAGTAATTCTCTCTGGGAGCTCTTATTCCGAGTCGTAACGCAGGATGTACCCAACGGCGTTTGCTCACTGACACTTTATAACAGTGCTATGGATCATTAAACGCTATTTGGAAGTCAGGTTCAATCAAAAGCGTTAATTACATAAAATACACGAAAGTGCTGTGTACGGTGTTTTCTTGCAGATGTATATGTCTTTTATGTTCCATAGCATGTTGATGTGGTTCATACTATGATCCCTACGCTGCGTGTACTTGTGCTACTTTTGCGTATTTCGTGTTACGTTCGTCTAACGTGGACGACGTTGTTTTTCGAAATATTTTGCGGTTCCTCCACGTGCTATTTAAAAAAGCACAAAGCATTTAGTGCTCGCAGTGCCGCGCGACATCTCTAGCCTCATTTTGCGTGAACAGGTGACGGCTGTAAAATGAACGCCGTGTGAAGCACGTGACTTGTGACGTATTTTGCTAGATACAACGTGCTTCTACGACAAATGGCAACGGAGGTTGATGATGGTGGCGGGATGAAGCAACACATGTGGTTTTCTTTTTCTTTTTTTTTTGCATTTGTTTGCTTTGTCGTGTTCTTATACGGCTCTCTGGGTGCTTTTTCTGCACGCACTATCACGCGGCAAGAGTTCGACTTGCTCCGCGCTCAACTATAGAAGAAGGATGAAGGCGTTCATTCTGTCTATTCCTATTCCTGCGTCTCCTTCTCGTGTGTGTGTGTGTGTGTGTTTTTTTTTTTTTATCATGTACGAAATGCCATGCACTCGCGTTAAACCCGCAGCAGAGATTCCGCGAGGTAATCTACAGTGCCTATCACAATGAGAGACGGCAAGCCACGCTGAGCTTACGGCACGATTGGGTTTAATGGAGCACGACGAACCTATAGTCGAGCGAAATGCAATAACTACGAGCGTACTTCAAATAAGGCAGCAATATCATGTGTGGACGGTGCAATATACGCAAACTAGTTCAAATACAAATGAAAAATACGTATAAAGCGAGTATGCGAAGATAACGAACTGTGCACTTTTGCCTGATTCACGTTCTCAGCACTTGTGTTCGCTGATTTGTACTTATTTGATGTCTTAACAGTCACAACGGATCTCATAGCGAATACCAGTGCTTCTCGTACAAGGACGTATTTCTGGCGTGCACTCGCATTGTGCCAGTGCGCTTAGATGCCAGACTGGGTCCCAGAAAACACGAGCCTCCATCTTTTCTCTAAAGTTGTCGCCTTTGTAACGTCTTCTAGGCACTTATCGTGTCTCAACGCCGAGGTTCCCCTAGCAGTTGACGGCAGAGATCTGTCCTTTCTCAGTCCTTAGTTCTATGACTAATAATGGTCTTGAAACGAAGTGGCAGCTCAGTCATTACTCCCCTCTCCGTCTGTACACGCAGCGGATATACCTGATTGTTTTCACGGAGAGGCTTAGCTCGTCAACGAAACATATTTTGCGTGGAGCAGCGGCTTTTTTAGCTGGAGGTCACGGCAATAATTTGACAGCGGTGAAATAAGGAGCACGGAATGCGAGACTCGAGTCTACTACGAGTCTCTGGGTGAGCCTACGAGGATCGTAGACTCACCCAGCAGTGGCACCCTGGTTCTTGCTTTTCGTGTTGTAGGCCGTCCAGTTTTCGACCGGGACGCCGTTTGGGCCAGAGCTCCTCCTATCATGACCGCTTACGAAACTCCTCTGCAAGTTCCGCCCTCTGTTGCGCCACCGCTTTGTGTCCAATCGGGTGGCTGCCGCGGGGACTCTTGCCCTTCGCCGCTTACTGCGAGCCTGCGTCGATACCGCCCTCGCCATTTCCGCTGCTGTCCATCGGCTGTCTGTAAATAACCCCGAATTGGAAAACTCCGCTGAGTGAGTTAACTTTGAGCTCGTTATTCGATCTTGACAGATCAGCTAACTTGTGAAAACGACGGCGTGGCTATAGATGAGCTGATACGAATTTAAGACTCGGCGCCGCCGATCTTATAGCGAGTCATCTCTACTCACAAGTTTTGATTTATTGCAACGTGAGGACGGCTGACAAACCGTGATCGTCAAAAGTAACGAGCCGTTAGCCACCAGGGTGCTGAGTCGTCAAATGTTTTGCCTCATGCCTTGAAAGGACTATCTCGCAGGCGCTGGTTTGTGCACCATCTTCACGTTCTGAAGGAAACGGAACGAAAGTTAACTCGGACACAACATCACCCATCTGTAACCCATATCGCAGGTTTTTGACGCTCACAAGTTTTCCTGCAAGGATCTGTGATCAGCGTGGTCCTCTTCCTAGCATTAGGTGATGTGGCGAGAGTCACAGCACCATAGCATTTGTCAGTGCATTGTGCCGAGCTAATTCTGAAAATATATATGCTGTTTGATGAACGTTGCAGTGTTGCGAAAGCTGTGCGTCCTAACAACGCGTGGGCCCGATTGACTCCCCCCCCAAAAAATTTGGAACTTGATTCAACCTATAGTTGAAGTCTGTCAAAGACAATGTCTCCCTAAGTGAGTACGTGGTGAGAATGGGCGAAGTCACTGCGCACGGCACTCTATTGCGTCAGCCCTCGCGTGAGGAGAGTAGGAGGAGCGTCAGATTGCCTAAAGGTGTTTTTCTGCACTACCTTGTGGATCGGTAGACATTTTCAGACTGCACAAACATTCGCGATCGGCCCACGAAAGAGGCTAGAAACACATATACCCGATACAGAAAAGCAGTAGTTACTCGCTAAAAAAGACATTGTCTTTAAAATTTTGCTGACATCAGGTATTCATCGTGCTCGTGAAAATAATTGGGGTGCACACCCACTACTGGGGACCGGTCCAGAATCGGGTGGCGTCACAAAAGTAAATTTTAAGAGTATAGCTAAATGAAATGTGTGAAACTTTTATTTAAAGAGAGAAAAGTCAAATTAAGAGCATCTTCTAAAGAAGAGCTTTATTGCAACTCGCACAATGTCGTCTTTGTCCGCCACAGTATTGGCATCTATGGCCTCGGAAATACATGTGCAGGCGCCACTACTGTCAGAGTTTGCATGATGTACGTACAAAACCCCGCAGATATTACCGAGCTCTAGTGTCAAGCGATAACTCAGTAGCTAGCGTATCCGGCTCCCAAGTACACATTACCGTAGAGGAATGAGTGGCACTGGCAGTAAATGTTTGTCTTCGTCGTCATGCGGTGATGGTGAAACTTAAGAAGTGGCCTGATGACGCAACACGACGATGACGCAATAAAAAGGAGTGACACGAAAAGCTCCGTTTCGCGCTTCAGTCACTGTGAAGTTGTCAGCTCTCTTGTGCTTACAGGAAATGAAATTCGGCGGCATCATTTCAACTTACTTGTGCCGCCCCTGGTTTCTTCGTCTGTGTGCCGCATTTTATCGCACTTGTCAAAACCATGCTTAGTCCTTTCAGTCTTGAAAGAAGCGTTTGCGCCCTCTTTCAAGACTGAAAAGACTAAGCCTCGGTTCTACAGGTCTGAAGCTGGTTCCACGAGACATTTGCCTCCGCACACGCTTTATATGTACATGTTACCTGCTGACCGGTTGTCGTTAGTGCTTCGCCTATAACACTCCCGTTCCTGCTGCATGTCCTTTTCCTCTCCTGTATTTAGCATACATTTTCCTTCCTTTTTTTCGACAGGCCCTAGCTGTCCTGCAAATGTCTATATATATATATATATATATATATATATATTATCGTTCTTTCCTTTTTGGTACTGTGCCTCACATGATGCCGGTAGTGTTATCAATGTTCTTTTTTTTTTTTGCCTCAACCCACAATCTACGTCTTCGTACACTTCTCTCTATTGATTGATCTCGTCGTGTCACAGCTTCGATAGCAGCTGGCTTGTTCTCTCTTGTCCGCGCCAATCATTGCAGAGGCTATAGCCATGTCAGCGCACCTCCTTGTGTAGGCCGCTTCTTCAGCAGTCGTCACGAGCTTTGCAGGTACTTTTAAAGCCTATAACGACGGCCGCACAATGAGAACGAGCTACTCTTTCAGCTGACCCGCGCGTGGCACGAAGATACTTGGCCTCATTTCTGACCTCAGGCTTGTGAGCCGCCTCAACTGCAAGAAATCGTAAATTGTTTAACGAACTTCCACCGTTTACGCGCCGGTACTTGGTTCGCAGTTGCACGCTTCACTTGCTTCATACGTTCAGACGGCAACAGCAGTCTGATTATAACTGAGTTCGGACTGTTGTTGTCGAAGTGTCGACGCGTCAAATCGTGCAGAGGCATTCGCTCTCCCATTTGGACCTGAGTACCAGTTTTATGCAAGGCAATTTGTTCCTTCGCAGTACAGACCGGGGTTTCAATCGTGATGGATCTTTTGAACTGAGCGAGCACGTGACTGTCATGCTTACCCTTTGTCGTGTCATCCAGTTGCCTTTTTCTTCGCACTTCTTTACCTAAAGCGAGGCTACGCTTCCAAAATACGGATACCTTAGGCGTGTCAAAGCGAAGGAGGCGTGCAATTGCGTCATGTCGACCTTTTTCCGGACCATCTCTCCTTTCTCCTAGTCGTCGGTTCTTGGAGTGCCACGTATCCACAAGTAGACAGCTCCAGAACAAGTCCGCACTTTACTGTTTCATATCGCAGGTCTTACTCTGGGCGCGTTGAGACAAAAAGAACCAGGCGCCACTCAGAGGCAAGAGGGGTGCGCATTCCAGCGCTTCTCGTCGATGCGAGCGCCCCGTTATCAGCGGCAATATATTTCGGCACCTTCCTTTTGCTGAGTGAGGGGCTCTGGTCTTTAGCTGTTATCTCGCTTTTGGGTTTCGAGTGTGAGGCCGGGTTGAGAACGACGCAGAAAAAAAAACCACACACACAATTGGGGCGGATAGTGAAACACTATGTCCCCCTGTGTGCTTCCGCGGGAGGTCTCTCATTTTCAATTCCCCGACGAAAGGCACGCGTCGAAGGTCTCCGCCTAGCACGCTCGCCGCCTTTGAAGTAGAATATTTAATCACGGCACAAGGAGGAGCGCGTCGCAGTTTCCCGTCGGGGAGCCGTTTGATTGCATTGCCGCGGATTCCCGACGGTACGGGGGACATCGGTGACGACGAGTGGGCCCTTGTGTGTATGTATGCCCAAATGCCCGCACACAGACGCACGCACACCGGTGACAGCGACAGCGCTGTTTGCCTCGGCGCCACGTGGGGAACAAAAGGATTCGTTTCGCACAAGTTATAATGCAATCTCGTCTCTAGAATCTTGAATTTCCAGTTCCAGCTCTAGAAACGTGTGCATGCTGCGACTCTCATACGTGAGTGCTGTGCCGAGAAAAGACGTAACAAAGTTAAATCTTTTGTTCCGGAAGTATCGCGCGTGCTTCATGCTGTACAGTATGACTGTACATTCGTGCTTCGGCGCCTGGATTCTTCTAAACCGCCTCTCCGCAAGGATCGCCTTTCGAGCCAGTGGCTTTGACATTTTCATTAGCGTGTCCGGTAGTAGGCTCTCTCGCTTCTCGCGCTATGTGAATCTGGCCATGGCGTCGTACGGTTTCCTCTTCATTCGGGGACACTGGGCTCTCTCTTATGCATACGTCTGCGCGAATTGTCGTAAAGGAAAATTATGTTGAAGAACAAAAAGAAAAAAAAAAACGCTTTGAGACCGCTGTCCTACTGTTCTCCTGTATTTGAGGCAAGGTACTCCTGTTCCCTTGTGTCGTCGTGGTATTATCTCTACTTGCCTTTTCACGTCTCAGTAAGCTCGATACCGGCGTAATTCTAACGCAATCAGGGAAGCTCTCAAAGTTGATTCTCTGCGTTCTGCGAAAACTTTTGCGCACGATGTGTGCAGTAAATGTTTCCATTGTACGGTTACGTTGCATACATCTGTTGACATCTTGTTAGAAGTCCTCTTTGGTTGCTGATGAGGCCTAACTGTTCTGAGCATACTTGCCCCATCTCATGACTCCCTATTCCCACTATTCCGGATAAGGAGCTAAATTTGGTGTAGTTATTTCTCATTGAAATTTTTTTATTGTTTTATTGCTCTCCTCAGGGGTTTGTTAAGTATAAACTGTCCATGATTGCCGCTTTCCGTATGTTATTACGGTTAATAGCCACAACGTGCGTCGGCGGTAAAGGTGGCCATTCCATGTTCAGACTCTGTGTGCGGAACCGCGTTTTTCGTTCTCTTGGTTGCCGGCAACATTATAAACGACACGGCACCATTGTATCCACAATGGAAAGACTAAGTTTATTGATACGTTTCCTCTTTTAGTCCTAATTGTCACCTCTCAGCCGAGTGATGTTGTTCTAGACGAGCAGTACAAGTAAACGTGGCTGCTTCGGTTTCTTGTGAGAAGTGACTCAACGCTCCTGTTTACACAGTCTTTTGTGGCTTGGGCTCGTATTTTTGAAGGGTGCTCAAATATGCGGCTGTATTCTTAATGATGATGCAGCACGCGCTTGGGTGCCGAGCTTTAGGGTCATGGTAAAGAAGCCGTGTGGTCGCATTTAATTTGTATCCCCCCATTATAGCGTCTCACAGGCCCAGTGTTGTTTTGGGACGTTAACCCCAATCAGTTAATCAATCAATCAAAATTTATCTATCTATCTATCTATCTATCTATCTATCTATCTATCTATCTATCTGTCTGTCTGTCTGTCTGTCTGTCTGTCTGTCTGTCGTCTGTCTGTCTGTCTGTCTGTCTGTCTGTCTGTCTGTCTGTCTGTCTGTCTGTCTGTCTGTCTGTCTGTCTGTCTGTCTGTCTGTCTGTCTGTCTGTCTGTCTGCTGTCTGTCTGTCTGTCTGTCTGTCTGTCTGTCTGTCTGTCTGTCTGTCTGTCTGTCTGTCTGTCTGTCTGTCTGTCTGTCTTGTCTGTCTGTCTGTCTGTCTGTCCTGTCTGTCTCTGTCTTCGTCTGTCTGTCTGTCTGTCTGTCTGTCGTCTGTCTGTCTGTCTGTCTGTCTGTCTGTCTGTCTGTCCTGTCTGTCTGTCTGTCTGTCTGTCTGTCTGTCTGCTGTCTGTCTGTCTGTCTGTCTGTCTGTCTGTCTGTCTGTCTGTCTGTCTGTCTGTCTGTCTGTCTGTCTGTCTGTGTCTGTCTGTCTGTCTGTCTGTCTGTCTGTCTGTCTGTCTGTCTGTCTGTCTGTCTGTTCTGTCTGTCTGTCTGTCTGTCTGTCTGTCTGTCTGTCTGTCTGTCTGTCTGTCTGTCTGTCTGTCTGTCTGTCTGTCTGTCTGTCTGGCTGTCTGTGCTGTCTGTCTGTCTGTCTGTCTGTCTGTCTGTCTGTCTGTCTGTCTGTCGTCTGTCTGTCTGGCTGTCTGTCTGTGTCTGTTCTGTCTTGTCTGTCTGTGTCTGTCTGTCTGTCTGTCGTCTGTCTGTCTGTCTGGTCTGTCTGTGTCTGTCTGTCTGTCTGTCTGTCTGTCTGTCTGTCTGTCTGTCTGTCTGTCTGTCTGTTCAATCTAATCTATCTAATCTGAAAACGGTAGTGCGTGAGAGTGACGCCCCTTGTGATTCTCATCTGTTCGCAGAGGATCGAAAGCTGTTCGTGGGCATGCTGAGCAAGCAGCAGACGGAGGACGACGTGCGCCAGCTGTTCCAATCCTACGGCACGATAGAGGAGTGCACCATCCTCCGGGGCCCCGACGGCCAGAGCAAAGGTGCGCATGCGCGATCACGCCGGCCTTTCGGGCCCATTCAGCCATCGCTAAGCGTCTGTGGTAGAAGAAAAAATTCTAGCACTGACTTTTCATCCTCTTGTGAATAAAATCTCAGCCAAAATTAAACAAAGAAGAAAATGTTTAACGTTTGAGGAGACACTTTTAAGCCATCACTTGCCATAAATCACTGTAATTTATTAATCTAAGCGCAGATAAACAGTTTCATTATTCAGTTTTATACATTCGTGAATGCTGCGTGAAATATAAATCCTTGGTAACGTGCTGTTTAAGTTGGTAACGACTTATTTAAGTCGTATTGAAGATGTATTTCTTCGACTAAAATATTGTACTTTTCTTATGTGAGGTGTATTGCCGATGCACTTCTTGAACTATAAATGCAAGTTTATGCTACTGGTTATTTTACACAGTGATTCTACATTCGTATTGCTTAGGAAGATCTGCTTCGAGTGAGAAGTTTATTATGACGAAGAAGCTTCCAGTTCAGGTTGAGTCGAATTTCTTAACACCTATTCAGCATTGGGAAATGGTAGAGAAGAAACCGAGAAGAGTATGGATAATAAGGACGAAAATTGACGTTTGAATGAACATAATGAGGGAAGTCCATTGTAGATCACAAATCCACTTTTAGGGGCGAAGCTCCTTAGGGTGTGGGTCGTTCCCTCCTCTGTAGTAGTAGTAGTAGTAGTAGTAGTAGTAGTAGTAGTAGTAGTAGTAGTAGTAGTAGTAGTAGTAGTAGTATGTAGCCACCTCTAGTTTATGAATTGCTCAATAGATGGCGTTGTGTGTCCGTACGTGAAAGAGACGCCGCATGTAGTTTTATGAAGTGTTCACAAGAAGTCCGTAGCTCTTGTTGGCATGGAGACCGCTATGCATGTATGTATACGCATATGTATATGTATAGTATAACCGGAAGCCGACTTCCGTTTCCACTTCCGGTTCCGCTTCCGGTTCCCGAAGCCAGCTTCCGGCTTCCGGAGAACGCTTCCGGCGTTTTTTTCTCTCGTCCGTAGCTAGGTGCGCTGCGGTGCACAAGGGCGTTCGTCCCCGACGCGCGTTCTCTTTCTCTCGTTCCCGACGCGCGCACTCTTTCTTCCTCGTCCGTAGCTGTGGTTTACCCGAATGATCCCCCGGTGCTTCGCCCACTCATCATCATTCACTTCGTAGATATGCTGTGATTTTTTATTTCTACTTTCTAAAGTCGACTTTTTTGTTGGCAACAGATTTTAAATTTAGAACTTCCTACAAGCAGGCTTCAAAGCTTGAACTTTTTTTCATGATGCTTTAATTTTACGACTATGTAATTCAGAAATAAAAACGGTACCTTGCACTCGGCCGCGCAAGGCTTGAAACAGCGAAGTTGGGTGATCGTTGCCCAGCATTTTCCGGAAGTGCGCGCGTACTTTTCATCTTATTACTCATGATGATGATAATGACTTTTCGCACGTCTTGGACTTACGGCCGTCACTGCGCGTTACTTAGCACAGCTTGCAATGCTGCTACCGCGTTCCAATGTCGACACCGCATTCCACCGCGTTGCAATGCCGACAACGCGTTCCAGCAGATCCGCTCCGTGAATCTCTCTCTCTCTTTCTCTCTCTCTCTCTCTCGTTTTCATAATCTTTATCTCTCTCCCCGAGCATGGCGCGCAAAACCTCTTCTTCACCTCGCAGAGCATTGGCACGAGCGCGTGCGAACGTGCCAGCTGTGGACGAAGACGACGACGCTCGAACGCAATTATGCAGTTCAGGAAAATTAATCTGTCTGTTGTTCTGATTACTAAATTGTACATTAACTGTAGTTTCAGAATGCATATCTAAAAGTTCAGGTGCTCAATTCTTGGCCAATCCCCCGAAGTGGGTACCGGTCATGTGCTGAGGACATCATCATCAGCAGCAGCAGCAATCATATGGTTCGCATAAATGCATGTTCTGCAAGCGTGGCTGTATAGCCTAGTGGCTACGACGCTCGCCTTGGGACCGTAGGTACGTGGGCTCGAATCCCGCCTCGGCAAGAAAGTTTAACAGCTATACGCTGTTAAAACGATATTATACTTTCGTAAACTGCATATATATGGCCATACAGCATGCACAGCTTCGAAATATCTCATTAATTTGTGAGTAGGACTTTTACGAAACTCCCATGCAAACAATAACGTATCAGTTTGGCTTTGCCAACCTAACGAATACTGATTGTAACATGATTATATCGTCTGTTTTCGGTGCTATTACTCAGTTATTAAGCTTCATCAAAGTCACTCGGAATTGGCCTCCCTGGTGTAGTATTCGGCCACTACCTCCCTCATGACTCCGACAATTAACCCATGGTCCTCAGTCCCCAGTGGCTGCGGAGCACCTGACCAAGGCGGCGGTCAGACCTGCTACGTGGCAGAGGGTGCTAAGAATCTCTGGGTCCGGACAGGCCGCCAATGGAAACTGAACCTGGCAACGTTCAACACGCGCACTCTCTCGAGTGAGGCTAGCTTAGCAGGACTATTTGAAGAACCGTAACTTGGTTGATCACAGAAGCAGCCATTGAAGTGGGAGGCAACGCATCAAGGCAACCAGTAGGTAAGCTCTCCCAAGAAACAAAGGACCTAATAAAGAAACGACAAAACATGAAAATGTCCAACTCAAGAGATCAGATAGAATTCGCTGAACTGTCAAAACTGATCAACAAGAAGAAATTAAGGGATATTCGAAATTATAACGTGGGAAAGATTGAGGAAGCCGTAAAATATGGGCGCAGCATTAAATCAGTAAGAAGAAAGCTTGGCATAGGACAAGGCAAGATGTATGCACTGAAAGATAAGCATGAAAATATCATCAGCAATTTCGATGACATAGTAAAAGCAGCGGAAGAATTCTATACTGAACTGTACAGTTCCCAAAGCAGCCAAGCTACTTTAATTCGAAGTATTGAAGAACAAAATACAGAGGCTCCTCCTATAACTAGCGATGAAGTTAGAAGGGCCTTGAAAGACATGACCAGGCGAAAAGTTGCTGGATAAGATGGAATAACAGTAGATTTAATCAAAGATGGAGGAGATATCATGCTTGAAAAGCTTGCGGCCCTTTATACGCAATGCCTCACAACTTCAAGTGTACCAGAGAGCTAGAAGAACGCCAACATTATACTTATACATAAGAAGGGAGACGTTAAAGAATTGAAGAATTATAGACCGATTAGCTTGCTTTCAGTATTGTATAAAATATTCACCAAGATAATTTCCAATAGAATCAGGGCAACACTTGACTTCAGCCAACCAAGAGAACAGGCTGGCTTCAGGAAGGGATATTCTACGATGGATCATATCCATGTCATCAATCAAGTAATCGAGAAATCTGCGGAATACAATCAACCTCTCTATATGGCTTTCATAGATTATGAAAAGGCATTTGATTCAGTAGAGATACCAGCACTCATAGAGGCATTGCGTAATCAAGGAGCACAGGAGGCATACGTGAATATCTTGGCAAACATATACAAGGATTCCACAGGTACCTTGATTCTCCACAAGAAAAGTAGAAAGTTACCTATGAAGAAAGGAGTCAGGCAAGGAGACACAATCTCCCCAATGCTATTCACTGCATGCTTAGAAGAAGTATTCAAGCTCTTAGATTGGGAAGCCTTAGGAGTGAGGATCAACGGCGAATATCTCAGCAACCTTCGGTTTGCAGATGACATTGTCATATTCAGCAACAATGGAGACGAATTACAGCAAATGATTGAGGACCTTAATCGAGAAAGTGTAAGAATTGGGTTGAAGATGAATATGCAGAAGACAAAGATAATGTTCAATAGCCTGGCAAGGGAGCAAGAATTCAGGATCGCCAGTCAGCCTCTACAGTCTAAAGGAGTACGTTTATCTAGGTCAATTACTCACAGGGGACCCTGATCACGAGAAAGAAATTTACAGAAGAATAAAATTGGGTTGGAGTGCATACGGCAGACATTGCCAAATCCTGACTGGGAGCTTACCACTGTCGCTGAAAAGAAAAGTGTACAATCATTGCATTCTACTGGTGCTAACATATGGGGCAGAAACTTGGAGGTTAACAAAGAAGCTCGAGAACAAGTTAAGGACCGCACAAAGAGCGATGGAACAATCTTAAGACTAACGAATCTTAGGACTAACGTTAAGAGACAGGAAGAGAGCGGTGTGGATCAGAGAACAAACAGGGATAGCCGATATTCTAGTTGACATTAAGCGCAAGAAATGGAGCTGGGCAGGCCATGTAATGCGTAGGATGGATAACCGGTGGACCATTAGGGTTACAGAATGGATACCAAGAGAAGGGAAGCGCTGTCGAGGTCGGCAGAAAGCCAGATCGGTTGACGAAGTTAGGAAATTTGCAGGCGCAAGTTGGAATACGCTAGCGCAAGACAGGGGTAATTGGAGATCGCAGGGAGAGGCCTTCGTCCTGCAGTGGACATAAAATATAGGCTGATGATGATGATGATGATGACTCAGTTATAAATCCTGCTGCAGTATTTTTGAAATTAACAGTTTTCAATGAACTCTTTGTAAGAAATCTGATGCATGAAATAAAAAAAATTCTGTTTGCACCGGCTGATAGAATTTTGGCGTTTCATTTGAATTTCAATAGGGGAGTAGGGGTTGGTTTTGGGGTTAACCTTACTCCCCCTAGTGACAATAATTGTTTGCAAAACGCCTCCATTTTATGTTTTATATGGCTCATATATTTGCCACTCTTTTATAGACCTCCATCATCCTGCGGCTGGGGACCAAAATGGCGCAGTGACGCAATTGATGGAAAGTAAATCGAATATTAAAAATATTGTATGGTGGGGGAGCAGATTAACCCTACAGAAGACGTTAGAGGCTCACGAAAGACAGACATCGTATCAACTTAGAGTGGTAGACTGTTCTCTCTGGACATTAGTTTCATTTCTTCGGCTGAAACTTTCAATTTTAATTACACTTCTTTTTTCAGTAATGTCTACAGTTTTGGCCAAATATTACATACAAAAGAAAGTCCCATAGTCATTGACAGTATTGGGATAGTATTCTCAATTAGTTAAATGTTGAAAGGGCGAATATATGTAACAGCAAAATCGATTAAAATTATAGCACTAAAATACTGTTGATATGAGAGCAGAACAAAGCCCATAGAAATCAAGTGAAGTTCAAATATACACAAAAAAAGTTGGGGCTATTATCGTCGGAGAAAAATGAAAGCCCAAAATTTTGTATTCAAATGACTTACATATTTAAATGCGCACTCAGGTTTGCGCTCTGTGGAACTATATTGAGAAGCTCGTGCATCCTTCAGTAAGTTTATACGCCCCCTTTACTGTTGCGAATTCGATATGAACACTTCGTTTCTGGAAGGGACGCTTGACTGCATGCGTGGTAATCGGTTCCGTTCACTCCATACAGCTGCTCTGCGCGTGGCCGTATCAGCAGCAGCCCTCTGTCTGACCCTCTGGCGAGGAGCCGAGAAACTTTGCTGTTCCGCAGTTATGTGCCCCGGGGAAGATGAATATTTCATAGCAGAGAAAAAGAGGAAGATCACAAAGACCGGGCCGGCCCTTTTACGACTTGCCGTGTCAGCGCGAGATTATCGCAGCGTGCGTGGCGACTTCGCTCGGCTGGTGGCGCCCTCCCGCGGCATGCCCCGGAAACTGCCGCCAGGGGACCCGTTAAATGCGCGAGCTCGGCACTGCCTATCTGTGTTAGTCTGCCGCGGCGAGAAGAGGCAGCGTTCCCATTGTCGGGATGCTTTGCGGACCCCGAAATGCGCTCGGGGGGCTGCTGGACGCTTTTTGTTTGCTCCTGCATGGACTTCGCGTGAACCGTTCGCCAAGCCAAGGGAAAATGGACGCACGCTGTGCAGTTGCCCCCGTCGTCGGCACCAGTTATCTCGCTAACGACTGTGATTGGTTGGCGTCGGCTACGAATGCGGTTATCCCGACGCGGGGAAGGAGAAAAGGAACACAGGAAAGTTGCTGTATGCGGATCTCAGCTGGCCCGAAGAGCGATGAGACATTAAGGGATGCCTTACGGAGGAGCGGTACAAGGGGTGGAAAGAAGTCGGCAATAACAATAAATTCGTGGTTCAAACATAGCGTCTGTTGCCACTAGCAAACTTCATTCCACCATCGTCTCTATTTCTCTCCTGTGTGTTCTTCACAGCTTGCCATTAATGTGTCGCCAAGGCCACCTGCTAGAGCCCTTGCTTGTCTGCTCGTAGTGTATTGTCAACAAATCTAAACACAACGGACAGTGAATGGCTCTGGCGGCGTTAACCAAACATGCTTCTAGTTAGAATTTGCTGAAAGACACATTTGTCGCTAAAAGGACACGCAGAGAAAGATAGAAACGTTGACGACGTTTACCCTGGCCTCCCGTGCCTGTCATCAGTGTTTGTACCTATCGTTGTATACCTTTTCGGCGGATGTTATCCAACAGTTACAAGCCTTGAGAATCACGTTCTTGCAGTCTGGAGAGAGATTGGTGCGTATAGCGATCATTTGCTGGAGGCCGCTACAAGCAATCATTCTGTCCTCGTCAGCACGTTTACAGACAGCGTGTTGTTCGAGCAGGAAGGTGGAAAACATTGAACTATTTTATTTCTGCATCCTGTAACAGAGACAATGTGAATCTAACATATTGCGATATCATTTCTGAGCCAGAGTGGATGCAGTTTACCATTTTTCCGTGAAGACATTTATGTCTCGTCGACAATTCTTCCTCCGTTCCTCGATTTGAAACGTTTGGCGTTTTGCGTTGCGCTAGTTGCAGTGATCCTGCAGTAATAACAAGATGGCACCCTGAGCGCGTTTCCCATATAAGTGAAAGCGTGTTAGCATTGAACGCAAGCAGAAGCCGACGTGGAGGTCAAGAAAAGTAAAACATCTCGGCACGTGGCAATAAGAGCTCTACGACACTTGAAGGTCCACTAACTCGTGGTTTCCGACTGCAGCCATGTTAACGGCGTCGCAAAGCCCGTCGTTACGAAGGGACACATCATCACCACTTCGCGGCCTCCCCGGGAGGAACCTCTGACTCTTCGCGCTGGGCGACTGCCTCGTCGGCTCCTATTCGAACTTCTTTTTGCGCCCCTTGGCTCGCTGTTCTGGCATTTCCTCCTGCCTTTCATTTTTTTTTTTCCTTTTTTCTCGTTTGACCTGACATCGCTGTCTGTCCGGAATTCGCGTCGACACCAAATTAGGCTCGAATGAATCCTCCTGGATCATTAAGGAGCAACGAAAGGAAAAGCGATAATAGGAAAAATTTCAGCGAGGCGCTGAGGGAGGAAGGCAAAAGAAGCGGGGCAGTAATTTCAGTACACCTCGCGCTGTCATAAAAGCAAAGGAGAAAAAAAAGCAAGGGCAAGAACGAAAGCAGGGCACGCAAGTCGAAGTTGACGCGGCGCACTACATAGAGGATGAAGAGTCAGCAAAAGTGAGTAAAAACTGCTCTCCCTAACGCAATTCTGCACGACTCGCCTCCGGCGGTCTTTAAGCACCGAAGCAGAGCGTTCGTTCCGCGGAACTTTTCCCGCGTATCTCTTTCTTTTTTTCCTTTTCCCACTTGTCGCGGAAGAGCGAGCGGAGGGCGGGCAGGAGAGAAAAAGTCGGCGCGGCATAAATATGACTGTCGCGCGCGCGCACACCCGCGGAAGAGAGACGGAAAGCGTGGAGCCGAACGAGGCTCGAGTAAAAGCGCCGAGTTCCATGGCCTAGCGTCGTCGAGGCGCATTAGCCGCGCAGAAGGGCGCCTGCTCGCGACGAAAACCAGCGTCGAGTGCGCGTCGGAGTTCATAAAATGGGCGCTGGAAGACGGTGCGCGCTTGCTGTCGTCTTTCTTTCTCGTTACGACGCATGTTCGCGTGGTGAAAGTCGCTCGGAGAATCTGCGGCTTGCCACTCTCGACGAGCGCGGAACAGAAAGGGGGGGGGGGGGGGGGGGGGGGGGGCTCCGCTTGCTATGCAGGTTTCGCAAATGAATGCGAAGCACTAGAGAGATCAACAACGCTTGGTGCGTATTCTTCGGTGATCGGCGAGGGTGACAAAAGTCTAGCGATAGTTCCCCAACCATATAGAAAACGAAAACAAGTAGATTTCTCTTGCCATGTCAGCGCTGTCGTTGTGACTCGTCTTGCAGTCTATGGGTATGCCGTAAGAGATCATAGCGAGAGATGCGAACTTCAATTGTGAACTGTAGATGCTAGTCTGGCTAATCGCCTGTCATGATATACCGCAGGTGTTTGGTGATGAATATATATGTGGTTAGCACACATCAGTATAGCGCCTATTTATTAAAAAAATGTGGTGTTTTACGTGCCAAAACCACCATCTGATTATGAGGCACGCCGTAGTAATCTGGAATAATTTGGACCACCTGGGGTTCTTTAACGTCCACCTAAATCTAAGTATACGGGTGTTTTCCCCTTTCGCCCCCATAGAAATGCGGCCGCCGTGGCCAGGATTCGATCCCGTGACCTCGTGCTTCGCAGCCCAACACCATAGCCACTAAGCAACCACGGCGGGCTAGCGCCTATTTGTTAACGCTATATAAATTGTGACATTCCGTGTGTGATTTTACGCTGTCGTGTGGTTTAACTACTGTCATGAACTGTCTAATCACTAAGGATGGCCTATAGTGGTCGTCTGTGTACGTACATAACACACGCTTTACGAACAAATGTCTGTTTATTTCTCATATAATCGCAAAATCAAGTTAGTGTATTTCTGGGTGCATTTTTCCACTGCACTAATCCTGCCTTTCGCATAGTGTTGCAGCTGCCCTTGAGAGTGATATCGCGCATTCGATTACAGTTTGAGTGCGCAGTACGGTAAATTCGCATTATAGTATGTTAAGCTGAATATCCGGCAAGTATTATGACGATCTTCATCCCAAGCAAGCGTTTTGACATGGCCGTGTCATTGCCTTAATAAGCTAAGTAAAACGGACATGGCGTTGTTTGTCGTCTCCGTCGGTATGAAAAAAAAAAAAAAACGGCGGTGCATCTACCCTTTGAATATAAGTGGCGGCGTTAGTGCGATTAAGGAAAGAGAGAGGAAAAGATTTATTCTTATTCGAGTGGGGCATCTTCCTCGCGGGTGGAGCCTTGAGCTCAGGGTCCGCTGGATCAGCCATCGCTGGTCCTGCGAGTCTGAGCTGGTCGGTGCAGTCTCCCAGGAAGAAGGGCTAAATAATAAGGGGTTAGCCCGGAGGGTGCGGGCATTTGCAGCTGCAGTGGCATACTGTGCGGCCATCTTCACAGTAAGGACAGTAATATTGTGTGGGGTGAAAACGGGGAAAAGACAGTGAAATAAATTAGCGTGTAGATTTCATCACGCGACAGCATGTTCGCGGTTAAGGTCAAAGAGGTTCATTGAGGAGCGGCCCGGTGCACATACCCAGTGTTAGGTAAACCCGAGTTGGCGTTAAAGGAAGACGGTTAGATCCGGCCACAGGTAGACGCCAGAAAGTGTGCAACGTATCGTAAGAATGCTCATCGCATTAAAACACGAAACGATGCAGGAAAACCCGGCAGAGGTCCCTGGCTGTCTATTCTTTAGTTGCGGACGAGAGCAGGCCCCATTGTTATTGGGTTGGAGAAATGCGGCTTGTGCCATCGCAGCGCTTGATATTGCGAGAGAAGACGTTTGCTCTGCCGATGGAAAGCAATCTTCATTGGCCAAATCACTGTTATTAAAAGCGCCGGCTATCATCAACGGAATGAGCCAGCGCCGAATTGTTAATTCCGCAGGGTGCAAGATGGACGTTACGACCGCGAGGCATACACGCAGGTTCGATCGCGTGCGACAATAAAGGCGCTATAACTGCCTCACGTAATAACAGAGTTCGCCGCTGCGCCCGTACTTTGCGAAAATAATGCGAAACCCGGGCTAGTATGGCACAAAGGGATACTTGTGATCGAAATAACTTTTTTCTTTCTTTCTTTCTTTTTTTTTTTTGTTTGCTCTGTCGTCAAGAGCTTCTGGCATCCTTTTCACATTTGCATCGTAGTAAAACACTGAAACGCTGCTGGCGACACATGTCACTTTCTTTGACATGCATATGCCAGTGCTCCTCCTTAATTTTAATTTTGATCCCAGGCACCTGTCTACACTGCACTTTTTTTTAAACCTCTGCCGAACTTTGATCAACCACTCGTGAGTCGTGTTCGATAGTGCTATAAGCAGTAATTCAACCATTTGAGCTGTATTACTTGTAGCAGCAGATATTTCTTGGGCTGGGACAAGCAAAAGCTCTCAACTCAACCACGAATAAAATTTTACGGATCAACTTTTGAGTTATCACGTCAGGCACATATTTCAATTGCGCAATTGAAACCGAACGGCACTCGAGGCATGTTCATTTAGCTAGGCTCGTGAGGCTAGAATGACTCTCGTAATACAAGCCTCCAATATATGCATAAACATGCTTGGCGCTTCGCACAGTCTTGTCCCGCAAAGCACAAAGAAAGTTAATTTATGGAAAATAAATGCACTTCGCCGCTGCTGCAGCGAAGTTTGCAAAAGCAATACGATTGGAAAACCTTTGACGTCATGGTCGATGTAAAATATTGCGTTTTTTTTTTTCTCGTGACTACAAGACTAAGCGTTATAATTTCGCTTTTTATAAGCATGTATCTCAACCTCACTACAGGATTTTAGTTAAATCGCATCTGCGCAACCTCGATATAAAGGCGAGCTGCAGGTCACCGTGCCTAACTTCGCTGAAAGGGACACCACCTTGCTGTAGGTGCGCTTCGCTGCTGTCGCCGCTGAGTCGTCCGCTGGCAACGACCGTAACGCGTTTGCCATTATCTGCCCATTTGTTGTCGTTCGTCCCCTGCGCCATCACGTGCACGCCATGGCACCACGAGGAGACGGTGCGGAAGGGCCCGATTTTGCGGCGGCGTATAGACCACCCATGCCAGGGGCGGCGTGCATGTCGCCGCCTTGCACGGCCAGGCACTTCGGCTGTCGCGCTGGCGGAGTCCTTATCGCGGCTCCCGCAGACGCTTCACGGCTAGAGAACGGCTATGGGGTGGGGGGTCGAGAGCGCCAATTATGAATCTCGCAAGCGACTGGCCCATCGATCGCGTGCTTCCCGATCGGGCGGCGTTTTCTGGGCCCCGGCCGCCATCCGAGGGGGCTCTTTAGGCGGTCGCTGGTGATGGCATGGAAATGTGCCCGCAGTACTTCAGATGCTTGCGCAGCGGATTTGAAAAATCGTGATTCCACGAGTCTGCAGCTCTCTACAAAGTCGGGCCTCTTTCACGACTTACCCTCTTTCCTTCCGCACGAAACCCGATTTGGCGTAGACACCCTCTGCTGAGAATAGTCTTGCTTCGTCATCTCCGCTTTCGGCATGAATTTAATGACGGAAGGCTTAATCCCATTGCACTGCACTAAATATCGTAATGGGTTTTGAAATTCATCTCACCTGCATAAGAAGAAAGTGTGTAATTCATTCTTTTGCCACTGTGGAATAGGATGATCATTAATAAGGAATTGCAGAAATGGCAAGACAGCTCCAAAATACAACTGCCATTCCTTTTTTCTTGAGAAAGCATAAAAATAAGTTCTGGCCCAACAAGTCATGTTAAAAGTCACGTTCGCTGTTACGGCTGTCATGAAATTTAGGATCAATGGCTCAATCTAGAATCTGAATTCCAGAGCATGTCATTGTCCCATGATTACTACTAATGGCAGGATGCTGTAAACGGACCTTCCGAAACATGTGCTAGAAACAGGCACCGACCTTGTAACTTTCACACCTCTGCAAAAGACGTCTAGAAAATTTAGCATTTTGCGCACTGCAATAGTAAATACTGTTCCGATCAAGGGCGACTGCCCTCGAACAGTTGCATGCACCATTTTAAATCGCCGAACTTTTGTACCCTTTTATAGCGTAGGAAACTTATATTTTAAAAAATGGCCGCCTCCTGTCTACGTCTTAATCCGTCGGTTCCGTTATATCGATTTGCGTCAATTGAGCCTTATAGAACATACCCTTACCATAAAAGTTATCAGGAAACGAAAACATAATATCGTTGCATCCAGTGCAGACCTTATCAAATATAAACATGCAGTGGATGATTTTCCGTACGACCACGATGTCGCTTGACCTAATTTCAGGACTAGGGGTGAAACTTGCAGATAATTCATCCTTTTCATAGATTAGGTGCTCCGGAAGCTTTTGTGATCTGCTGGGATGACGTGACACCTATGAGTAAAGAAGCGTCGCCATGATCATGCATGCATACATACATACATGCATGACCCGTCTGCTGCTCATGGATGGCTGACGACAGGGTTCGCGGTTTTGCCTTGAAGAAAGTTGTGTGTGTGTGTGTGTGTGTGTGTGTGTGTGTGTGTGTGTGTGTGTGTGTGTGTGTGTGTGTGTGTGTGTGTGTGTGTGTGTGTGTGTGTGTGTGTGTGTGTGTGTGTGTGTGTGTGTGTGTGTGTGTGTGTGTGTGTGTGTGTGTGTGTGTGTGTGTGTGTGTGTGTGTGTGTGTGTGTGTGTGTGTGCACGTGACCACGTGACTAACTGGTAACGTGTGGGCGTGTGCAAATCGCACAGTAAAGAGGCCGCCAGGGTGCCCTGTAAAGCGTGCTTCATGGTGTACGCGCCTGTGCAACGAGAAGCATACGTTTTCATAAAAGCCCACGAAGGGTTTTTTTTTTTTTTTTTCTCCTTTTTTTTAACAGGAAACCTTAAGACAATGAACTTACTGAAATAGTAGTTTTATGCTACATGCGGCACAAGTGTCACACGCATCTGATTACGAAGCACGCCGTAGTTGGAGACTGCGGATTAATTTTGACCACTAGAAGTTCCTAAACGTGCACCTAAATTTATGTACATGAACACTTATGCATTGTTCTCGCGCTGATATGCGGCCGCCGTAGCCGGGTTCGAACCTATGACTTTATCAAACTTAGCAGCGCAACGGCATAGCCACTGGGCTACGGCTGCGGATCGAAGAATAACGAAAATGCCACGCAACATTACAAAGAGATCGAGAACACTATTCTTGTCACTAGGATAAAAAAAAATATATGTATTGTTGTGTGGGCTAATGCTACCAGAGCCACTGCATTAGTGTGAACGCTGCAGAAACATAATATATATGATGTAGCAGCTTTCGGAGCGCTAAGACCGTCTTCTGTTTAATTTCGTATATAATAAGCGAAAACTACTTTTCCCAATGATCCACTGCATATTGTGGAGAGAAAACTGTCGTGAAAGGTCCTCTCAACGGGTCTTAAACAATGTGATACAATTTTCAAGCAGAAAACACAATATGATAGCTTTGTTATTCTGTCAGCAGTGCCCGATAACGAGCTTAACGGGCCGAGCTCAAGGCCCAAAATCATGCGACGCTGAAAGACGCAGTGCTCTGTGTTTCATATGTAGTGTCGCGGTTGGCAAGCATTGTTTTATCAGTCTGTAGTGTTTCTAATCATTCGAATTCAAAAATGTATTCGAATAGCTGGCCATGAAGTTTTTGTTATCAATAATTTTTCTGCGTATTTTCTTTCCTTTAGTTTTTGCGATGGTTTTCGCGAGATTGTTGTCTCACGGAACGGGTCGAACTTCGACTCTTACCAAAACATTCTGGGCTGGGCTTTCTGTCAAGTGCTGACGCTCTGGAAACAACGGGTATTTACATAGCCTACCATCCTGGAAACCGCCCATAAATCCTTTCGAAATCTCGGAACGTGAAACTTGAATCTATGCGACGCAGTAAAGAATCGATCAAGCATTATGCTCTAACGTACAATGTGTTTGCAGTGTGCGCCTTCAGTGGCCATATATATATATATATATATATATATATATATATATATATATATATATATATACTAGTATATTCCAAGAGAAAAATTTGAGGCAGCAAATCTCAACTTAGGTGGAGAGTGTAGCGCCGCAGAATCTTCTTTATTAAGGATACCGTAGTTGGGAGTGATTCTTTTAAAGAAAGAAAGAATAGAGGGAACAGTGCTCAACACATTGAACAGATTGTCCCATCGAATTTAAACTCTGCGTGGTGTTCCTGTCACATTGTGCAAAAGAACTGCAGCTTTCGCATAAATTTTATATTCGGAGCGTCTCCTGTCTCATACCAGGCATTTCGAGGCGAGTAGGTAGGTAGTTTCCTGTTCTCATCGTTTCGGGCCTCTTGAATAAAAATATTGCCCGTCTGATGGTGGTATTTGAGCCAGGTTCCCCCAGCTCACCATCCTGGTGCTCTACACATTATGCTGCAGACAGATGTATATTTCTACGCCACCTAGCATTTTGAAACGATTGGATCGTACATCACGTCGCATAGGCATAATTTGCTTATAAAAGCGAGAGAACGTGCCGCGTCGCAGTTTCCGTTGGGCCACAGACGCGGGAATGGAACAGGCGAACAATAGTCAAGCATGCAGTCTTTCACGTGTGTCACGTCGTATAGCAAAATGCTGTTTGTATAAAAGCGAGAGCGCGCCAGTTTCCCCCGTCCTTCCCTGTGGCAGCTAGCGCTTAGAACAACCATGTCGTACAGCACCGCCCTAGGCTCAGGTGGTAAGAGAACAGGCCGCAACGTCTCTTCCATTGCTAAGTACTATACATCAGTCGTCATAACAGTGCACTGTTAGTGTTTCTATTATTCTCGCACTGCCGGACCTCTTTTTAAGTGTCTTGGCAGGATTTTATTTTAGTTCTACTTGTATTCGTTTGTTCATTGCTTTCACACCTGATATGTACTTATGTTATTTGTTTTACTGCTTTTTCCTTTCATTGTATTTTCTGATTGTAACCCCCCTTACTCAATGTCCTTTAATGGACCTGTAAGGTACGATAAATAAAATAAATAAAATAAAAATACCATGTCATACCATCGTTGTGACTCGTCACACTCACGCTCACGTCACACACGTAATCGCCAATCGCTCGCCTTCCAAAGACACATTGCGCCATTTGTAAACACCTTGCGGCACCCCATGTGATGCTGGGTAGCCATTTATATGCAAACTGATTCGCAAGCATAGATTCCCACAATGCGTAAGATCTTTTTTTTTTTTTCCTTATATAGCTACCGATTGTATCCAACAACAAATGAACGTGCGCCTCGAAGGCGCCTCTCGCTGCATAATTGGCATGGCTCAAGTTACGACTGTTGACTGCGGCTTCGGTTGCCCTCCAAAAAGGCTGCATAATGATTACGACGAATTGCTGGATCGGCCTGTCACTCTGTAGAACACAACGTGCTTTGAAAAGCGCCGTTCTCGTTGGCAATAATACCGCACTGACACTTTCCTTTTGCACGCAAAATAACGGGTATTCTCTTCAGTTTACTGGCATGAAACCTTATGTTATTTCCTGTTCGCTTTTTCTTCCTTCGTTCCCCTCCTCCTCTTCATCGTGATCAACACTCGCGGCTGTGGTATGGCTGCATTTAGTATGCTCACCGCGTCTCATAAAATAGCACTGAGCATCGCGGTGGCTATAGGTGGGACACTGAAGTCCACAGTCTGATGTACCATTAAGACTAGTGCAAAAAAAAAAAAAGAAGAAGATGCTCGAAAAGGTCGGGAAAGAGAACTCTGCGCGCATTCGCGAAAACTAACGAGCAATTGCGGCGATCGCGTTTCCAGCGACACACAGGAAAAGTTTCGCTGTCGTTCGCGTTCTTCTTGGCGGAATAGTGCGAGTGAAAGAGGCATATAGAAAGGGGGTCGTCGCATTATGCAGTGGTCCTTTCCCTTCTGCGCCTGCTGCTAAACAATCCGTGTCTACAAACAGCAGTGATCCTCCCTCTTGGCCCGTGGCTTCGTGGAAGAGAGACTGCGGTGTGGCCTGGGTCCCTTCAGGGTCCAGGCCTGCCCACCCATCGCGTGGTGCCGCGCGCTGCGGGGTCTTTTGAAACCGGGCGCCGGCAAACAGCGGTTTCCAATTCGCTGAGTAAACAGCGGCGGTGGTGCAGCAGGCGGCGTGGGCGATTGCCGCGCACGAAGTTGGGCAGGGCCTCGGCCCCAGTGTTGGCGTGCTCGAACCCAGCGTTGAAGCTCGCGCCGGGGGTTTCACAGCATAGCGGGTTCTCTTTCTTTTTTTTTTCCTGCATTCTTCTTCTCCCCTATAGCTGGGACCGGATTCCAATGAAAGCTGCCGCCCTGTGGACTTAATCCCGTCTCGGGTTCGCGCTCCAGTTCTGCACGCGGCAAATAACAAGCGAAAAGAAAAATGCCGCGAATGGAGAAACCGGGCCTAAACTCCTGGGAGTTGTGTAGTTTTCTCGTTCTTTAGGTCTGCATTGACGAGTACGCAGAGTTGCCGCGTATTTCCGCGAAAACTATGCTTCTGGCTGCGCTCGTTGCGATCCTCTTTCACGCGCCCGCCTTATCTGCCTCTAGTATTGCTGAGGGTCACCACTTTCCTTTCTTGCTGTCCTTTTCTGTGTGCTTTGCCGGCGACGCGAACCAGATTGAGGGAACTCCCCATGAGCGAAAATGTAGTGCGGCCTTGTCGATCGAATGACGTCCCGCTGTCTTGAGCGCGGGTTTTAACAACGCGCTAGACATCATCGCAAAAAGGGAGCTCTTCACCTTGTGCTCCTAGTTTTCTATAGCACTTTCGCCAATCACCCTGTGAAGAACGTCTTTCTTTAGGGCGATGTGGTCAACGTGAGGCTATTACAGGATATCTGAAATCCCTTCTGCTTATGAGAAGTCCCGTGTGCATTCTTTTTGTACTATTCAATCCTTTCTTAAAATGGCAATTCGTCTGAAGAACTGCTATTTTTATACCAGTTCTGTAGTTGCCCTTTATCCCCCCCCTTTCGACCATGTCTTCTAATATCAGGCAAAACGTTCTGTCTCGTCATATTTGGCTGGACGAAGATACTCCAAAAACCTATTTTTACTGGTTTTCGTGAAATACAGTTGTAGTGAGCGTTCTCAGCTTCTCTCCACATAGTAAAAAAAGTTTTTAATGAAGGTACTGAAAAAAAAATTTTTTTAAGAACAAAGCTTTTTTCATTGAAATCCCTAATGCGCAAGAAACAATTATTTTTCTGTTGATGCCTTTTTTTTCATACAGTGATGTTGAGTTTGACATACTCATGCGAACATAAACTTGGTACACGTATGATGACAATTCAGTTTCATTTCCGGGTTATAATGCCTATTGTGTAAATCGTTCATGCAGTTCAGGTTGAGGTGTTTGCTTGCTGGTAAAAAAAAAATACATATCACTGTGAACTCCAAACGGAATTCTTTTGTTCAGAATCTGGTTGTGAGATTATTCTAAACAATTACGTCATGTCATGTCAGCCGTATATCATCCCCTTCAGAAATATTTCAATATTTACAGCTTCTTTGGAGAAATTTTTCCACCATGCGGTGATGAACAAACATTCGATTTCATGCTGGGGTGATAATCATATTGACTTGTTATCTAACAATATTTCTGCAAACGAGGTAACGTGGTTGCTTGATAGTTTTGGGCTACTTAGCACGACTATTGAAAAATTAGGAAACTGTGGATCACGCGAGAATCATTGCGCAAAATTAAGAAACAATTTAATGTACAATGAATTTTTAGCGTGTCGTGACCGGCCTACATTTATTAGGTGAAAGAATTTGTAATCATTTAAATGAAAATATCCAAAAGGCAAGACAAAACTATTTTGATAATATATTTATGCAGTCATCTGATAATTCGGCTGCCACTTGAAGATATATTTATAAAGTGCTAGGTATGCCAAATTCAAATGGCACAATCACTGAGCTTACCATAAACGGCAGTGTTGTCAGATGCAATCAATTGGCGAATATGTTTAACGATGTTCTAGTAAACGTAATTTACTTGGTCAGTACAGATAGTTGGGCGAGATGGTTTTGCATAACGTTTTTCTTGAACAACTAGTGACGCTATCTACGAGCACTAGCGAACACTATTTTATTTTAAGCCATACCTCCGAAAACGAGGTTTATAAGACGATCATGGAGCTTAAGAATAGCAACTACTTCGACTATTTCGGTCTTTCAAATTAAACCAATAAAAAAAGTTGCCACAATAACTGCTCAACCACTATCCGGTCACAGTAACCTCTATATTAAATCTGTCAACAGGAACGTTCTCTTCAATATTACAAATAGCTAAAGCGTGGATTCTGTGCAAGAAGGGAGATAAGAATTATCTAGCTGTACTACAGGCCTATACCAATATTGCCCGCATTTTGTAAATTAATAGCAAATATCCTTCGTTCACAATTAGCAGAATTCATTAGCGAACACGTTCTATTATGTGAGTCACAGTGTGGGTTTCGGAAAAATTGCTCCACTAAACTAGCATTACTTGAACAGAAAGAATTTATTCTAGATAGCACTGAAAATAAACAATTCGTGCTTGATGTCCTCGTAGATTTCTCAAGGCATTCGCTTCTCTGGTAGAAACTACAAAAGCTAAGTTTATATGGTACGCGCGGTATGACCCTAATTTTTCTTTACTTTTATCTTAGCAACAGAAAACAATAAGTATATATAAACAACTTTTATTTACCAGTTAAATTAAACTTTCTCGGTGTCTTTCAAGGCAGTACTTGAGGAACGTTTCTTTTCAATTTGCACGTAAATCATATCGTAAAGACAGATTCTTCAGCAAAATGTGTCGTTTAAGCTGATGATACAAGTGAATTTTTTGCTCATGAAGGTATTAAGAAGTTACTTCAAATAGTAATTTCTTGCACAAATAACTAAGGTGGATATTTTTTCGAGAAAATGAACAGCAGATGCATCTAATCTCTTCTCTCTATCCTAATAATAACATAATTAAAATTTCCGATCACGTAGAAACACTGGGTGTCATATTTTCTTATAATTTGCTATCATACATGTAGAACACGTAGCGAGAATAACGGCACACATACTTGGTAAATTTTATCGCAACCGTTATCTACTTCCATTGAAAGCAATACTAATTATTTGCCATTCATTGTTTCAATCTTATGCTCCCTACTATTTTCTCGTATGCGGTAAACACAGCGCAAACAAACATTGATAAGCTTACACGAATTCAAAGTAGGTTTTTTTAAGATCGTTGCTAAAACATCGTCTCATCATTCTGTTAGTTATGCACAACAAATATATACGTCTGCAGGATCTTTGCAATCACAGCAATTGCAAGGCGCCAAACATTTATTTAGCTAAACAACAATAGTTTCTAATCTAGCCTATTGAAACCTCACTGAGAATAAATATGACATATGGCACCATAACCATTAGTTAGCGCCTCGATTACGCGGAAATTATGGCGACCAGACGCTATGCAAAGTTAATCCTGGAATAATAAGAGTTCATTTATTTTTCATCGTGAAGATGAGGGAGACTGGGAGAAAAGGCTGAGAAACAGCTTGGCTAGCTCCGGCCTCCCGGAGTAAAGTTATCCTGATGGCATTTGTGTAAGCACAGAAAATGTAACTTCCACAGATCTCACTGCAATGTTTTTATTACATTTAAGATTATTTGTGTCATTTATTATGTATATGTGATTTTGCAAAATTATATTACGGTATGTGCAATTAAGTGTCTTCCACAATGCTTGCACAGACACAGACACACTTCCACAGTGCTGGTCCTGTGTTCTTCCCTTATCCGTGTTTACTTCGCGCTATTTTTTTCACCGATGTATTCGTAGCAACTAGCTCGCATTCATACGCTTTTAAATACACACTGTAGTTTATGTATTTTATGTTCGGTTTTTGACCAAGATATGATGCTACCGCTTTGCAACCTTTTGGTAGGTAGTGGGAGCGGGTCAAGTGGCTTTAGTGCAGCTTTTACACCCGCCATCCCTCATGTGCATCACATGAAAATAAAGTTTGAATTCATTTCAATAGTATAAGTTGCACATATTACAACTCGGAACTTAGCACAGATGAGGAATACAGACTGCACAGTAAAAAGGCAGGGAAAAGCCAGTGCTTCAACAAACATGCGTCATCGCAAGAAAAATGTAAAGCCGAGGTGTTAGGGCTGAGAGATTGCAAAAGCAATGTGGCAGAAAAATTACATAACACTTGAGCAGAGTAACCTAACTGGAGGCAGGATAAGCTCAAAAAAATGGCTCTTGTCAAGGTGATCTTGGCTTGTCAGTTTTACGATTAATATGCTGATATGGTGGCCTGACGCTGTGTAGTTACCGCTCACAGCTAAGTTACAATGCCTGGGCCTTATCGCGTGGTAACACGCATGTCACGGCTTGGATTAATATTCGAAGAACTTTCGCGTTTTCTACAGGTCGGTTCAAGTCATTTAGTCCCACAGCATATTTCTCTGTTGCTCACTCGTTGGGGGTGAATTCAATCAGAAGCGCAGTGTATTCTACCGTTTGCGACTAATATGCGGTGTCATACAATGCAAAATATAGTTTTCCTTTGCTCCCGAAATCCAGACACAATCTGAGCACTCCCTCGAGAACTTCGGTAGCTCCTCCAAAGGGCTCTCGGTAGAAAAGCAAGCTAGGCTTTTCCCGCAGTGCAGCGCTGTTCGCCGCAAGCTACTCAAGGTGGGCGCCCAGCGTGCGTGTTTCGCCAGGCATCCCGTCGCTGTTGCTACGTCATAGAAGCTGCGGCGTCGAACAGAGCGACACTCCTTGCGCGTCCTCGTCACAGCGCCAGCCAGTACCGCGGCATTGCAGTCGTGCCCGGCTGGTTCCCACGCTCGGGGCGGCAGCTTCGTTCGATATATCGCTTTCCGAAAGAGGCATTTCAGGTTTCTCCTTTACTCCGAAGGCTGCCAATAATGGCATACATATATCCTTAAAAACGTGCAGCGCCGCGAATGCTATCGGCGACTAATCAGAAGAACGAATAACACTTATAACACAGAGCGCTCCTTGTGTCGTATGCTGCAGTCAGTGGCCAGTGCTTGCGTGTCGCCTGACCGAGAAACGCTCTTGCCTGCATTCAGCTTTATGGGTTCAGCAGCTGCCTAAATGTGACCCACACTCTGTCTTTCATAACGCTGCGGGTTTTTTCGCGCATACAGGGTGTAGAGTGTGTGCTGGGTCTGGCTTCTTCCATTAGCAGGGGCCCCGCAGTGACAGCGCCCACGTGTGCACTTCGCACGAGAATCGAACATTCACGCCATCAGAAAAACTTTGGTGCCAAGTGCCGGCATGAGACGGGGGAGGGTGTGCTGTGTGAGAGGAGAGCCTCGCATTTTCACCCGGCTTACAGTATTCATGCTGAATGTGTGGGCTTCGAAAAATGCGCGCGAATTTGCAGTAAAGCGCTTACCTCTTGTATTAGTGCATTTTTTTTAATCATCGTTCTTTTTTTTTTTCCTCAGAACTTAGAAAAGCGCTCCTGGCAATATTGGGATGTTGGAGGGCCTTCGGCAAATAACTTTGAGTGGCACTTGACAAACTGCGTTTGCCTGTGAAGCTGTTTTGTTGATGTGCACCAAAATTTGGGGAGCGAAAACAACCCTACCTGACACAGTGACATCAATGATACGTAATTGTGGTTGGCATATTTCGTTTCATTTTATCTCTGGTAAGCGATAGCAAGCAGCTGGAAACGAGAGATCGAAAACTCTTTACCGTGTAAAATTTGGCGTTTTTAAGTGAGATACATACAGATGCAAGAAACCTGTTTTAAATAGCACCTCTCATAGTATTCTTGTCGTTTTCCGTTCTTCACTGGTGGGCATTGCCCACCATATTGTAGTTTGGCGTGGGAGTTGTCGGTCGCTCGCTGGTCAGGTTCTCGCCGAGTAGGTGCTTCCTCTCTATGAAAAAAAAACCGCGTCTGGCTGTGAGATTTTAGCGTAGCAGCCGGATGCTCGACCGATTTGTAATCAGTCATAAGCAGGAAAGGCATTCGATTCACACGACTGCAGCATCGTTGGTTGAGCAAAATCCTCACGCGCATAGAATGATGGCGTGACCTGTTGGAGGACTTGAGAGGCTTCTTGGTGATTGTGTTTATTGGCATCCCCTTTGAAGCAGGTCGGCGACAAATTGTCGCCAGCCTATTTGATTTCATCAGTTATTACTACATATCTCGGCATCTAGCATTCTGCCTATCTGATCTCGATCTCAACTTTCGTATTTACCACTTCTATCACTATATTGTACCGTTACTTACGCTTGCAATGACTCCGGTTTTATCAATATCTTCCCTGCTTCTTTCTTTTTTCCACCAATACTGTAAACGTATCTTACTTATCTAGACTACTGACTAGTTAATCCTTCCTGATGATGATGATCATTTATTGGCATCCCCTTTGAAACGGGGCGGCGACAAATAGTCACCTAGCCTGCTTGAGTTATTCAGGTATGCTATACGTGCTTTTCATTCTAGCATTTTTACAAACATCTCCTTAATCTTTTTTTCCCTCCAAAATCTACCTTGTACCAGTAGACCTATGACGGTAACAGATCCGGTCGTTTCAATCTCTTCCCAGCTTTTTTTTCCACCAATACACTAAACGTCTCTTGCTTATCTCAACTGCTGACCGGTTGATGCTTCCGTCTACTTAAAATCCAAGCGCTTCCGGAAGGTGCACGTTACCTGAGGGTCTCCCTTCGCATTCCATTAGGATGTGCTGAGTGGTCTCCAGATTTTTGCTGCAGCATACACTCGCCTCAGTTCCTGCATTGCCTGAATAACGTCATCTGGTGGCGGCCAGAAAACACAAGCAATAAAGATGGTTGTGGCACACTGTGGCATTTTCGCCGATTGAGCAATGACCAAACGTGCTCTGAGGAGTAGCGTCAGCTGGCGAAGGAGTTGGGAGGTTTCTGCATCGCCTAGGTGGCGTCAAAACGCAGATGGAAACGCGGATGGAAAACGGTGCCTTTCTATGGCCTCTGAGATAGCGATCTCGGAGACCATAGAAAGGCATTTTGGTTGCACAAGGTGGTATATTCGCCGGTATTTCTTCGGATTTCGTCGGTTGAGCAAAAATTCAACGCGCACGGAAGGGTGGCGTAACTTGACAGTGGGTGGGGAAAGGTTGCGGGACGGAGGAGGGTCTTTGAGATGCCAGTGTTTATTCAAGCTGTCTTTGTGGCCTCTGAGCGTTCGGTGCTTTGGCCGGTGATGGCTGTGTGTTGTATTTTTGCGAGGTCCGTAGTCGTGTCTGAAGACAGTTGTGAGATGCGTTCGTCTCCGAAATTCGCTGGGCATCTCTCATCGTGATGCACCGCTCCGTCTTATTACCGGCTTGCCTAAGCTTCGCTTACACCGATTCCCATAGTGTGCGGGATGTGTGGGATTTTTGTTGTGTTTCTTTTGAACGAACGAGTTACCGATGCCAGTATTAGTGTTGTGAAAACGGAGGACCATATGCCGTGATTGAGAAACGGGTGAGCGTGAACGAGCAAAAAGCTAGACCGGATCCTGAATCTCTGGTTCATTTGCACCGCTCGAGTGGTATTTACGTCTGTCTCAGAAGCGCGTGCAACAGCCGGTACAGCACGCCGTTTTATGCACCGCTAAGGACCCAAGCGCAGTCGAGGACGGCAGAAAACCTGGTGGGATGATGAAGTTAGGAAATTCGCAGGCGCAAGTTGGAATACGCTAGCGCAAGACAGGGGTAATTGGGGATCGCAGGGAGAGACCTTCGTCCTGCAGTGGACATAAATATATACTGATGATGATGATGATGAAGGACCCAAGCGCAGAGAGCAGTCCGCCTCGGACAGAACAGATATTACATGCATCAATAGCCGCACTCAAAGCCACGGCACAGAAATCGTAAACTGCAGTATGCATGGCTCTGGGAGAGATAGAGAAATGCATTTTGTTAAGGAGACTCGGCGTCCGGAGCCGCAATTGCGCCTTGTATAGTTACGCGGGATAGGCGTTGGTTTGTCGGCGATTTGCAGCGACGAACAATTGACTGCGTGCAGAGTTAAAGTGCTCTATTTTCCCAAAATATACCGAGGCGGGATGTTTCCCGCAGTTGCTATGGACACGGCTCTTATTACCTGCACTACGACAGCCTGCTTGGTGGCATGAAAGAGTCGTCTCGCGTTTTCACGATAGTTACAATTCTTAAGCAACACAGTCTCTTTCGGTGTTCGCTGACTAATCCCCGCGCGCGTTCCTCTAAACCAACTGGAATCTTGTACCTTCCAAATATAATAGAACTGTTCGCACTTGCACGTGTCGCTTGCAGAGTCATTTTACCGAGACTGAAACTCACAAATGAACGCGTATTCATGCAACTAAGCCCCGTAATCTCTCGCCGTCGCGGGTGACGCGAATGCCACCTACGAATGGTGCAGGCCGCTCACTCCAGTTAAGCAGCGTGTGCCGAATCGGGAGGCGATTCCGGCGGCTGCTCTGTCGCACTTGCGGTTGGGGCGCGAAACTTGCTGAGCGCACGTGCCCAGCGGCGCAATTCGCTTAGCGAGAGTTAAAAGGGAGCTGTCGCTGCACATCGCTTTTGCGAGAGTTATCACCCCGGTAAACTTTTTGACACCCTAGATGGCGTAACCCGGCCTCTCTCACCGTTCCGAGTCGTTTTTGGTTTTCTGCCGCGGTGGAGACTATCACGAAAGCAACTGCAAGAGGCTCTATAGAAAAGAGGAAACGGGGCTTTTCTCGTGCGCCATAACCGGTTGTAGGTACCGCAACGAAATTCGTTGCTTCCACTTTCGCTGTGTCTCTCGCACTGTGTGCGTCTATCACGTTCCTCTCCGCCCTTCGGCCCTCTGCGTACGTGACACCCGAAATTCAGCGAGACCGAGAAATTATTCGCGTCGTTAAAAACGAGGCACTCAGCGGTCGTTTCGTTCCCGCGCACGTGTGTGTGTGCGCGCCAGGCGCTGCCACGCTGTGGTCGTCGCTACAGCTTCTCCGCTGCACATGATTGCGCGGTTTGCTTTTCTCGGAAAGGGCCGTGCGCTTAACGCGTCGCTTCTCTGCGCGCGTTGGCGGCGTCCGTACAGCCATGCAGCTTTAAATCTCGCCCGAAATTGTGGCTCACTCACCGCCGGGTGCGGCCGCCCCTCCCTATACTCTGGTGCAGGAAGGCCGCCCTGCGGTGTTCGCGTGGCACGATCCGTGCAGCAGTATTAACACTGCCACCCGGTGCAGCAGCGTGACGCAGGGAAAGGCGTGCCGAGCGCTTTCGTGATGTTGGAGCCAGTGTCGAAACAGCGTAGAGCGCGACGGTGCAAAATTACACCTGCTATACTACGCCCTCGACAGCAACGGCATATTAACCGTACAGAACGTGGATTCTGCCTGTGAGCCAAGGGTATGGCGATTGCTGCGTGCGTGCGTGCGTGCGTGCGTGCGTGCGTGCGTGCGTGCGTGCGTGCGTGCGTGCGTGCGTGTGTGTGTGTGTGTGTGTGTGTGTGTGTGTGTGTGTGTGTGTGTGTGTGTGTGTGTGTGTGTGTGTGTGTGTGTGTGTGTGTGTGTGTGTGTGTGTGTGTGTGTGTGTGTGTGTGTGTTTGTGTTCGTTGCTGTAAGCTTACGATTAAAGAAAATGGATAACGGCAAGTGATGCATATAAGCTACCAAGCTTTCTGTCAACCTGAGCGACAGCCAGTCTCGATAGGGTACATTAATTTCTATTCTCCCGTTTCTCCGACTTCTCTTAATTGCATCCTCCTGAACGTCTTTTGAAACATCTGGTCTTTTTCCCTACCGGAAACAGTGAGTGTCTCCATCTACGCCGACGACATCTGCATCTTGGCATCAGCGGTGACTCGCCCGCAGGTTCGTGCAAGGTTACAGAAGGCAGCAACACAAGCAACTGGCTATCTTTGCACGCAAGGCCTAACCATCTCGACAGAAAAATGTGCGTTAGTCGATTTTACGCGAAAAGCGATGTCTGGTTATCCAGTGTGCATCAATGGCCAGCGTATCTCCTACAAGAGAAATCATCGGTTTTTGGGTGTCTTTGTTGACCGAGACCTCTCCTGGAGCCCTCAGGTTGCCCACTTGAAGAAGCTCACATCTATGGTTCACGTTTTCAAATTCATCGCCGGTAAAACGTGGGGATCATCAGTGGGCTCCATGCTACAGTTGTACCGAGCACTTTTTATCGGCTTCCTACGCTATAGCTCTCCCGTGCTTACTAAAACATGCAAATCAAATCTTCGAGCCCTTCAGAGCGTGCAAGCACAGGCATTACGTGTTTGCCTCGGCCTTCCGCGGAGCGCCTCAACAGCAGGAACAGTTATCACGGCTCAAGATCCGCCGATCACGACTTACATCACCATCGACACGCTTAGGGCCCATATTCGCCACGTTTCAAGGATGCAATCAAGCTCTTCTGCCTCCCTGCCAGAACGACGTACCACAGGCGTCATTCTTCAACGTGGTCAGCATTCATCGTGCCTCCCTACCGTCGGAGTTCACACCCTCGACACGTTCACCCTCAGCGTTGTGGTGTTTAAAACAACCTGAAGTGCGCCTTCACGTTCCAGGAATAACAAAAAAGACGAATCTGCCTACCTTGGCCTTGAAGCAAGCAGCTCTCGATTACTTGCACACTTTCTACTCTGACCGAGTCCACATATATACGGATGGCTCTTCCACTCAGACCAGCTCCACCGGCGCAGTGGTTATACCATCACGATCTATGAGGATCACATACAAGACTTCTCACGTGACATCATCGACCGCTTCGGAGCTTGTTGCCCTCCGAGGTGCCATTGTATATATTAACAACCAACCGGCTAATCGGTGGGCAATATTATGTGATTCAAGGGCGGCCCTACAATGTCTTTTGTCAGCTCTTCGTCGCGGGTCCTGCGAACAACTCGTCTCGGAGATACGAGAAATGCACCACCATACGATCGCAAAAGGACACGACGTCGTGTTTCAGTGGCTGCCGGGTCATTGCGGTATTTCCGGCAACGACATCGCCGACGAAGCTGCTAGGAAAGCACACGAAGGAGCAAATCTTGTTTCTGTGCCTTTATCGAGGACTGACGCAGCCCAACACCTAAGCAAGCTAGCGCACAGTATGACATTGGAGAAGTGGCATACAACTGAATTCACCCAGCATCGGCTGCATTCTCTCGACCCATCTATGCAGCTGCGGCTGTTGCCTGGATTTCCTCGAAATGAGGAAACAATGCTGTACCGCTTACGCTTGTGTGTTGCATTCACCAATGCTTACACGTGTTTGATTGGAATGGCTGATAGCGCCGAGTGTAATGCCTGCGGTGTCGATGAGGCTATAGAACACCTACTATGCTACTGTCCATCATTTCAAAACGAAAGACATCACCTCTGCAACGTTCTCAATAGGCTAGATAGAAGACCGTTCCCCTTGAGCAAGATCTTGGGAAGATGGCCACGAATATCACAGCTGCAAAAGGCCACAAAAGCGCTGCTGCGATTTTTGAAGACTACAGGACTGAGTGACCGTCTATGATCCGGACTGATTTATTATCAGTGATAGAACAGAGATCTGTTGCAACGTCGGCGATATCAAAAGCGGACTTTCTATTCTTCCTTTAATCTCTCTCTCCCCTTTTCCCTTCCCCCAGTGTAGGGTAGCCAACCGGGCTCAGTCCTGGTTAACCTCCCTGCCTTTCATTAAGTCATTTTCTCTCTCTCTCTGGACAAGATACAGCACCAGGCAGACCAAGATGTAGGTATACATATTTGTGTTCATATGTGACGTTGAGTACTTCACCAGCCTTTCTTTTTTTTTTTTTTTACCTCGCACATATGGTATTAAGATGCCTCTAAATGCGACAACTATAATTTCTGCGGTGTAATGCATTAGCGCTAAGACAAAGAGTGCAAGATATCAACAAATGAAAACCATGAGCTTGGGTAAAGCTGGTGTAAGCCACGCAATTGCTTGGCTATTTGCGGACGTTGCTCTTAGGGTACGGCCACGCTAGCGGCAAAAACGCGCGTTTTTGCCGCTAGCGTGGCCGTACCCTTAGATCTCGCAGAAAAAAATACTGCTTACCGCTAAAATCGCAATTCAAGGTCAACCCTGAAGTTCCTTTTGCAACTAAGACGCAACATGCTGCATTACTTACGTTAGTGAATTGTCGATACGTTTTGCGCCAGATGAGCGTCACAGAACCTGAAACTCTCGTTGCAGGGTATTTTGAACCAGCGCTGCACGGCAACGATGACACAAACGCAGTGATGGCTGAATTTAGGCAACCCCGACAAACATGATGATGTGGCACAATGGCTAAAGAAAGAAGATTATGATAACCATAATGATGCTTCAGACGGACGCCGCGAGATATTAATGAAGTAACGCCTGACTATTGTCACTGTTAAAAGAATAAACAAGTAAATAAGTAAATAAATAAATAGCTGCTACTTCTAAGAACAGGCGGCACAGAAGCCAAGCCCAGCGTTTTCCATCTCAGCCCTTGACTGGACGGAGATGCGGGCTATTGAAAATACGTGTGACAGTCGCTCTTCGCTCACCGAACGAGTACAGCAACACCGCCTGCCAAATTAACCCCGCTTGCGTTGTCCAGCACCGATTTAAATTTCAAAGGAACTTCCCCGTCCTTACACCTGACATTCGCATGGCGCGCCTGCAGTGAGCCGAATGACGACGGGCGAACTTTCAGCTTCGATATCTCTTTCTCTGCATCGACGGCTGTCTTCAATCTCCACGAACGTTATATTATCTTTTTGATTCGTTGTCTTGAACCCTGCGGCCCTATCCGGCCTACCGACTCATTTGGCGCTTTCTGCCGAAAGATTGGGTCCTCCGGCAAGCGAGCGAGCTGGCGCACTCGCCCTCAGTCAAAGTTTTGAAGATGTCTTTCTCCTACGTGTACCTCCGTATATAGCGCCTTTCCCTTCTCGTTTCCCGTTATTCGAAATCGATTTCAGTTCTGCGCGCGACTCCCGCTTCCAAATGTGCGCCGTATAGTCCGGACGGGGGAGGTCGATGCAGCGGGGCAAACGGGCCCAGACGGCGGCCGGATTAAAAGGTGGGCCCCCCACCCACCGCGCCTTCTTCTGCGCCACCGTCTTAATGCGCGCTCCCATTGCACCCGAGGCGATGCGGGGGTCCCCGGGAAATGTGGGAAAGATTCCGGAAAGGATATAGCGAAGTGCGGGTCGGCACGTGCTGGCTGTGCGATGGCTATCGCGGACGCCGATCGCACCCTTTTCTCCCTTTTGTTTTCTCTTCTTTTCTCTCCACATCTTCACCCGGTTATTCTCCGCTTCGGCATCTCGCCGCCGCCTCCGTGCTTCATTTGCTTTCTAAGCCGGCGTGGTACCGGCGCTTCCCCCTCCGTCTCCTCCGGCGATCGTTTTCCGCTGATCTGCTGCTGCTGCTGCTGCTGCTGCTGCCATCTGTGGGGCGCCGGTTTCGTTTTCTCGTTGCGCAACCAGTGAGGAATGAACTCACTTTTTTCTGTTTTCTTTCCTTCCCCTTATCTCCTAGCATTTCCCCTTATCTCCTAGCGTTGTTTTATTTACACTTGCTGCGCTCTCATATAACCTGAATTGGCGCCTTGAGACGGCATTCAGGTCGTTTCGATCAGCACGGTCATTACGGGAATAAAATATGACTAGAAGCGAAGTGGAGTTTCGCAAAGTGTGCCGGCATATAACTAGCATGTGCGTCATCAACCGGCCTCCGCTCTTCCCTTCTGTAAGTCGACAAACAAAACATGTGGAAAAGTTCAGATCGGTCATATACACCGCCACGCTGCTCGCTTTCATGAACAAAAAAGAAACGTATAATCTCTCGTTTCTTCCTTCTTTTTTCGCTTCAGAATGACCGCGAAAACCTCAGAGCTCCTGCGCAGGTCATTTTTCGGGAATTTGCCACATCACATCCATCTATAAAACAAAACAAGAAAAAACTACATTTTTCGTTACGTCTTCTCAGTGTGGCTGAGTTGATCTAGTAAAAAACATGACCGCGTCGGCTATCTTCCAAGTGCGTTTAAATATGGTAAATATGGAAAGGTTTGCCAATTCCGGCTACTCAGAACGGATTATGTAGGCCGCTCATGCAGTGCCCTGCTAAATTATTAGCGGGCGCTCGACTCCTCTCTTCGCGCTTGTTGGGATTCATACGCCATGGTCTAACATTGCTTTACCTATTCTAGAAACGGTACGAAGGTGTCCCTAAACTGCCTTCTTTTTTCCGCGGTCCAAGAAGAAATGTGTGTACGACGAGTGGTACGTTGGAAATCTACTACGGATGAAATGAAACGGGTGACGACGTCAGGTCCTTGGTGATATTTCAACCATTGTTGGTAATGTATATAAATATGTGCTTGTATAGGGAAATGAGAAATGTCACTCTCCTCGTCATTTCTCTTCATCATTCCAGCGAGTTCCCTCGGTGTAGTTACCTCTCAGTGCTGTCCCAACTTCGCCAGTTTATCGAGATTGAGAACGTTTGAGCCGCAGATTTGAACGCTGAACCCGCAGTTGCGACACAGGATGGAACTCTCTGAGAAATTCGCGAAGGAGAGTTTTTGTCGTTCGATTGATTCCGTGATTTGAACAACGTATACGCTGCACGAAGCCAAAGATATACGCAGGTAGCCGCATTAAAGAACCCTCGGTTGCCGTGCAACACTCCCAGCTTCAGTGCTTAGCCCTTGATATTTTTCTATTTGTGTAGCGTAGGCCTTAGTGCTGTGTAATCTCGAAGGCGGGGCGCTATCTATTACGGGTCGGGAGAAAACTAGCCGACGGAGATAAGGCCGGAGAGCGAATGCCGTGGGGTGCCAGACCGGTGGCCACTTGGGAGAATGAGAGCTGGTGATTGGGGTGGGAATGACTATACCTGGGCTGAGCGTGTTTGGCACCTTGAGGGAGTTACGAGCGGGCGTCGATGGGAGTGCAGGGCACCACAGGAACGGCTCTGTCGCACGGTGCAGCGATTGCCGAAGCCCGTGTAGCAAAACTCTCCGTTAGATAAGAAAGTCGCGCGCAGAGCTCCGAGTTCGCAGCATTATATCACCCGGCAGTGACAGCGAAACGCAGCGGAAGCTATTACAGAAGGTAACAGATCGGTGACGTAACCGAGTTCGCATCTAATGGAAGAATATATGTGTGATGCATCACGTTTTGCAAAGTGCGTTTCTTTCTTGTGACCACCTCAGGAAGACGTCACTTACACAGAGCAGGATTTTAGCCAGGTAAATTAGATTTTGCGTTTGTCGCGACTTCGTCAGGTGAGAGCCTGATCAAGTCGCGACAAGCGGAAAATATATTTGGTAGCGTACTGGTAATATGTGCTGTCTCCATTTTTAAACTGTCTAAATCGCTCAGTGGCTTGAGAGCGAGTGATTAAATCAACACGGCCAGGAACTAAGTAAACTCGGCGATGAAAACTTGAGTCGAATTAACGTAGTGTGCGCGCTTTTCGACCCGTGCACAGGACACCACACCAACGTGACAAACGCACGACCTTCCTTTGCCCACCGCTAAGGCCTCAAAATCTACGATACAGTTTTGCTGACTTTATTGACTTCCCACGTAATTTGAGATCCAGTGTCAGATTCTGGTAATATGTCATCATCATCATACGCTTGCACTCTTGTTGTCTTTAATAAATATCTTATTAACATACTTCGAAGTGATATATTCATTAATGTTGCCTTCAGAACGGGTTCTTTCACCTCATTCATCTTATCACATAAGTGGCAGCTAATAGTAATGAAGTGCCTGCCAGTTTTTTTTATACTACTCTTCTTTGATATGCGCTTGTACAATGTTTTGGTAAATTATGTCATTCTTGTATACATTCCTAGCCTAAGAAGACAGGCCCACAGGAAGAATAAGGGGTTGTTTGTTAGAAGCGGCCCATCTATAGCAGTTGACATTGAGAGCCTCAAAAAGCATGAATTGTAACTCGACTCTCGTACTTCAACCGACTTTCACTTGTGTAATTTTTTTGCATCTCACTTGTGTCCTGTTCTGGCGACATGTTGTACATACATATATTTCTAAATCTATATTTCGCGTGTGTACATTTGCTTGTATGAATGTTTCGCCATGGGAAACTCCAAAGTGTGTAGCATAGTGATTAAATTGTTTCCATATGAACTTAGGCTGTCGATTTGCTATTAAATTTCTGCTAACGAGAGTATGCTCCGCTTTCTAGAGGTGGAATTTACCTCGCAGCAAAACAATGGAACTGCGACAGCTCATCAACTTTATCGAAAAGATGGGTCGCTGATGAAACATCTATGCATAAAAAATAGTGTGTAGAACTTCGTCCCATGCCTCAGCAGTAATCGATGGCGGAAGGCAGAGTGAGTGTTCCCTTTAAGAGCGGACTGTACTCTACCTGTTGCAAACTGTCAAGGAAGTGAAATCTGGCTGACACGGCTGTTCGCCCGCCATTTCACTGTATTTCCTACTCCCTCCCCTCCCCCTTTCTTGCGTTTCAATTCTTACGCTGTCAACAAGTTGATTAACACAATACGCAAACTTGTTGTCGGTGGTGCAGGGACACCGAAAACTGTTATGCTACGTGTCATCTTCGTGCACCCGGCGAGCGTTGTTCCTTTGATATGACATGGCCGCCCGGAGTGCGCCAATATGTTGTTTACAAACTGTGCTGGTTTAATTATCAGTTTTGACTGCGAATGCTGCAAAGGTTGAGCGTCGTATCGTATTAAAACATTGCACTCATCAGAGTGTTGCTTTCTCTTTCCTCGTGCAGGTTGTGCATTTGTCAAGTTTAGTACACACACTGAAGCGCAGGCAGCTATCAATGCTCTCCACGGCAGCCAGACAATGCCGGTAAGTTCACTGCTTGTTCGCTCACGCATGTGTAGTGACAAGTCTTTCTGCCCATGCGAGAGGGCAATCCCCCCCCCCCCAACCCCTCGCCCCTAACCTCTCTTCTAATACCATTCTTGCCTCAAGTGGCAAGTATTTTTGTTGTGCGACCTTTAAGGTCCAATTCTGGGGCAGCAATACCCCACAAGCAACAACAGGGCAACTGTCCCTGATTCAGGTCACTCACAACTGTGAAATCAAGAGTTCTTGCCTGCAAAATACAGTGTCCATCTTATTACCCGCAGTACCAGTAGTGTTTTTCTTTAAAGTACGAGATTCCACCCACCGCAGGGAAGGAACAAAATGAGCCACACCAGCGTGAATGTCGACTCCAATACACTGACGCATTTAACTTCCCACATAGCTTATCAATATTTAACGCTCGCTACTCTGAGATATTGTTACTTACACGGCAAGGGAGATAAGGTGTGTTTCATTGCTGTTTCTTATGTTTCTTTGTTTCTAAGTTGTATTTATCTGCCTCTCGAAACGAAGCTCCAGGTTGCATTTTCCAGCCAACTAGAATGAGAAAATTATATTTACGAGCGTAATAAAAATATTTTATTTCACCTACTCTCAACGGCGGTAGGTTGAAAATAGCTTATTTTTTTTTTCATCTGCTAAATTATCTGCATAGGTGACACGTTGAACCAGCGTTCTGATGCCTTATCTTCGTGTCACTGTCATGGGTGATTTTGTTTATAGCTGCAGGAACCACCGTCCGTGACCCTCAGTTGATCATAATTTTTCTCATATTTCATTTAACTACGATTGAGCTCTACGGTTTATTATAGGCAGAATTTTTTTTCGTTTTTTTTTTTTGTCAGTTAGACTGTAAAAGCTTCAGAATAAATCACCTGTCTTTTGTTTTGTTTGTTTCTTCAACACATGTTTTCATTTGCCACTAGCCGATTTGTTAATTACTTATAATTACTTTATCTGGATTCCTTGAAGTGACGGACAAGTTCTAACTTTTAATTTTACACATCGCGTTGGCTACCATGCTGTGCTATTCAGCGTTAGGTCACGACGGGGTAGCAGCCACATCCGTATGCAGACAAAATTCATAGGTGCTCATATACTTTGGTTTATGTGCGCGTTAAAGAACCCCGGGGGGTCACAAATTATTTTGGAGGCCTCCACAACGGCGCGTCGCTTTGTAGCTACAGTGCTCCTTTAAAGTTATGCCTTATGAATCAAACAATCAACAGTTTCATTTTACTCATTAACTAAATTGCAGTAGTCACTTTGCAACCACTCAGATAAAGGCTGTCAATGCTGAGAGCAGGCCTGCTAAGTAGAAAATCTGCTGAGACGGTGCTAGTTTTTACGTATCCATCTTCAAAGCATGCCAGGAAACGAACTGCCACCCTACGTAGTTTATACTGCAACAAGATTGACAGTTGGACGAGTTGGTACTGTTCCACTGTAAAGTGAAGGTAGCGCGAAACAAGGACAGGTATCCATTCGACGACTCTGCCCGTGTTGTTTCGCGCTACCTTCAATTTACTGCGCGGTTTAGTCCCGCTGTGCGTAAGTAAAACCTTCTGTGGAAAATAATTTAATATTTAACTAAAGTATTAGGTAAAGTAAATTGCTTTTAGTAAAGCTTTTCATAAATAATACATAGTTCTGAAAGGGGAAAGAGGAAGTACCCCGGACCAGGACGAGCTTTTATTCATGTATTATGAGAGACCCGTATTGGTTTCCTTTGTAGCTTCGTGCGAGAGTCAGGTCGATGACAATTTTTCCCTCTCGTGAACTCTCCTCCATCTCGCGGGCTTCCGCAAAATGATAATGAACTTCGTTCTTTAGGTGTCAACGGGTGGTGCAACGTTTGCAGAATTGCCACAACAATCGAATATTATCCGCAAAGGTTCATGTGTGGAAGTTTGTTGCATAGTTTACTAGGGCGCAGCCTCAATTTACACGCGAGAAGCAAAAAGTTATCTTGCTCAGAGCTCTCCTTCGTGATCCTGTTATAATTACGTAGTTTTTTTTTAATCTCCAAAGCATTATCGCTGTGAGCACCATGTCCTCTTCTGCTCGTAATAATTTATCCTTACCGTCAACGTACCTCTACCTGCGCTACCGTGGCAGGCGTACTGGGTGCCTGGCGCAGGATCACCGTTTCATCCGTTTAATTATTCTGAAAAAAAATATATGTTCAGCCTTATCTTCAATGTATATTTTATGCGCGTGCTTGCGTGGTGTTAAAATTCACCAGCACTACGATAATTATTTATCTTCATTGGATCGAATTTCAGCTCTTCAAGTTTTCACGCCTGTTTGATTTCTCTAAAGCGGCAAACTTACGTTATCCTAAGTATCGAATGGAATACGTGTTGGTTCCACATGAGTCTCTGCGCAGAACTGTAGACATCAAAGGATCGATCGATGGAAGCGTATTTGTCTCCAACGTTAATCAAAATAGCTTTGCTTTCGGCATCGATAGAAATCAAACATTTACGCGCTTACAGAACCGCGCATGCGTATCCGTGTTTGTTCAGAAAATGCGACGCTGATTGCGTTTTCACTGAGCGGGAGCGACATTCGGTAAATACTAGACCGAAATCGGTTTCGAAATCCGCTGTTTGCTCACCCTTGCAGTCTCGCGTTTCCTCTGCGCATACTCTCACGAACGGGTTCCGATCAATAAGGAATATTCTGCGCGTGCGTAGGCAACGAGAACAAGAAAAGTATATGTAGCTGAATTTGTTCGCATCCGTGTATTATCCTCCTTACCCTTATCTGGTCTACGCTGGCTAATAAAGGAACATTAACGACTGCGACCACGTGAACAACATCGACCACTCCGCGCCTTATGATTAGCCGAAGAAGGTATAAAAAAGTGAGTGTATGATGTAAGCACACGCATGGTAAAACGATGCAAGTCATGCCAAGGAAGAGTGGACAACGTTGAAGTTCCACCTAAATGCGAGTTTGAGTTTTTGATGAGTGGAACTACCTTACTGAAGATTAAGTTCTCTACAGCATGTTCCCTTTTAAAGTAATTTTCATCAGTCATAGCACGTTGTAGTAGGAAGAAAATGATCCCAACCTCTCCACCTGATCTCTAAGCCAAATGTATCTACCTCACTGAAGCTGCCTCGTCATCCTTGGCGTGTTTATATTATGCGGCTTGTATGTTGACTTCGTTTAGCATTTCAGTGGTGAAAACAACCTTTCCATGAAAAGTGCAGTGATAAGAAAAATTAAGGCACGGAAAGCCTGCGAGGCGGCGAAGAGGCAACACCTCGACGTCCCCACGTGGGAGGCCTAGGCCCAGCCACCACCTGCTGCTGGTTTCAATAAAGTTTATTCAGTCAGTCAGAAAAAAAAGGGGGGTCCAAGAAAACATAGACATATAAGTGTCAGGCTGTTTACAAACGTGCATTTCGTACGATTTCTTAAGTGCGTAAAGTCGGATTTCTTGCTGTAAAGAAAAGAAAGAAAGAAAGAAAGTGAAAGGGTACGTGTGTGTCAGTATACACATCATACAGGGTGTTTCAGTGAACACTTTCAGAAATTTTTAAAGGTTGCCTATGACAGATAGCACAATTCTAGTTCATGAGCGGGTCAACTCGAAGAGGCGGACTATACTTGCACAAAAAAGTGAAATGCATAATCGACTAATTAACAAAAATTAAATAATTCAGTTTATAACTAATGACCTTTTGGCCTATATTGCAATTTAAAAATTCTATAGCCCTAGAATTCGCAAGACGGATCCACTAGGAACAAATTCCCAGGATGACACCAGTTTCCAGATAATAATTCTCGAACTTTGCGGAGAAATGCATTGGCGTTCCAGTGAATTTTGTGCTTCAGTGCATAAAACGACATGTTGTTAAGAAAGTAACTGGAACGCCACGTTTATTTACGGCAGTCATACATCAGACTCCAGCTATTGCAGACAACTCATTTCGGGCATAACAAATATATATAATTCACAGTCGGAGTTTCTCAAGTCAACCACTCGAACCAAATATATTCGATTAGTACTCCAAATAGGATACATTTCTACACACCTGCATGTAAGCTTATTATTAACTGAAGCCGTGTCATCTTTGACTGCGGAGAGCTTGTCGCCATATCTCAGAGCCCGTTCACCTACGTGCGCAATAAGTACGTAATCGTTGTCGTAACGATTTTATTGGCATATTAGTTATAATTACTGATTCCGCACTAATGAGAATGACGCAGAAAACAGCGCCCTCAACGTCTTAATCGCTGTTAAATGTACCGCGCATAAAGTTAAAAAAAGTCATAATAATAAAGCTTATTATTTGTCCCAGACGTACCCGAACATTCGCCTTCACGTCAAAAATAAAAGTGGAGCACCTTTATTTAAGCATAATAACCACTAACCCGCTCTTTCCTACTGTGCATCGCGATTGTAAAACAGTTAATTGCAAACAGTTGAGAATTCCTTTTGTAGAGCTAGCACATTTAGTAATTTAGTTTTTTTTTTTTTTTTTTGCACATTTAGGAACTGGAATACCTTACTTGTAGACATGATAGAGTGTTCCTCCATTTCTTCATTCATGAGTGCTATTGACAAATTGTAGTAGTAGCAGTAGTAGTAGTAGTAGTAGTAGTAGTAGTAGTAGTAGTAGTAGTAGTAGTAGTAGTAGTAGTAGTAGTAGTAGTAGTAGTAGTAGTAGAAAACGTTATTTGTTGTTTTGGAATGACGTCCCAGAGGGTGGAGCCCTCAGTCCAGGGTCCCATTGGCTGCTGCTATCCGGCTGGCCCGGTCGATCAGGTATCGCTGGTCGTCGAAGGTCGTGCTGCAAAGAGCGGCTTCCCACTGGGATGAGGAGGCGTAGCACATTGTACGGATTTTGTATAGCACACTGAGTGAACAAAGTGTGGCTGCTCTTTGTTACGCTAACCACTGTGTAAATTTCATTTTATTCTCCTACTTTCTGCTCTTGCGCTGTACAAAACTGTATACCGCATTAAATCATTTCTGTTTATTCCTGTTGACCCTTTTTTTTTTTTTTTTGAAATGCTATACGTTGTACATTGTCTCATGTTATTGTTCGTTATTACATAGCAAGAATGTGGGCAGCAGTGTGTTTCCGCATTATTTTTGTTTGTTTGTTCGAATTCATTACACAATGTATTTTTATCCACTCAGACTGGCCGTAACAAATAAATAAATAACAGGTGGGCGAGTATGAACTTTTTTGAATACGAATCAAATACGAATAGTTAGTGTCGAATATTAAATAATCAAATGCAGACGCATATATTTACGCCAGAATTTATTTCGGCATAATTAGGTACAATGCCTCTACTTAATGGGGCAAAAAGTACAAACAGCTATCAGGGCCAAGCATCAGTTTTAAACACAATATAAATAATTGTCATGGAAAAAACTATCCCAATAGCCTCTCAACTTTTTAAGAGCCTTATTGCAAACACGCTTTTTAAGAATGAATGGCTGATGCATGAGGAGCCTTCCAAAACGGCTAAATAAATGGTGGCCGTCAAAAGATCAGAACTTCTGGAAAAAGAAAAAAAATGCTGCTGAAGGACTCATGTGCCGTAGATATATGTAAAAGGGCCCGTCGCAAGGAAAACACCACAATAGTCGTGACGTACTACATGACTGGAGTGCACTTTCTAAAACACTAAATGACAGCGAAACTCAAAACAAAGCTTGCGTCTTTTTTTTCTGCCTTGCTTCGAATATTTTTGTCGTTTCACTTCAAATAATTTGTGATACTTCGTTGATGTACTTCTGATGAAGAACAGTAACCAGACTATGGCAGTTGGTTGGGAAATATTTGGTTAGTTTCTAATGTATGAAAATACTGAATAGGTCCTTTTCGAATACGAATACTTAGTGTGTAATAGTCGATTCATTTTCGAAACTTTAAATATTCGTCCACCCCTAACATACATACATACATACATACATACATACATACATACATACATACATACATACATACATACATACATACATACATACATACATACATACATACATACATACATACATACATACATACATACAGACGTACATACATACATACATACATACAGACGTACATACGTACATACATACATACATACATACAGACGTACATACGCACATACATACGCACATACATACATACATACATACATACATACATACATACATACATACATACATACATACATACATACATACATACATACATACATACATACATACATACATACATACATACATACATACATACATACATACATACATACATACATACATACATACATACATACATACATACATACATACATACATACATACATACATACATACATACATACATACATACATACATACATACATACATACATACGTTGCTGGCGATGCTGCACTACTCGCTCCGTTGTGTTACCAACGTATATTTAGCAATATAGTGTATAGAGTTCGCCGCTCTCGCTTCTAAAGTCCGACATAAACGGTGAGTCAGCGCCGCACTCGTGAGACACCACTGGCATTAAGATTCAAGCCTATTACCTCTGTACCACGCACAGGACAGTTAAACGCAGCATCAAAGTATAAAGGTTATGTCGCTCGCTGGCTACGAGAACAGTGTCCTTTGCATTTTTGTGACACACTGTACGTCGACTCAGTGGTATCTTAGCAACTAGGTTATGTTCACAGGATCTCCCTATTTCTCGCCTCAAAACACCGTAATAAAAGAGAGCCTCCACGGGTACTGCTGATAGGGGCACCGTTTGGTTCAGTAACATTGAATAATGTATATTTACTTAATTTTATATAACAACAGTTTCCTGCACCCATTCGCTGTCAGCGCTAATACCCTGCGGACTTTCATTTCCCGCAGGGCTTACTTGCCGGCAAGAAAGAGCGTATAATGTTTTAAGTTATCCCACTCAGCGAATCCCTCATTCAATTTTGTTACCCGGAGCCGTAGAGAGTTTCACGACAAGATTCGTTAGATATTCAGTAGCTGCACAGTAACTGTGTCTGCGTTGTCTATCTTTCATAGACGCTTGGCGTTGCACCACCTTCCCACAAGCCTTTCGAGTTGCGGAGCGACCTTTAGGAAATCAATGCCGTCATTCGTCTCAATTCGTTGCCTGCTCCTCGCGATCCTCAAAAAGTGGAACCGTCACGCACATTTTGCTCAGGCTAATCACGCACATTTTACTCACCGCCGAAAAAAACAATTGAGGTGCTCCCTGTCGACGGCATTCTTTCTGCGCGTGGTTGTTTTGTTTCCTAGGGGCGTGCGCCGTTAGTTCGGGGAGAAATGTCGCAAGCCAGGCCAAAAGATAAATGACGCCGGCGTCCTCCCCGCTCACGGCATTGGCAGGGCAGGGGTCGGTGTCTCGGCACGAAGGGGGCAAGAGGCGACCGTGCCTAGCGTGCGCTCGCGACTGCCTTCTTAACGAGATGCCCCCGTATATATATATATATATATATATATATATATATATATATATATATATATATATATATATATACGAGGGAAGGACTCCTTTGGGCTCGAAGCCGCCCACGGGCTAAATCCTGGCCTGACGCGCGCACAAAGGAGCGACCCGCGCTCTTTCATTGACGCCGACGACGCCTCGCGCCACTGGAGAGAAAATGGGGGCTGCACTCGGCCACCGACAATGGCCGCGGAAAAGCCCGGCGAAAGCACCGAGCTCTTCAACCAGGGTGCGTTGGGTACGGGCGCGTGAGCCGCACTCAACTGGCGACGCAGGAAGAGCGCCCCCGCGAGGTTGCGCATGCCCCGCGCGAAGCTCTGTCAAAGGGCCTGCGATGCCAGCGTCACTTACAGGTAAAGAGCGAGCGAGCGCATATGGGCTGCTCGCTCGTCTGGGGTTTTTTGTTTGTCGAGTGCCAGCGCTAACGACTTGCCCACTTCTAGCACGACCAGCACAGGGCGTATACGGAACATCATCTCCGCAGGAAGCTTCTTCCGGCAGAACAAAAACCGGCCTATCGGAAAGCATGCCGTCAGCACGACGGCACAGCCTGCGCGAGCCAGGTTCTTGCAATACCGTGGCGCTTTATTGCCGACGTTCACGGAGCACAGAGGTTGCGTTCTCCAGAGACATGTCCCGCGACTCGCTCTCTCTAAGCTGATTTTTAATGCTACTTAAATGCGAGGCATTTTTTGGCTGGAACCTTGCAGTAGGTAGGTAGATTCTTGTCTCGTTTCCTCTGGGACCTCTTCAGTTAAAAAATCACGTCCTGGTGGAATCGAAGCCAGGGTCCCTTAGCGCAGTAGCCCGATTCTCAGCCCATTAGGCCGCAGTCGAATTATTTTAACGCAACAGCGTTAAGGGTCCCGTGTCGCAGAAAATCCGGCGTCGGCGTCTGGCGGAAATAATCATGCCGAACCACATCATCCCGAACCACCCAGACCACACGGCCCTCCGTGTGTGAGTTAGTGAACAAAAGGTGAATTTCTCAAAGTAAAATCTGTCAAAAATATCGTAAAGTACGGCTTAACCACAACCTACAGACGTGATAGCGTCGGATTATAATTTGAATATACGAGAAAAAAGGCCTGATAAGCAGCCAGAGATCTTTGAATGCTATCGCGTTCCACGCTGAAAGGCAAAGCTTAAGCTTCCTCCAATTCTGATGGTGTTTCACTGTACTTTGGTTCTAGGCAACATTGAGGGGAATGTTGAAAACCTAGCCTTTCTCAATTTTGATCGGGCCCCATGTCGCAGAAAATACGGTGTCGGTGTCGGCGTCAACGGCGTCCAATAACGCTATCGCGCTCCACTTTTAAAGGCGAAGCTTAAGCGTACTCCAAGTTTTCATGGCACGATAGAAGTACAACATTATAACTCTCCTTTTTTCGTGCAAACTAGTGCTTTGAGGCGGTTGGCGTCACGTCGCATAGCAGCAATCCGTTTATAACAGCTGGTGCGTGCCACTTTATCCCGTTCTTGTCTCGTGTTTGCTACAATAAAGAAGTTATAAAAAGCTCGCTGGACAATCTTCGGAGAGGTTTGCGTTACCTTGCCCTTGTGCTGCATGCAAGTAGCTCAGGACGTACCGAGGGAACGACTGTCCGCTTCGCTTGTGTAACCGTGGCGCGCGTCATCCGAGCCCCTTCGACCGTCTTTTCTCATTTGCATACTATTGCCTGAGTTCTCTACACGCTTCTGATCCGTGTTGAACGACGTATCGGGCCATGGAGGCGCGATATATTTCTCCGTTATAGTTATAAGTGAACTTGCGCAGTTTTTTTTTTCTTTTTTTTTTCAGTGGAGCCGCGTTTTACAAGCACCTTTTTTAATTAAAAGTATATTGAACGTGCACCAGACCTGTATTGTATTATGTGGGATATATATTGCGCTGGAAGCTGTTTTCTGCATTGCCCCTGAAATCTCCTTTATTTGTGGAATTCACTCTAAGTGTGAATTCAGCGACGATCCTCTTTCTCAAGAGTTCGGGTGTGTCTTCTTCCGTTACAGGGTGCGTCGTCTAGTCTAGTGGTGAAATTTGCCGACACCGAGAAAGAGCGGCAGCTTCGGCGAATGCAGCAGATGGCGGGCAACATGGGCCTCCTCAACCCTTTCATCTTCAACCAGTTTGGCGCGTACGGGGCCTACGCACAGGTACTCTTCTGTGCCTGCAAGCGGACGCGCAATTTTTCACGCTCGCCTCCGAGCGGAGGCATAGCCTTCGTCAAAAGAAACGAATACTCTGCGCACACGACACTCGGTGAATTCTAGTCCGCATCTCTATGGAGAGGGAGATGACCCCTTGTTCAAACTTTTGAACCTTTGGTGAACTTCTCAAAAGCTCTCCAGCGCCATGAGTTCTACGAGCACGCCACGACGTGGACAGCATTTACGCAACCAAATAATCGTTTCTTTTGAGAGAGGCTAATATATATAACCTAGTAATCCCGACAAAATTCAGCAGCATGTGCAGGTGTTTCTCAGTATATGTAGCAGTACGAAGTGACGGGGACGCCACATGATCTTGCCAGTGCAGTGTCATGTTCGAGTGTTTTCAGTAATACTAATTTAAAGAAAGTGTGTTGTAACTAGGTAGGTGGCAAGTACAATACGGTCAAGTGAATGGAATGTTCCCTTCACCTCACCCAACACTAAATAAAGCACAACAATTAACGCTTAGATTGCTGCAAACGCACAGTTACCCCAACCCCTATATATGCAGCAAATACCTCCCAGATATAAGGCCAGAATGTCCTAAATGCCAAAATCCTAAGTGCGACTTAGATCACATGCTGTGGCAGTGTCCTCGCGCTAAACGCTTGCTTCGGGTCTCCTGCCACCGAGGACGACTGGATCAACCACCTCAGGAGCCCCGACAGGGCCCTTCAACACCAAGCAGTCCAGAAGGCCCAACAGGTGGCTGGCGAGCTCCGACTCCCACCCAGTCCCCACATGGGTGGAGCCACCGGGCCGGCCCCCGTAAGGGGTGCCCAGGCCCCTTCAGGACCATTATTAAAGTTAATTCTCTCTCTCTCTCTCTGCCGTGAATCAGTAGTTTTCCAGGACAATCAGTAAAAGTGTCAAACTTGCTGGCGACGCCACGTTAGATTATGCCACCTTGTTCTAAAGACGTCATATATTCCGGCAACGTATGGCCAACAATATAAATAGAAGATAATCTCATTTTAAACATTCACAAATAAACTAAACTTCATCCTTTCAGTGTCAAGGCTTTTCCTACACATAAGAGCCTCGTGTATTAAAAAATGCGGTTCCTCCATAATTTCATGTGATTGCACGCCAAGTGTGTGCGACAAACTTAAGACGGGAGGTTTGGCGAAGCGTCAAGCATTTGCGGAAATACTTGAATAAGTGCGTTCAATTAGCCGACTTTAATTACCTATTTGAGCAATTTTCTGCAAGTGCCACGTTCACGAAGTTGTCTGTCACGTGTATGATAATTCCGTAAGTAGGAGCTATCACCTTGCTGGATATCGCGATTGACCAGCGCACGGGCGCAGCCCACCCTCGAACTGATCAACTGAAAGATCAGTATTGTTGAACTGGTCCGTGGTTCATTTACCATCGCTACTGGTGCGTGCTCGCGAGCTAGCCCGTCGAGCCGCCTAAATTTAATTATTTATTAATTTAATTAGCTTTAATTAAAGAAACATCTTTCTCTCTCGCCGTCTCTATCCATTGATCACCGACCTTCTCGCGGTAATTTTACTCGTTAATGCGGGCGCTACTCAGCCTTTCAAATGAACGCACTCTTGTGAAGTTGGCTTGCGGCTGTATTCATCGAATGAAGACGAAGAAAAAGAAAACGCAGGGAGTTTAACCAAGGCCGTGTCTGATTGACTGCTTGCCACTTGTGGAAGCGGTATTATTATTATTATTATTATTATTATTATTATTATTATTATTATTATTATTATTATTATTATTATTATTATTATTATTATTATTATTATTATTATTATTATTATTATTTGGTTTGTACACATATACTAAGGAAATTTGGAAGGAGCGAGCAGACAACGGGCCACCGAGAGGGGCACAACGCCTGCCTACTCTTTCAGGAGGAGGGAATAGAGGAAATGAAAATAGGAGGAAACAGATAGAAACAATAAAGGGCATTCAGTGTGAACACACTCGCAACGAAGTGTTCGCTGACCGTCACAAGCGGTTACAATCCAGTCGCCTTCACAAAGCGCATTATTGATTGAGTACCAACGAAGACCGTTGCAGTTATGACAGCGATCGGCTACTGCGAGAGAGAGAGAGAGAGAGAGAGGACGTTCTTGAACAGTTGGCTTCTGATTACGTACATTAGACAGACTCGGACGTCACCTTCGTAAAGTTCTTTTAGATCGCCGTTCTGCTTAGGGAATTGCTCTAAAAAGTTTTTAAAGCAAAGACTGAAATTGAGCGAAAGATCAGGTGGCCATTGAGTTGTGTGTTTCATACTCGGGCATACCTGCTCGTTCTTGTGACACCGAATGCTTTACGAGTGCCAAGGTACCGAAGCTCAGGGGATGTGTAGTGCGGAGCCGTCATCGATGCAAGACGGCTTCTCATTGTGCGACAGTAATGCCCATGCTGCAAGTTTTACAAGCAGAGATCCTATAGTTGGCGCTTCTTATTTTTATTATCATTCATAGGAGTTGACCAAAATCAAATTTCACGGAGGCTCCGGTTCAGGTGATATGCAGAGAATAAGAATCGGAGAACGGGAGCCTCCCAAGCCCGGGACGTTGGCTTTTTCGAATACAGCAGCGTTTTGATATATACCCATATATTTTAGATTGTCTGATTGCTTTAGCCCTTTTTTCCATTCATTTATTTTCACTCAAACACCTTAGCACCTCGCTCAGATGACCGTCCTTCTGCGCTAAGAATCTTGTAACGCGTAGAATGCGCTCACGTGTTCTGGGCGGGTGGAAAACAAGGCGGCGCCTCTTTTTTCACAGGAGCAACTGCCAGCGACAACCGGGGAGCAGGCACAGTACCTGCCCCACGTCGGACGAGCCCTGTATCACACGGCAACGGTATGCATCGCCCTCTATGCAGCATATGCCTATAAACCTTCTGGAACGAGGCGATAAAATATCGCCAAGATGCTATCCTAACAAAAGGAGCGCCTCGGTTCTTGTGACTGGCGCCAGCTAAGTTAAAGGTTATCTGCTTATAAAGTTTACCTGTGCGTTGTGAGAGACCGGCTGCGCCGGTTGTTTCCCGCTTATTATGGAAGAAAAACAGATGCTTCATTTGGAAATCCGGTGGCATATCTGGCTACCTTAAACAAAATTTTACTCCTGAACTTGATCCTTCCCAGTTTTGGCCTAATATGCGGCCACTCGCAGTTCGGCAGCGATTCACTAGCACTGAATTTGCGAAATAGAAGGAGCGTGTGCATTGCAGTAACTGCTTGTGTGACTGATAATTCGTGTACTGTGAGGTGCGGGCCGCAGAAATTTTGCTGTGGTGAAAGCCACTCTGTGCACTTAATCCACATTTAATTCCCGTGCGTATACACCCAAGAGTTTAGATCTCGAAAGATGTGCGTACCAGCGTCCACTTTAAGCCGTGCACCCATAATGCATTCACAGATCGGTGTACGGCGACAAATAGAGTTCTGGGTTTAAAGTTGGACATCCATCAGAATGCTCGGAGTGATCAATGACAGGCACCATTCGGGCTCTTTTATGTTTGGCAAAGTGCGTACATTCACCCGTCTTATATCACGTCCGCTGGTTACGCTCATACATACAAAGCTTGATTTATAGGTGATTTTAAATGGAGTCGCTGAGTGCCACCATTACTGGCGGTTTTCATGACACAGATTTCCAGATATAGTGCCGAGCTCGCGACTTTGTGGCCGCAAAGTATGCGACTATACTATGGCATGCACTGCTTCACATGGAGCTGCTCGAGCGCGCTAGCTCGGTGCCATCGCACGCAACATCGTTATGATATTGAGAACGCTGTGTTTATGTTCTGTGTCGACGCCTTATAAACCTTAACGAAGTTTTGCTCAACTCATTGTTAGTGTCAAGAGCGTTCGAATAATCATTTTCGTTACTTTCTTGATATAAGCATGAACAGAACGAGTGCCGCAGGCACAGGGAGACTTCAACGGTTATTCTTGCAAGCAGCGGTTATTTCAGATTTTTTTTTCTTAACCGACTACGCTTGCAACGTGTGCTTCTTTTGATAATTCTGCACAGTTCATTGTTGGCTCCATTTTTAGCCACAGACGACCAGAGGTGGCTGCTTGTGTGGAGATAATTTTACATTTGCTCCAACTTAAGTGATCCGTTGAAGTGTAACTGAAACTATCAGTACATCTTGAAAGGTAGTCCGACTATACATTGTTTTAAATGGTTAGTCCGCCGAGCACATAAAGAGAAACGCACAAGAGAACGGTGCACCTGTTGTGTGTGTTACTGCATTTGTCAGAATGCGCTCTCATCATGCCCGTCGTTCACGATCCATCTGTCAGCGTCATCCGCGTCCCTTATAGCCAAAGTGTGTTGCGAAGGTTCCGCGTGTGTAGTTGTGAGCGGGGGCGTCGCCCTAAATACCCCCGAGCTGATGAATGTGGCACGCGGTGCCAGCTGATGCAGCAGCAAGCGGCGCTGATGGCGGCCGCCCAGGGAGGATACATGAACCCCATGGCGGCGCTGGCCGCCGCACAGATCCCCACCATGGGTGCCATGCCCAACGGACTGGCCAGCCCCGCGCTCACGCCTACCTCCGGTGAGTGGACCTTACACTCTATTCCCAAGTCGCGTCTACGCCATAAGCTACAAAATCGCATTCCTTTGTTGTTGTTGTTGTTGTTGTTGTTGTTGTTGTTGTTGTTGTTGTTGTTGTTGTTGTTGTTGTTGTTGTTGTTGTTGTTGTTGTTGTTGTTGTTGTTGTTGTTGTTGTTGTTGTTGTTGTTGTTGTCGCTTTTCTGTTATTATTATTTTTTGTTCGCGTTAATAAATGAAACAGTTGCAACCTTTGATATTCTCTAGGTTTCGACGAAAGTTCGTGTTGTCACTTGTCATTATGAAGAATTTATTGCGGTCAAGACGAGGTGCAAAAGGAAGTACGCTTTCGGAGCATTTACGGGTTCTTTGGTCACAATCGTGAGAGAAAACATTTTATGCCAAGCTGTGACGTAAGGAGCATGAGAAATCAACATTCAAGCTGCCCCTATGTCCTTCTGCACGCGGTTACTGTGTGCATTTCTACATCGACGAAACCGGAAAATTGATGCGACGAATCAAGGAGCACCAAAGAGGCGTAAAGCTCTTTTTTTTTTCTTTGAATCAGGATTCTTTTCATTTCTGAACCAAAATAGGACATCGCGGAAGCGACGGCTGCTGAGTGCTGTAGGAACAGTGAATGTAGCCCCATATAGGTTTGCAGTCATATGCCACTGAAACGTGGATCACCCATAAAAGAAGAGTACATTTCGCGAGTTTCGACAAGAGACGCGTAGACGCGCTCACTACACGCCATACCTTACAACATGTTTTCAGCTGACGTTCGTCTGCACAGTGACCATGAAAGCGGTGAATAATCCGAAACGTCCTTTCTTTTACTCCTTGACTTGGTCAGAAGGCCGCAATGATTTCTTCCATTGACACCTTTGCGTACTGCAGATACATCACACAATGCTTATTTTTTCTGTGCAAACCAGGCAAGTAAAGGTGCCTAGTGCTTTATTGAACGACGGGCAGTGAAAGAGGTTTTGCTGGCACGAAAAGAAAGTGATCGGGCTATGAAGAGTTAGTCAGCCAACATAAAAGAAGATTTATGCACACGTTTCCTGATGAAGGAATGGGTGACGGATGGGGCGAAGTAAAAAAAAAAAACGGCAGCGACCCCGAAAACAAATGGTAGAGTGCTGTTGTATGAAGGAGTTAATGTGGTTGCCAAAGTACACGGTGCAAGCCTTTCACCATGTGCTACCATGTCGACACAATCTGACTACGCGGAGGCAGTCGCTGCGAGTGCTATTTCAGCTTCAAAGCCCCGAGGCACTGTGATATGTGTACCGTGTTCTTACTTCCAAAAACAATGCTATATTTATTCGCCAGCCTTGAACGACGGGTTCGCCTCAGTATAGTAGGGCTTGCTGCCTCACATTCATGTCGATGTTGAATTTGGCACGTCTATGTTGCAAACTTGATTCGACAGTTTCAAACATACTTGATATGGTGATTTTAACGGCGGAGGAGTTGGTGGTGGATTTGTGCCACCGTATATGTACATGTATTTCTCACGCAATATGAAACACATAAGTTTGCTCGTACGAAAGGGTTATTGTCGCTGGTAAAAGAGGAAAGCGAACCCTATTGGTTAGAATAACCGCGCTTTCTGAAGATGCGCTCGAATAAATCGACGTTGGCAGCGCAATATTTGCGTAAATCTTGTTGCAAGCAGTTATGTGCAGCATACCGCATATGGTACCAATGGCTGTCGGCGGGCGGAGTGAGTCGTGGGCACGTTGCTCCTTGCGAAGCTGTTGTCCAGTCTTATCAGCGCCCCGTAGACTGTCCGCTGCGCTGCACAAAAGCATCCTTGACTTAAGCTCGAAGTAAACGCTATTCAATCCAGTCGGAATGCATTCAGCCGGCCGTCTCTCAGCAGTTATACCGCCGGAGCAGTTCAAGTGCTCGATAACTGGATCTCCGTCGTGGGCGCGACTGCTTCTGGTGAGCCCTTCCAAAGGAAGCCTTCGCCAGCTGAGTCCACTGTTGTGCTCTGTGAACGCGCCGTCCCTGAAGACGGCCGCTGGCAGCTGTCGCACTGGACCGGCTGGCAACCCTGCATGGTGCTTTGATGCAGGTTCTGCTCGCATTTTGAGCAGGCTGTGCGATTCAATTCAAGAACTTTGAGAACCTGTGTCGCAAGCTGCGCCCCAGTTCTATAGAGCGCACTCTAAAGCGAAGCCTGGCAGGGGCGGAGTAAGGACCGCGCAACATCAGTGTTCGCAGCACGGTAGTGCGAGGCTGCACTACTCTATTTCCTTGACCTAAGATTCACTGCTTCCGTGCAGCGAGAGAGCAAACCTACACCACTAAATGAATGCAATAAAACAACGTTGGAGCGACTAGTAACACCCGATGCAAACTTGAAATTCGCGCAGGCAACATTGACGTTCTCTAGTTGGCAATGTCGACCGTAACGACCTCTGTAAGACTACGTATCGGTGGATAATTATTATTTCATAATGACAACTGACGGAACTTCGGCGCCGTCTCACTCATGCTTCTACTCTTGTTACGTTCCTGCTACATGTGCAGACTTTGAATTTCCAGAGTCCCCTTGCATCTTACTCATACCGTTCAATCACGCCCTCTGGCCTGTGCACTATATCCTTCAGACAAGTGTGTACAACGTACAAAGCATTATGTTGATAGCATTTACGTGCCGCAAAGGCACCGACGTTAACGTATAATAGAGCCGTAGGCGCGTGGTGTGAGGCCTATCCCTATCGCTCTTCCTGAGCGCGGTTTCGAAAGTTGCAGCAGTCAGTTCCTGTTTTCCCCTTCGAGCGCGTTATTTCCTTTTTTTTTTTTTTCTCCCTGAATCAGTGCTTCGCCACTTCGCTCGTACCAGCAGGCGCGTTCTCTCCAAGCGCTGTGCATCAAACTCCCTTTGGGGATAGCTTTGCACTTCGTCGAACGACTCTTCCCTTCACCCACTGCCCCTATGCGTATCGCCGAAGCCATTCGCCTCGCGATCACGGGAAAAAGAGCAGACACACCGCCGAGCGAGCGATTTCTTGCGCTCTTGCTGCCGGCGTTAACGACATCGCCACATGTTCCTCACTCGAATCTCTCCGCCTGTACGGCCATGTATGTACGGCACTTGCGCTCCAGTCTGCAAACCCAATGCGTGTGGTGAGCGCCGGCTTCGCTATCTCTCTCTCTCTTGCTCCATATTTCCTTTCGTGTCTTGTGTGCGCGGCCGCGCGAATGGTAGCACGAACAGCAAAGGCGCGAGCGGCGTTTGCGGCCGCATGCCAGAGAGCGGAGCGGCGTACAGACAGCGGAACGCCCGCTACAGGCGCGCACGCACCCGCCAAGTGCCCGACGTGTGTCTAGCCTGAAACAGGGGCTCGTTACTCATTCCGCGCGGCGGCGGATTGCCTCCCGCGTGGCGGTGGGGAAGGGACGAGCTTTGACGGGCACTCCCACCGCTGTAGATACCTGCGACGCGCGCCGGTCCGTCGCTGATTTCTCTGGCGCACCGCTTCGTTTGGTCGCTCGCGTCGTGGTTCTCCCGCCGTGGCTGACGGAGCGAAGAGGCGGGAAAATGGCTGCCATGATTGGCCCCGCCGCTTTTTCTTGCCTCATTATTTTCTCTCCGCCACGCTTTCCTTCTCGATGAGCGCGTACTCGGCTGCTAGTGCCGTTCATTTGTCATGGCGCTCGAAGAGACGCAACAACACGCGCCCTCTTGCCCGCGCTCTCTCCCGCCCCAAGGAGAGGAGAGCCGCCTGGAACGGGAAAACTGCGTGGGAAAAACGCCTTCCGGGAGTGGATGCGAGTGGCAGAAATGAGTTGTACTACACGCGGCTCGAGCGGCGCGGTTTTTCTCGATTGAGTCGGAACGTGGGCATGGCGTGACGGATTGCATGCAGGCGTATCGAAAGCGCGCGCTCCCTCGGAGTGTGGCCATATCGTGCGTGGGCTGCTTCTGGCCGGCCATTTTGCAATGAAAGAGGATGGCGCGTCATGTTCCCCACGCGTTTGGCTCGTATTTGCCGTTGAGATTTTGAGCCCTTCTTAGCTTCAGCGTACGCGTGGCCCAGCGCTGGTGGATGTTGTTTTATTCCTCTATGGTGCTATTCGTGAGCCTTCTTATTTGTGTGTGCGCGCGAACACATAACATTATAAAATACCTTAGAAAGGAGACCGTATTTTCTTAACGACTTTTGTTCTCAATGTCTCTTTGTCCATGAATTACTGCCTTTGGTAATATTATGTCCGCCAATGGCTGGCGCCTTTTCTAGCGAACTGCGTGCGCGCCCAAATTCCTAGAAAGTGCTCACTGTCGCGGAGCGTTCGTGTACTTGCAAGACATCACTAACAGAGTCAAGCCTTAATGGGAAGCGGACGTTTTTTACCGAGTAATGTGCTCTGACAGCTTTGTGTTTGCATCGGGGAATGCTTAATGAGCTTAATCACGATGTTGCAACAGCGCACAGAAAATAGAGGCAAACAGAAATCGACTGCGAAAAACGCGTCTCCCAATTCTTGTTTTTACGTTGTCTCGTGCTGTGTTGCACACAGCGGACGCCAGCAGACATTCCGCACTAGCGGCGCAACGCAGAATTCCAGGCGCTAAGAGGAAAATTGACAGTGTCGCCTCCGCAACCTGAGCGCCGAATCAGCGTGACAATTAATTATGCTTGCTGAAAGCAACATTTACTTCACTGCTACGGTAAAGCAAGCAATGAGCGTCTTCGGCGCGGAATAAAATGATCAAGCAGAATACGGTCGCTAAAAACTACATGCCATCGCAAAAACATCAAAACCAATCGCGCTGTCTTCTCAATTTGAACGCCATCCATATTGAGTAAAAAACTGCCTTGGCCATCGCATATGGTTTGGCTGTTCGCGCATTGTCGCAGAGTCGCAGAGTCACGCGGCACGCATTCTGCGGGTTTCGCCGACGAAGCGTAAATTGCATGGATGTGTTGTAGCGTGGTCGTGGATACACAGCGCGAAGAAGGACGTATATAGCATGCGAGCACCATGCATTTCTACTAACCCGCCCAAGTTGCCGTGCCTGTAGTTTTTATGACGCACTATTCCATCTGAAGTTTCAGTTTTCTAACTTTTATTTCGGCGCGGCTGTACTTTCAATCAATTTTTATCTCTCTCCACCCGACTTTTTTTCAGCAAGTGCGTTTAAAGCGTATTTTCTAAGGATTTAACGTTGTAGGAGCCAAACGGCAGCTCTAGCTTAGCAAGCTAGCGTCTTCTGTCGTCATCTGGTGCCTTTTTTACTTTATTAATATATTTGTACTCCAGCGGCATGCAGAGCTCTCCGTGGCAGCTCAGCTTCTCGGTGCTTCCAATGCGCCGACGTCTGGAAGGCTGATGTCGCCTGCCGTGTTTTGTGTGCACTGCAGGCGCCGCGACTCATCCGGTGAACGGAGCGCTTCCCTCCCCGACCGTGACCAGTTTCACAGTGGCTCAGGCGAATGGACAGGCGGGTGAAGTCTACACAAACGGCATGCCTCACTATCCATGTGAGTATCTGGGTGCGAACACGCACAGTTGCCGGCCTAATGCTCAAAAGCAACCAAAAAAAAAAAGAGCGAGAAAACCTGCTTCTCTACTGGAACCTACGAACATCCGTGATGACTTCAGCACTTTACTGCAAAATAACCGCTGACTCTTTTCAGTGCAATGAAAACAGCAACGCCTGTAGGATCCGAATTAGGAAGTAAGGACAACCACACAAGTGCTGTCTTACAACTGATTATTTACGACGGCAGACATCACCATACATATAAAGCAAATTAAAAGGAAAACGGCAGCAGACTTGTATACGACCTTGCAAATTCGCAACTCAACAAGAACAGGCCAACACAGAAACCAATTCTTTCAGCTCTCAACATTACTATACCAGGCTTCGGGATATCGCGCTGATATCGCACAGCACATTCATATCAGCAACGTCTATCACCTTTACACACTTGACAATGCACAACCAATGATACTTCGACTTGTTCACTGTTTTTGTGTTCCCTGTGCCTCCATATATTGGGCTTCTTACTTCGTTTACCGTGTCTTGCAATTCCCGCTCTCTTCTTTACAACGAAATCAGTATACTGGTCGCATAAAATTGTTGGAGCTGTTTCTTTTACAAGTTAAGCGGCATAACAATTATAACATGCAATAAGTGAAATGCAGAAAAGGCTGACAAACATATGGCAAAGACATGGTGATAACATGATGATGCGTTATGTGCAATAAGTGCAATACGGAGAAGGCTGACAAACATATAGTAAAGACATGGTGATAACATGATGATGCATTATGTTGTTGTTGTTGTTTTTTGCAGTTACTGATCAATAAGATTTGTTTTCGCAAGAATTTTTTGTCCGCATTATACGTCGCTTTTATTGACGCAGCTTATACAGGTTGTTTAAGCGTATCTTGTAGTGTCTCCTAAGCACAGTGTCCTTCCTACTGCGCATTTTTTGCACTACCACCACTATTTTGCTCAAGTTATTTTTGTTTTAAACGCAGGATGTGCGCTGTATATTTATAATCATTTGTCCTATGCTGGACATTCGAACAAGGCGGAAAATCTAGTGATGATGATGATGAATTACAACATACCTAAAAATTTTGAAATTGAAGCCGGCTAACCAGTGTTGGCGACACCTCCATAACTAGGAATCCTGAGTGGGACCATTTTAAAAAATCCGTCCTCTAAATGTGCCCCTAAATGCATTGGTATTTAGCACTAACAAATTCATGAAGAAGATTTTAGGTGAGAGAGAGTCACATCTGGCACGTCAATGTTTCGGGAGCACGTTTAGGTCATGGTTACCTTGAAATTTGCATCAATTTCGTGAGTCATAATAAATTACATGCGTTAGTCAGTGATAGGCTTCCATTCCATAAGCACGGTGTGACTGAAGGACATTTACTGCATGGTTGGTGAATCGCGAGTTATTGATTAGCTTATGAGTGATGGTCAAGTGGTTTCTAACATTCTTCTTTTAGAATGAGAAGCCCCTCCTCCTCCTACGCCCCCCCCCTCCCCCAAAAAAATTAGATAAACAAACATACAGGGCTCAGCTGCTAAACGCATTTTAATTAGCACAATAAAGTGTGTTTACGGTGATGCTTGCTGTGCTGCTCAGGCAGGTCGCACGTCGATAACACATGGTTAGGTTAGCACATAGTCATGATTTTGGTTCTCTTTTACAGTGCATTCCGGGCCTCCCGATGCCGTTCGAGTTATACTACAAGAATTGCCCAGCCACCTTCACACAGAAGGTAGGTGACTTCTCGTATCAAGTTGTGTTCATAAGTGGTGGGCGAGTGAGCGTTTCAGGATAATCCGGATTTACAAAGTCTTTCGTACGCACGAACCGTTCATATGAAGTGCCACTGACGGTTGGTAGTTATGACGAAAGAAGTGTCTGCAAGATAAGCTGATTATAACAGTTCTTGTGAACAAAAACATTGCGACACAAAGTAGTTCATACGTACAGCAACGGTCTGAAGAAAAAAAAAACAAGAAGGCACCTGCTGATCACGATAGCAAACATATACTTACTCGCAAGTCAGTTCTGCAGAAGCCGTCAAGCTGGAGGACAGTCCGTGAAAGGGAAAAATTGTCATCCACCCAAATTGTAGCAAACAAAGGAAATCCGTACGAATTTCTCAAAGAAAGCTTCGCAGTTAAAGAAAATCCCGGACCAGGCCGAATTTTTCTTCCACTGCGAAGATCTCTTTTTGGTAAACCGATACGGGTTTCCTTTGTAGCTTTGTGCTATGATTTGGCTGGGTGACAATTTTGTTCTTTCATATACTCACTCAGCTGTCAATTGCAACAATATTTTACGCATTAACATCCTTGTGAAATTATTCCTGGTATTTGATTACGATATAGAAAGAATCTTAAAGGAATAAAGAAGTACTGTGCAACAAGAGCTTTCATAGTCAAGAGTTGGCGCGCTGAAAAATTCTCAGCTACATAAATGAAGCAATAGCTAGCAACACCTTCTGATACGAATAGTGTTTGTGACACATACATACAAACATACATAAAAAATTGTGGGGTTTTACGTGCCAAAACCACCATCTGATTATGAGGCACGCTGTAGTGGGGGACTCCGGATACTTTTGGACTACCTGGGGTTCTTTAACGTGCACCTAAATCTAAGCACATGGGTGTTTTCTGCATTTCGCCTCCATCGAAATGCGGCCGCCGTGGCCAGGATTCGATCCCGCGACCTCGTGCTCAATAGCCCAACACCATAACCACTGAGCAACCGCGTGTGGGCACGCGGTGGGCACGCGCGGTGCCCACCGTGCGCGCGCGCACGCACACACACGCGCACACACACACACACACACACCACACACACACACACACACACACACACACACACACACACACACACACACACACACACACACACACACACACACACACACACACACACACACACACACACACACACACACACACACACACACACACACACACACACACACACACACACACACACACACACACACACACACACACACAGCGTGCCGTCGATCAAATCAAACGCTGTCGACTGTAAGCATTGTGTGCCTGCTGACACTGGGTGATATGCGGGAAACATTCTAGGGGGATTACTTTCAGCAATACGTTGACGTAACGTAACATCCGTCGCGCGGTGCCTCACTCTAGCAACAGGTTTCTGTTAAAGGGCCCCTCACCACATTTGGGAAATGCAAACAGAGACGCATGTTGCGTATATCATGCGCTGACGAGCGCGTCTTCGCAGTATGAAACCGTTGAACGGCTCGAAAACAACTAGAATTTCAAAACGAAAGCCAATGCTCCTTTCCTGGCGGAGAAGCAGTCACACACATAAAGACATCTCTACGTCAGGCGCACTGCCTGCAACGTCGCCAATTATGGATCTTGACTTAGGCAAATCATCCATTGCGAAACGCGCAAAACCGGCACGCGGCTTCTCGGCTCCGGCATGCGAGATCGCAGGGAAGAAATGTAACTTTCGAATGCTAGTCGACACAAAGGAAGAAAGTGGCTGACTGTATTGGCAGTGAAGCTCGCCTTCTGGCAGCATGGCGACTGCAAAGTTTGTTTCTCCTGTCTCCTTCAGTATTGAATGAATTTGAAAAATTACTGCGGTAGGACGATCCCTATATAGCGCTTTACAGCTTACAGTGTACTATATTCAAAATTATTTATGAGCCCTGGTGAGGGGCTCCTTAATATCATATTTCCGTTGCCCGTACTGACCCAGTGCAGTCGACAACTACACGACGTGGAACGAACACTGAGGCTAAACACTGTTCTCATGGATAAAGACACGTGTGAGCGAAGAGATGGCGAAAAGTCACTCGCTTAATCTTTACGTTGGTCATTTATTTTGCGTATATCAAAGGTATATCAAGCAAGGCAGAAAGAAGATGTACGCAAAACCCTTCAGGTGAAGCCCGTGTGACATAATGACAGAGGAGCTTCAGCTACATAATTGAAGCAAAGCTAGCAACACCTTCTGATACGAATAGCTTTAGTTGAAATCAGACCCAACTAGTCGAGCAACTGTCGCAGCTTGAGAAGAACGTTAACATGGAATGCGCCCGCTGGCGAGTACTTTTCGTGACGTCTGGTTTCGCTGGTTTATCCAATAGGTGCCCATTGAAGGTGATTTCGCTGAAAATCATTTGTTCTGAATGGGGCACTGGCAAGACTTTGCTACCTGGCAGTGTGCATGTTGCAGTGTCACTGTTTTGCATTTCAGTGAGCAGTAGTTTGCCGAAGTCTGATGACCTCACATAGCATACCGGGAACTAAGAGTAATCTACGATCTGAGGATGGTGCTAGCGCGTGTAGCCTGCATAGCACACATGTGGTGGGCACGTAAGCGTTCGCGCTAACCGGGTTCCACCGTTCGCGTGTGCCAGCGCCCGGGGGTCGGACCAACGCGGCTCCCGTGCGAGGTTCGCTGTCTGAGATCCCCGTTGTCCCGCGCTCACTCCTCGCAGCCCAGGCAGTTCCGAACGGCGACGCCCTCCAGCCCGCGGCCTACCCGGCGCTGCAGCCTTTCGCCGGCATCCGTGAGTCGCTGTTCTTTTGTGCTCCGCGTTCGACACGTCGCGCCTAACGAGAAGGCGCACGCCCTCGGTCAAGCGAATCTAAGACATCGAAACCCCGTAAAGTTTTGTGCAACTTCGGCCGCATTGAGGGTGTGGACGCACATGTACCTAGCATTTCTGCAAGCCCGTTCGCTTTCTTTGTGGGCGGGGACACCACCAGCGAGTATTCGCGGAGGTAAATCGGAGATTCAACTATCACAAACAAGATACATTGTGTTGTGAGCGTGCATGTTTCCTCATATTCCCTGAGCACAGTGCTACGCAGGAGATAGTACAAGGCTCACTGAGACACCTGTGACACGTGGCCACTCCCGTGCTCATTAGAGCGCTGTGTGTGTCTGCTGCCTTATTTTTAGGGGTTTGCGGAGGGCATAGCAAAAAATGAGACCCATTCTCTTTTATGTCTGTCTTCTCTTGTACGCGAGTAAATGTAAATTGCACGAGTTGTATGCCGCCTTTCACGAAACGCTCGCTCAATGGGGTCCATGTATTTATGCCCGTGTGCTGGCCCCGTCGCAGTGCAAAATCTCAGTTACGGTTCAGGTAGAAAGTCTGGCAAAATGATAGCAAGCTTCCACATCAGCCGTTAGGTGAAAGGGCTCGCTTTCGCCGCATTTAAAGCTGTTCTGTCCAGAAAAGATCGCATGTCCTTGTCGCTTCCTAGATTGCCATTTTTTTAGTTTTATGTATTGACAGGTGTACCTCGTTTATGTTTTTCTGGTGATTGTCTTTCACCGGCTGACCACTGTTACAAAATTATCGCTTGGCGCAAGACGTGCCTTCCTGTATCGAAACTTTCTCGAATGTTGTCGCCGATTCTTTAGCAAAATAATCCTTCTAATCAAATTACGTGCACCAAGCTAATAGTGGTGTAGTGATTCAGTGGAATAATGATTCTTCATTGTCACGACAAACCCTCCCAGCCTGCGTGTGCATGTGAATTTTCAAAATAAAACTCGTTTGTCGCTCACGGGCATTAGCAGGTTCTTCTTGTAGTGATGCTGGAGCTCTGCTGGCTAAACCCGGCTACGCTATCGCCTAGCAAGCTATTCGTTCCGCATGCAAGCACCCCTATATGAACATTAATTTTTATATTTGCTCAAACCCAGAGCTGACAGGGATGACGGCAAGCGCAGAGGTTCGGGCTTTACGCGTCATGCCTTCAAAGGAGTGGAGTCACAAAGTCTCTCTGGGAAGCACCACGTCCTGCGCCGCAACAGCTTGCGGATTCTGCGTTTGCGGAGTGCGCAAACATTTTCACTCGTGCAGTGCACCTTTTATAATAGGCAAATGCGAAGAATGTAACGTAGAACGGCATGTATGGTGTAGGCGCGAGAGACTATAGCTGAACGGCGTTGCGATGGCAGCACTCGTTCGTTACTAGGAAACCCTCGGTGCAATGCCAGAACACGGACGCCTAAAAGGTTGCACGAACAAGCTAGAGCGTGGCGTAGCTGTGTTTGATGGTGGCTTTCCTGCCGGCGAGCAGACGCCTATTTGCCTGTTAATTAGCGTCGCGCAGCCTAACGCGCACTCTGTAAAACGCGCACAAGCAGAACATGTGGGCTCGCTGTGTGGCACGGCCTGCCAGAGTGCCCCTGGACCGCAGTTATGAATTGCGAAAAGCTCATTAATGTGCTCTTTCCCGAGGCCTGAAAGTGTACAATTTGCATATGCTAATTTTGCGACGCTCTTCGCGGCCGCGTGTACAGCTTGTATACTGCAATGTACGTATTTACGTTTGCCATCCCCCAACCGCCTTTTCTTTATCCCAGAGTTGAGATATTCTCAGATCCTTTTGCGCACATGAGTAAAAGGCAGTGACACAAGGAGTAATATTATATGAAATGTATGCTGTGCTTGCCGGGGTGCGGTGCTTTAATGCCGAAGCCGTCGAAGTTTGAGTTGGCGCGAGGCGCAATGAGCGACTTTAAGGCGCGAGGCGCAATGAGCGACTTTAATATGATGGACAATACGATTATTTCCCGACACGGAGGCACAATCAGCTGCTTTCCATTACAATAACAACAGAAAACGCGATTAGCGAGGCTTTCAAACTTTCAACGCTTGGTTTATAATTGCAGCATCTGTAGTAGCTCCGTTAACATAATTTACGAAATGGGGGATTACGGAGTAGTATTAACGTTGGTTATGCTATCAGTTTTGTCGGAGGCTACTACGGAAGTGTGTCAGCAGTAGTCATCGCTGTTTTCAGAACGTGTACAATATAATACATGCTGCCAACTTTGTAAGAACAGCAACATTTTCTGCATGATTTCCCGCCGTGGTACTATCGACCAGAAAAGTTTACGGACCAAGGGATCTGACAAAAAGCTGAATATCTCCGCAGCCTCAAAGCGCAGCCTGTTTTTCCCACTTCCAGCCTCTACTGGTATATGCGGAAAACATTGTGATGTACGGTTTTACTGGCTACTTTTAAAGGCTGCTCGGATATTTAGCGTTTTCTGAGAAGCCGTGGTCAGTAAACTTTTTTGATCGACAGTACATTTCACTGTAGAACAGCATTGTATTTTGCCAGTCTCGTTTTTGTACTAATGAAGGTGTTCGTTTTTCTTTTATTCTTAATGTGGCGTAGTGAAACAGCGCCGCTTACGTCTACTGTGCTGAGCGTGCTCCGTGGAGAAGTTGCCGACGAAGACTGACAGGATAAACCCGCCTCCACTATCATCATCACCGCCACTCCATTTACGTTTTTGTCTTACAGCGAAGCTGTATACCTCTACCAGCCAAGAAAATTTTCGTGTCGTTAGCGGAAGCAAAATACGCCAGGCTAAAAATTGAATAGAAAGAGAGAGAGAGAAACGAATTGTCGCAGTGCCAACGAGGCAACGCGCAGAGGTGTTGCCAACGCCAACCGCCCTTCTCCGTTTCCCCGCATTGCGCCGAACGCACGCGGTGTCCGTGACTACTTTTTTGTGTCCCCAAACATTTAAAAAAATTAAAAGGGGATGCATCAGCATCCCAAAGAAATTTGAAAGAAAAGCCAAATATTAAAAGAAAGAGCGGAGGCAAGCCTGAAGTATATGACTGCACAAATAGGCCTACATACCCCTTTGAAGCTAGTTTAAGAGGCGGCACAAAGTCTAGGAGCTGGCTCCTAGGAATAAGTGGTTAAGAAGGTGCCGGCTATAAGCAGCGCCGAAGCTCAAGCAGGGAACCAAACCGCCCCCAGGGCCCCCCACCCGCCGCCCCGGCAGCGCCCGCGGCATGCACGTAGTTTTATTGATAACTTGACGGCATGGTGTCATCCGTGCGCCCATTCGGCACCCTGCGATTGGACAGGATCCAGATGTGGGCAGGCGCCGCCAAGCAGGATGGCCACCCGGGGCTCGGACAGGAAATGGCCAGGCAGGTGTATCCGAGGCCGCATGCTGCAAGTGTCTATAGGCGCTGGAGCTTGAGGTATACAGTAGCGGCGCCTGATGGCGGCAAGAAAAGTTTGCTGGGTAGTATCAGGTTGGGTTACGGTTTTAGCCACCATAGTGGGGTAGTAGTGAGCCCTGGCTGCAGCGAAGCACACTTCTAGCCCGAGTTTTGCGTCTATTCGCATGTTTTTCTGCCCTGTTGTGAGTGCGAAAAGGCTCGTCGCTTGTCACAGACCACTCTGCGAGCAGGCCATAGCCTAGTTTTACGAAAACGGACGCTCCGTATGCCGTGGGACGTAATGCTGGAAGCAGAAGAAATTGGCGACGCCGATCCGACCGAGAGACCTAGCTCAGCCTCGAAAAAGCGTCACCGACGTTACTGCTGCGTCGTGGGCTACCACGAGCAAGAATCCCAACATCAGATTCTACCGTTTTCCTTCAAGGCCTCATGCAACGGAGTGTAGGGCTCGCTGGATAACTTCATTACTCCACTTCGAGCAGCACAAGTTCGCGAGTTAAATGTGCTCATCCTTGACCTCAAGCCAACACGTTAAGGCAGCGCAGCAAGGTAGTATTTATTACAGCTAATCGATGTTCGAGCGCTGTCATTAATAGCTACGTCAAGCGAGCAGCGCACGAGCTCGCGCTGCAGCGCGATTTGCACGTACGTTACTGCGAGCTCATATGCATTGCATCAGTTATTTATCAGTTGCTAAAGGGACCGATGGTCTCTACTACAGTGCAGATATGACTACTTGTTTAGCGTCAACAAAGATTGCAGGATGGCCGCCCGAGTGTCGTGCTCGTCGTGCACTCGAGCAGTCACGTACATTGCGGCGGGCTGAAAGACCGCTGCCGGCGCGGCGCGTACCGTCGTGCGCTCGAGCAGTTTCGTACACGCCATGTCTGCTTATCGCTGCTGTGAATTCATTTATAGCAAGCATTTCCTCGCGTTTGTGCGCCTGAATCTAGCAGCGTGAAAACCTTACCTGAAGTTCAACTTCGTACGTGACTCGCTTCACTTGCGATTGACACCGCGCTAAAACTTCGCCGCTTATTTCTTGAACGGCGTACACGTATTCGGTGTTGCATAATTTCTTGCCTTTACGCAGCGTGCCACCCCTGAAAAAAATATTTGGCTCCCGATATTCGCTGTAGACCGTGGCACAACACAAGCGAAAGTGGCAGGTCCATATTGTAAACGTGCTTTCCGAAGCAGACGCCCGAGCTTGGTAACCAACTACCCAGCCCAGGGCAGAGGGCGCTCTTTAGCACCATTTTCGCAGCGCCCCCTGGGCAAAGCAAGAGCTGTATACGTGTAGTGACTTGTGGCCAAGAAGACACAGAAGGATGGCCAGGAAGAGAAAATGAGGCTCGGCCGACCGCGCCTCTGGCGGCGGCTCGGCCGAGCTCCCACCAGCTGCGCGCTACTGCGCATACGCCGTGACGTCATCCCAGCGTTTCGTCTGCTGCGCGCTACCCTGGCGATACCCTGGCGGGACAAGAAACTCTCGTCCAGCAAGTATGTCGAGCAGCCATGGCCAGTGGAGTCCTGGAATGAGGACACCACCCACTCGTCCTCAAGATCAACGACCTCGATGGTCTAAATAAATGTTGTTTTTCTCTCTCTCTCTGCTGCGCGCCGCCCGTACACGTGCATAGCTTTCGCCCCACTTCCCCTACGTGTGCTCGGACTGCAAGTGCTTCGCGAGGCGTTCCCCGATGCCATGGACCACGAGGGAATGCTTATACACTTTGTATAGCCATGACCAGCTAGGAACCAATCAGCTCCGCTGTGTCTTTAGCTTTGCGCCACTAGGGCAATCATATATCCGTTGTAATCAGGCACACAGCATACAGCTCAGCGCTCGTTTTCAAAAGAAAAACCACAAAACAAGAATCAAAACCACATGATGGATGATAAGGCGCGTGTGAGCAATGGGAACACCCTCCGACGCGTTCCGATAAAGATTAGGTTTGCAGCTGCTTCGAAAGGGGTTGACGTCATTCAAAACCCTTGTGTGAAGTGCAAATCGTGTAATGTATGCTAATGATGTCTGCGAATAATGCGAAGCACGTTCCTTCTCCCGCGTGTGTTTCCTGGTAAAGATTACGGTTGCGTAAGCTACTCCGAGTGGAAAAGTACCCAACAGCATAGAAATCACGTAGTGACGTCACCACGGTCTAGCAACTCATTCAGTTCATTCCAGGCTACCATGGGTAGACCACGGAAAGTAAAGACGCCAGAAGAACAGCGTGAATATAATGTCGTTGTGAAGTAATACAGGGTGTGATTAAGTACATTTCACTTTTCTCTCGTTTCACTCTTTGTAGAGCCACGTGTGTGAATTCAAGTGACCTCACAATGGGTAATCGTTGTGGGTGTCGTTTACAGCTTCGTTGTCCAACCACTTTCACAGCGTGGATTGGAGCCACACTTTTTTTCAGCTTTGTTTCGCACTTTTCTTAGAGTTTGGTGTATTTTTTAGGTTTGAGGGATAACCAGCGCTTCAGTAGCCTACATTTGGAGGATTACTACATAAACAACAGCAAACGTTGCGTCAACCTTGTTGATTACATAGCATGAGCTTGCTTCCATCAAAGTTCTTTAGTCACGTCATTTGAGAAACTGTGAGAAACTGTCCATGCAGCTATTTTGGGTGACATCTCCTTCTTAATTCAAAATATCAAAGTAGCGTACTCCTTCTGAGTAAAACCCAGAGAGGTATTTGTGATGGTAACAGTGGATGCTTGCGTAAGCCGCTTCGGCCACGAGCCAAAGGTCCGTATTCACAAGAACCTTCTCTCGTAAAACGGTCTCCTTATTGAAAGGCCAGCCGCTGCGGTGGCCAGTCACGGACGGCGCTTGCGTAAAGAAAATAACTGTCATTAGAGCTCAAAAAATACAACATATAGAAACACTCACAGGGAAGAGTACAGCACAGGCGCCCACTACGACCTTATCACTAATACCACTTACCATTACACCAACAAAACTTTACCCTGACCAGACGGGCAAAATATCGCCAAGTGTCGTGTTGTGTTCGTTTTTAGCATTGTGGCAGACACCGCTATTATCGCTTTTCACGCAAGGCTTAGCGGTTAGTCAGCGCATTGCTCTGGGAAAGGTTTTCAAAATCGTTTGAGACCGAGATCGTTCTCAGGGCTTATATGCTGCATTCGACAAACCTTCCTTACGCCAGTGCCGTCTGCGATTCGTTATCGGCGCGGCAATCGTGCCGTTATTGCAGGTAGTGCGATGCGTAATACTGACACTCGCGGAAGCGCTCTAACGTTTCGGGAATATTTGTGAGTATACTGGCCCAGTTTCTGATGCGAGAGCCAAACGCGAAGAGCAGCGCCGTCTGCAAGCCCGTGCTCATTAGATGAGTATGATTCGCCAGCTAAACTAGCTGCAGCATTCGTTGAATTTAAAGAAACCTTGAAATAAGCCTTTTTTTTTTAACGCCTCCCCACTGGATTCATCATTCACACTGATTGTTCGACCAAAACCGGAGTGCTACAGGATTTTCGTCCTAGGAGCAACGCTGTCGTCGTTATTGTGCCGGTTTCGATTCCACGGCACGGCATGTGGACCGCGATGGAAAAAAAAATAGTGTGTAAACCAAGCGTTTATATAAACGTCCGTGAACAGGTATTTATTTTCACGTATAAGAGCCACACTAACTTCAGAATTACTCCGATATCTTCTATATGTCCGTCGACCGCTGCCTTACTTTAAAATCAGGTGTTGATTTTCTCTTATCGCACGACTTGGAACACGAAACAGCCGCGTGTCAACACAAAACCCGGTGGTTTTCTCTAAAGATTTAGCGTATCTTGGTCTTCATCGAGGTCTGGGTAACGTTTTCTTTTCTTTTGAATCATATAAACACTGCTGAAATTTGACCTCTCTGGCCAGCAGCAGTGCTTTGATGTTCTCCATGGTTGCAGTGTAGGGTACAAACGAGGGTCACAACCTCAATTGTGGTCATCTTCCCGCAGCCACCTACCCTGCGGCGTATGGCCAGTTCGCCCAAGCCCTCACACAGCAGCCGGCGGTGGTCCCCCAGACTCAGCGAGAGGGTAAGCGCCATGACGCAGCTCACTAGGTGGAGCGCTCAACGTTTGTTCAGTCTTCCTGAAAAGCTGGATGTCATCCAGTATGCCCAAGCGCCTTACAGAGGGCTCTAGGAGCACCTTCGAAGAAAATAAACCACATACTACACGCAAGCTACTCTTTGCGGACGAATTGGTGTGCGCCGTATGGTGCCTCCCTGCGTATAAGTTAGTATAACATCGGCGCAAGACACTCCACGCAGTGGTTTAATAACAAACTGCGTTCAGGGACAGGATGCCGATAAAAAATGTGGAATGCCATACTTCGGGGGGATGGACGGTAATTTCTTTCAGCAGAAAACGTATGCGTGTTTTATTTTGTGACGATGCTGTAAAACATTGGCCAGCACGTAATAATAATAATAATAATAATAATAATAATAATAATAATAATAATAATAATAATAATAATAATAACAATAACAATAACAATAATAATAATAATAATAATAATAATAATAATAATAATAATAATAATAATGCGTTTAAACTTGAAACTCCTCGCCTAAGCTACAGCCACTTTCATGTCCGAGATATACATGCCCAAGAATGACTTCGAAGAGCCGAAACTGCGAAAAATGTGTGTGCCTCGCGGCCTACCTGTGGACCCTGCAACTGGAGGAAGAATTCGGCACTTAAAGGACCCATAAACCACCTCAGATATTTTTTGAACATTTTAAGCAAACACGCGCATCGAGTTCAGAATGCCGTCACGATCAACGATGCAAAACGCTGCAGCGCTACGCGCCGCGGGCTTGCAAAAAAAAAAAAAAAAAAAAAAAAAAAAAAAAAAAAAAAAAAACGTCCTTTTCTCCTGGCCTTTCCGGTATCCCCAGCGGTCGTCATGCTGTCAGCAGGGTGAATCTGGTGATGTCAGCGTCGGTGAGAATACCCATTGGTCGAACGAGAACCTACGACTTCCCGTTTGTCTGCTAGCAGGTACGCGCGCTCTCTGCTCTTCCTCGTCGTGTTGCTCGCTTGTGCGCCCTTGCGAAGCCCGCAACGCAAGTGTCAAATCGCTCGCGTTCTAGCATAGTCGTGCTTAACGGTCTGATTAGGTAGGTAGCAAACTTTATTGACGTCCTGAAGTAGTCACCCCTCGTTTTCATGGAGGGAGGACCGCGGGCCGCTCCCACGTCGGGACGGGAAGGCCAAGCCTCACCGCCGCATCGTGGGCCTCCTGGACTGCCTTTAGTTGATCGAACCAGTCATGACTCTTTATCAGCTGCGCGAAAATAGTGCGACACTAGAGAGGTTTAGATTAGGGGGACGCAAGCGTAGGGGCCCCCTAGCGCTTGCGTTCCCCTAATCTAAAGCTCTCTAGTGTTGGCCTTTCTAGACGTGCGCGCAACACAGGGTCCTTAGCGGCACGCTTCGCATGAGCACGGGCCGGCACGGCAGCCACAGCGGGTATCACGTTACCGGCACGGTAACTCTCCGCACGCCGTTTGCCATTCGCGGGCCGCCGTTCGACAGTTGCTTTGCTCGCGAACGGCGAGATTTCATTGCCGTACGTAGAGAGGATGAGACTGAGACTCATTTGTGCGGCAGCCTCACCGCCGCTGATCGCTCGACGGCGCCGATATCGTCGCTAGGCCTTTTCCGGTTCCCTTCAAAGCTAAAACGGACGGCGCTTCGAAATGAAATACCAACGCTCACAAGCCGCAATATTTTCTTATCGTTGTTATCGCTCTCCGCAATAATTGTACACAAAGAAGAAAAAATGTCACAGTTTCGCCCTAAGGGCGAAGCAATGAATGCGATAGCAACACAGCAATGTCATACGAAGTAAGGTGAGCGGCTTTGGTAGCAATATGAATTGTAGTAAACATGAGCTGATTAAGTAAGCAGGTGTGCTGCGGCGTAAGTAGACCGACATGAAGAGAGACTCGATGACCACGAGAAGGCGCGTGTGAAACGGTGGTGTTGATGAGAAGCGCTTCCCGTGGGCAGCGCGTGCGAAGGGACACACCTGTAGCGCTGCACTGCCGATCCGGGCAGCATTGCATGTGTAGCGTGCGTTGGAAAATGTGGCCCGACTATTACTAACTGAATGAACAAGCGTGGTGTGAGCGCGCACAAACAAACATGAATAGATCACACTGAATGACTGCAGACAACGACCGTCAAAACTCTGGCAGCAAGCGGATACGCCGCAGCGGCGAAGGTACGTGCGGTCTATCGCTTCAACGGAAACTGAGCGGCGAATGCACGCGGCGCATAAAGGTCAGAGCCTTGTGGAGATAAGAGACGGTGCGAGCGAGCGACGAGCGCGGTTGTTGGCAGAGTGGAAGTGCGCCCCCCCCCCCCCGGCTCCCTCCGGCGCTGGCTTCCCGCTTCCTTGCTTGCGCGTGGGAGATAGAGTGCGTTCGCTCTCCGTGATAGCGCGCGTCCCCGCACGCCTCCGCTCGGGCATACGGCACGCGGCGAAGATTTTATCTATAGGGAACCTCATGGCGACGGCGACGACGACGGCGACGGCGACGCCGACGGCAGAAATCCGGTTGAAGTGTCCATATAATTGCTATCGCAATAAAATGCGCCGTCGGCTACGATGCGAGCACAACCGAGCCGGTCGTCTCCCGTCGGTAGCCGTGCACTGCAGCTGAGCTGTAGCCGATGTTTTCGTCGCCGGTGGCGGAGGCGCGCAGTTTCGCGGTCGTCGATTGGCCCGTTGATCGTGCTGCGGGCGGTGCGCTGGCCGAACTGCTGTCTACTTTGGACACCTCTCGCGCGGCAGACGTTCTACGGCACTGGAGGCCGGTTCGCCGTCGGTATATTTGCCGCTAGCGTGGACGTACCTTAACCGGAAATAGCGCGTTGGTGATGACGTATGTCACGTGACATTTGGAGGAGCACTCGGCGAGGAGGAGAGACCAGCCGACGAGGAGATTGGCGAAGGAAAGAGCGAAACGAGCGAGGGCCGTGTTTTGATCATCAAACGCGTGTAACTCCGCTATTACGGCACCATTTCGAGAAATTCTCGCGGCTACGTGTTGGTTGTAGACTCGTGCACAACTGCAACACCACAACTAAATTTCGACCTCTGGGTGGTTTAGGGGCCCTTTAAGTGAGGGACTTACGCAGTCAGCTTCTTAATTTCGGGCCAGATGCTTAAATGGCGAACTACGTGAGATTATTCTGAACTGCCGCATTCTGAGAAGTTTTGTAGGCAGGTACAAAATACGTGGACACTTGGAAACTAGTACACTAAACCGAACAACTGATTATTGACCATGCTATGACATCAATCAATCCATGTTTATTGCTGAAACCAAGCGGGTGTGCTCCGCTGGCATGGTGGCCTGCTATTGCCTGGAACTAGACGGGCGATATCTAGGCTCTGCTATGGCCAGTCACTGACGGCGTGGCAAGCCGCACTCTCATGCGTGGCACCCATTGTTCGTCGCTGCGCAGGTCCTGAAGGCTGCAACCTGTTCATCTACCACCTTCCTCAGGAGTTTGGAGACGCTGAGCTGATGCAGATGTTCATGCCCTTCGGCAATGTGATCAGCGCCAAAGTCTTCATCGACCGTGCCACAAACCAGAGCAAGTGCTTTGGTAAGGCCATCTATTTTACAGACCACCTTGTAGCATTGTTCATATCAATAATTGTCTGCATAGCTCTTATTTGTTTTGCTGCATGTCTGCGGCCATCAAGTTTTACTGCAGACACGTGTTCTATGAGCGGTATCCTCATATGCAACAGTCATACGGCTGAGCAGTATCTGAACTTTTGGACGTTGAATTGCAATTGTCATGTAAGAAATCTGTATACTGTATACACTGTTTCGTTCTAGAAACCCCATACGTGTATTCAAAGCCTGTATCATAAATTAATACGCAATGCTTACTTGGGTATTGCAAGTACCACGCTGCTGTAGGTGGTGACGGCTTGCTGATCTCTCTGCAGGCTTCGTCAGTTTCGACAACCCAGCGAGTGCACAGGCGGCCATCCAAGCAATGAACGGCTTTCAGATCGGCATGAAGCGGCTCAAAGTTCAACTGAAGCGTCCCAAGGATGCCAACAGGCCCTACTGAGCGCCGGCACTGCCGCGCGCTGCCCCAACCTCGTAGGGATGCCCATCGGGGTAAGGACTCGCTTTTTACATTCCGGGATTAGAATAGCCGTTTGGCGCGCTAGTTTTTGCTCAGTTTCTGTCAATGCCGGCTCCTGCAATATGTATAGTTCTTAATCGAAATATCAATGCTATGGGAACAAATGCAGCATTCACAGCATGAGCACCAATCACAGTGAATGCCCGTGCCGGAAATATTTATATAGTACTTCGATAACACAGTTAGTACACAGCGTCCTGAATATTGTGTCCGGTAACCTTTTTGATGGAGTGATTAGGACACATAGGAAGGGGAAGATATAAATTCTTGCGTCGTGTTTCCATATTCTAGTTTATGGTATATTTTTTCATAAATCTGATTCTCTTGAGACGAAGTGTTTAATAGCGCTTTCCAAAGGCGAACAGAGTCGCTTGCCCACGCAAGCTTTCTCGAGGGCTCGATCTGGCCTTGAGCTGACACCGGCGAGGCACGACCACATTTATAGGTGCCGCTGGTCCTCGAGAAGAAAGCGTCACAATAACGCTTAACCCTTCCTGTACTCACTTCTATATGCTCAAGACTATCTGCCTGAACATAGATATTTATAGAATTTATAAGGGTTTAGTAGCCTCTGTTGCAACCTTGCTGGCTCATCACACCTGCGCTTTCACATTTTGAATCGTTCAGAACTGAATGTATTCTGAAAATTGAGATCATTGTGCCAGCGATACCTTGATTAACTTAACATTTAATTGGTCAAGCTAATAGGCGTCGTATTAAAAATGTCTACCCTTCTTATATTAGCTTACGTTGAGAAAAATGGAATATTAAGATTTAATGCATTATCTTCATAAATGCAGTTTCGTTATTCAACATGCGGGAAAGCAGTGAAAGACGAGCACTGGTATGGTTATGTAGTAGCAAAGTAGCTCATATCCATAGGTAATTTTTTGCAATTATTTATCACTTATCTGACGAGCATATCATGAAAACAGCACATTTGGGGAAATTCGCGCAGTTCAGCCCAATGCTATTCGTAAAAGCACAGAAGCAAAGAGAGAAGTTATGCACTTTTCTGATATTGTATCGCACGTGTCAAAATCATGCCCAACCATAAAAGAATTCGAGGGAAAATCGAACCCATGAAGTTATTTAACACATTGTGTTCATTGGCCTGCGGCGATACAGTCCTGATATACATCACGCACTGAAAGTAGCGGTCTCTGTCTTTTGTGCTATTCGAATAAGGTTCCCATACGTTTTGAAGCACGTAACTGTAGTTTTCGCACTCGCCAGCTAGCAATGTAGCGATAACTGGAAATATAACCATATAGGGAAGCGTGCTTATTTGAACGCTTCACCACTCTTCTAATGCGGGGAGGGGAGAAGTGTTATAAAAAGTTGTAGCCCAGAAGACAGTTGAGTTGTGACAGCGAAACCTGACTGTCTGCCGTCCCGACCCAGGGCTGCTGACCACTCAGCCCTTCTCTACTCAGTGCCTCTCTTCGGTTAACTCACGGGCCCTATCCCCACCAGTAAGTGGGTGTGTTGTGCTTTGTGTTGGTGGCGTGTGCAGAGTGTACACATATACCCCGACTGTAGTTTCGTATATGCCCTCTGTTTGATTTCGACGCACGGCGCTTCTTTGGTTCTTCTGTCTTCGCGCTCTCTCTCTCTCGCCTTGCTGTCATCTTGCTGACGTCCGCGCGGGCTACCGTGTACAGTGCTCCCAATCTCCTTGCGGCTGCGGTACGACACGACCCTTTCCCTCCTGCGTGTCGTGACGAAAAGACGCACGTTTGCGGTTTCACCATACTGCAGTCTTTGTCAACCTAGGATCGGGACTCGCCTGTAGTGTAGGCGTGGACTGCAGCCCGTTTCCGATGACTCCCTGACCAAGAGTCGTGAATTAGCCGCGGACGACGCATTGTGGATCTAATTGGCTCATCTGGCAAACGTAATTATGTAAAATGCTATATTGCTCGCCTATCGTTTTAGTGTACAACTACATGTTATGGCTAATGTAGCGTGTAACGGCAACGTGAGCTCTATAGTTTCCCCTTATAGTAGCTTATCCGCGTCGAGATCTGTGGCAGCTTATCCGTGACAGCGCTCTTTTCACTCTGTCTCCCTTCGTTATTGTATCGCGCTGTTACAAAAGTTAAGTGACAAGATGTAGTGCAGTATGACTGCACGACGGACATGGGCTTGCACGGACAACTCGCCGTCAGATGCGTGAGATTAGCGTTATGTTTGACATTGCGTTAGCATAATGAAGGCAGCCCTGTAGGCAGGCGTCACACAATAAAATATTTCATCTAGATATTTCGATTGTTCAACAAACGTGCCAGTTTCACTTGCACCTGCGCGATCTATTCCGCTTCATTATTATTTACTATTAAGTTATTCTTGGTTTAGAGTTTTCCTTGCAGAAGCTGCTAAAAAATGCCGCACGCACTGGTCAAATAAAGGAGTTTTTTTTTTTTCTCTGCCAATTGCATTCTCTTACATATACGACCAGTCAAACTGAAGCAGGAGCATCTGACCAGAGCATTTGATTTGACTAGCATTAAGCCACCGGCAGTACACCTTCACAGCAGTGGTAATTTTTTCCACAGAGGTGTCGCTCGTAAAACTTCCAAATAACAGTAGAATGTAAATGGTGCAAATGTCGCGGTGTTCGAAAAGTTACTCACATATATTACTCTGAATTTCTAAAATTCAGAATTTATCAGATATGAGAAAGCGATGGAGACATATTTTTCCTCTCTTCTGTTCAGAATTCTAGGTAATATATCATAGATGCTCGTGCGGACTTTCTTTTTTATAGCTGTGAAGCGAGCTCTCGCGGACTACCATAAACGCACGTTCGTTTCATCCTTACCTTGCCGAAGCTCACGGCACACCGCACATCTCTAGGACTAAGGAAATAGCGGTCCCTTGTAGCATACATAGCCGCTCGCATAGTCACTGTCAGGTTTATAAGGCCCTTTCAATTCATTCGCGACCTCCCGGACTGTCAAGGCGCCGCAGTTAGCAAGCTCAGTTTTTGATGACGAAGACGTGCGCAGATGCTGAAACCCTGGTTTTTTTTTTTTTTTTATTTTCACAGGGAAATTATCATAGCGCGAAAATTATCCGCGAGTTTCCAATCTTTTTAGGAATCGCACATGCGGAAACTGGGAAGCGTATGTCTCTTCGTGCTGAGCCTTGTCCACCTTGGTCACCGGCTTTGTCGTGCTGCGATCGTTGTTGTGTCGCTTGGTATCGTTGTGTGAAGTAGAGAACTGCTTAAACGGCAGACATGCCTGACCGCTGCTTGACGTAGCACTGCGTGTACGCCCTCGGATGACCGCCGTGTGTGTACAGTTAGATGTGGCACTAATGTCTGCTTGCATTCTTGCATGCGCTGACGGGCTGTCAGTTCACATCACGAGTGCTGAGTGGTATGTTCGTTTTGTACTGGCCTCTTGCTCATTGGGCCGCGAGCAAAAAATAAAAGAAGGCTTACGCATTATTATTTGCACGACACATTAAAGAATAACTTAGAAACGCAAGTTGCGGCTGGTAGAAAGTACCAATTCCTTTCGCTCAATTCTATTTCTTTTATTGCAATACCAATCATATAGACACATACTATCCATCTGAAGTGGCATGGGCAAACCTCACTTGAGTTCATTAAGGAGTCTCTCTCTCCAGGTCATCGCTGTCATGTTCCCGCGTGATCTTTCGTATATGCCCAGGTACTGTTCCTTCCATACCCACCAGACGTTGCCGTACGTGCGCGTCGCACCCGCGTATAGTAGCAACCGAAATATTTCGCACTCGCGTATAGCGTGAACATCGTTCGAGGAGTTGTCGGTGTTGTTGCTGCACATCCAAGGCGTGGTTCATACGCACAGTGGGGGATCGGCCAACGAATTGGTAGATTTTTTTCCAAGTTATTGCCACAAATAAACTTTCAGAACTGCTATATAATAACTGCGGTTGAAAGGTGAAATTATATCTTAAAGTGGTAGCAATATTAGTAGAAGGACCAATAATAATTAATTGAAAATCACACACAAAAAAAGGAGAGATCCAAATTTAACGGAGCATTTGGTTCGACTCCATGAGGAACTTGTGGACTGCGGAGCAAAGATCCCTCTCTGCTGAATCCCCGAGTAGAGGCCCCAAAGGAAAGAGGGCAAGCGCAACGTTACACCTTGTTATCGCTGTTAATGCTTCGTCCTTCGAGCGAAACTGGTATACCACGCTTCTTATTATTCGCCAGTCATGACCAGCCGATGCAGATGATAACTTAATTAGACGTTGCGTTGTTCGGATGATTGACACGGCATGAAAATGAAAAGAGCCTGAATAGAATCCTTACATTAACCCCAGCCCTGGCCGCCTACACTGCGCACAAGAGTATCGCAAGCACAACACGGGATGTCTTATTAGCAGCCGCCGAACGTTCTGCCTTTGCGCTGTAGTTCATGGCTAGTGCCGGGAGTCATGCGGAATCTGCATTTGCTATATTCCTCGTCGGCGGTTCAATGTTGATCTGTTTATAACCCCTGCACAGTGCTGACTACAAGTTTTACTTTTCCGTAAAGGTAGTGCAACTAACAGAGCATAGCGAACAAAGTACGTCAGGGTGTCGCGTATTGATTTTTTTTTTTTTTTGCAGACCACGGCACTCACTCCGATGACATACTTGCTTTCACAAGTTCCAGCGTGAAATCGTTTTTAGCTGAGTAATTGCTCCCCTGAGGTTAACTGGGTATAATGAAAAGACTGTGTTATAAATGTCGGATGCGGAAAGTTGTCGCTTTTATTCCTGACCATGCAAGTACCTTTAGACGAAAATTGAAAGCTTCCAACACAGAGCTAAACTTGATGTTAGCTCCGGCTTTTCATTAATAAGATCCCGACGCCAGCGACATCATTATTCTATTTTTATACCTGATTTGTTGCAATTATTGTAAGAGATAGCGTATGCCTGCTATTCTTAAGTTACAGCGTATATGTACGCGCACTAAGGCAAGGTAACGGCAACGAAATTGCATTGGCCACCGTCTTGTGAAAGAATAAGTTTGCTGGGCTGACACTACGAAAAGGATCTTGGCATCATGTTTCAAACAAAACCGTGGCCGAGATACGAAGAGTAGCAGTAAAACAGTAACAAATATTCTGACAATTGACGTTTTCAAATTGAAAGTACGCCAAGCGCGGCCTTTGAACACGTTTGATTTTGTTATATCCCAAAAACAAATTAAAAAATAAGAGACAGAGAAATACTTGTTGCCGTCGTTCTATCCAGAAGCTATCTAAAGCGTTTCGTTTTACTAGCAAGAGATCCGTATTGCCTACTTCGTCGATCATCGTGTGTAGCCATTTTTTATGCGCCAATAAATTATCAAGCAAAACCGTTGTTGGGCAGGCTTCATATGACTGTGGCTAAGAAAAATCTATCTTCTCAGTTCCCCTGCTTCTCGTTTAAAAATTGTTTTAGTTTCCTGGGTTTAGTTTCCCGAGTTCAAAATCCTCGAATTCAAGCTGAAATAACGAAACAAGAACGAAGAAATGGGTTGTCTTTTGTTTGTTTTTTAGCATTTTTTTTTTTAGTAGATGTGAACTTTTGTGCTTGGCATATAAATGCTAATGCAGAACATTTTCATCATTCATGCGGCACCGTAGTGTCCCATCTCAATCTAACAAGAGCAAAATTTAACCCTGACGAAATAAAAATAAAACGAGAGAAAAACGTGAAGTTCTATTATAGTTTCTACATCTAGTGTAGCATCGCTTAACACGTGCTGCGTAACTTGGAAACGAACGTATATGTGTGATAGATTTGATGCTAGGGGCGTTTAATGGGTTGATTTTCCGGTAATATATAGCTGGTGCGGAAACCTCGACCACGTCTCAAGCTGCACGTCATTGCGTAGCCCGGCACAGTATGATCAGTTAAGGAGGAGTTCATGTTGCGCGTTTGCTAACATTTTGCACAACGTAAGAAAACATTCTCAAGGGAAAAAATTGCGCGAAACAGGCGATGTGCATATTACATAGCGGCAGAAATGGGTAGTTCGTTACGTACAATAATTTTGGTATCGCTTAGCTGCGCTTGCGTGGACGTTGTGGTATCTTTGCGAAGAAGCAAAGCGAAGCGATCGAGAGTCTTTCTATTTGTCGCTTTGAATGCAGTGCACTCTATGAACAACACAAGGCCAAACACACCTGCTCACTGGTGTCGTTGTTTTCAGTATTGTGAGCATGTTGTGGCGTTCTTTCTTGCACGTTTATGCCTGTAGAGCGCAGCACTTGTTTATAGTTCTTGTTTCTACGTGCAAGTGTGTTCTATTGAAGTTATATTTAAACGAAAACAGTCCTGCGGCTCCGGCATTTTGAGGAGCTCTCGCCACATATAAAGTTTTCATTGAATACGTACAAACGCCTAGACAACCGTCTGTGTTGCCGTGAATCCAAAATTCCGACTATTATTTGCCACTAGTAAGGTTTGATATTTAATTCGTAAATGTCTTTTAAATTAAATACAGTTGCATTCAATTCCTTCTTTGGCTAGGTTTGTTTTTCTATTGCGCATCCTTTAAGGTGACATTCTTGGATCCAGAATGGTTCAGGCTGTATACAGCTGCAGAGATATAACTGCATAACTATTTATCCCGCTTTGCAAAGAGAGATACAGATACTTGCTTTTCGCAGAGTAACTGTGGTTATACTATATCTGAGTCAAAGAGAGTCGCAACAAAGGTGGTAAATTTTTCATCTTTGTTTCAGACAAAATGCGCTATAGAGAAGATATACTGGAGAGAAGTCAAAGGACATTGTCCGCGATACCTTACAAAGCAGAAGCCGCCTGAACAGCGTGAAACAGATAGCTGGGTGAATGGCGCCACGTTGTGCAGCGCAAGAAAACAGACAAGCTCATGGGTGTTTGTGTTGTGTTTCTGTTTTCGTCCGTCTTCTTGTGCTGAACAAGGCCGCGATTTTGTAGCAAGGCATTATGACTTATTCTACTCTAGTCTTATCATCCACCGCTCACGGCCGGCTGATCCCGTTGATAATGCGAGCGGACCGTCGCTCCGACCACTGACAAAGCGCGATAAGCGCGAAAAGGCATTATGACAATAAAGGCATCGCTATAAAATACCGGCCCAAGATAAACACCGTGATATGATGCAAGGTGGGCAAGTAATATATAAATAGAAGTAAAATTCTCAATGAAAAGGGATAAAGAGTTAGAAGTCATTTTCTTTTTAGATGCTTTCATCTACTTGGAATCTTGCTATAGCACATCAGTGTCCTGTCTAGCTTTTGTCTCGGTATGCTCTGCTTCATGACTGCTTTTTTTTTTTCTTTTTTTTTCCAGATGCCAAGCGGTACAAGACCTTGATGGCAATGCCTGTTTTCGTGGGCGACTGGAACTTCAGAGTTCGTAGTTAGATGAACAGTGTACTATAGCCGCCACTGAGCGCGTCTTAGACGGCAGAGGTGAGAGCAGTGTTAGAAGGTTTGTTAGTTCGCCGGAAACAGAAAATCACGCTTCGGGGCTCAATGAACGCATCCTTTTCGGCTTACCAGAAGAGCTTCTACTGTTACTACTATGAAAGGCGTGCGAGAAACAGTATGACAAGTAGTCAGTATAGCCAAGTAGGTTTAGTAGCCAAACCCAGCCAGGCCTTGACACAGTGTATAAGCTTTTACCGGCGTTTACTTCAAGGACAGGAGGGCGCATGAAGGGTGCGGGGCGTCCGTTCTAGGGGAGGGGGCTGCGTAGCTGAGAAACGTATTCCCAGGCGTCGCACTTAGTCTTGCTGTGTATACTCGACGCGCCGAGAAGGGCAGGCCGAGGCGGCGCGCGAGGCTTAGCGTCAGTTTCGCTATTCTCTCTTCCCTCGCCCCACTTCGCCGCCTCTGCCGCCCCCTGGTGGGCTTTTCCCGAAAGACGACGATCCAGCGGAAACAAGAGACGACCGCTGCGCACACCGCCAGCTCCCAGCTCTGCTCGGGAAAGGCGCGCCAAACGGGAGCATCCATATCAGTATCGGCGCTGGAAGTGCCATCGCCATCGCCGCGGCGCCTGCGCGCGCCCCCTCTTGCGGTGTGGTTTGGCATCGTGACTGTTGTGCCAGTGCGCGCGTGGGCCACTTCTTCCTTCTCTGCACGCTCCGGCCGCACTGCGCACTTCCTCTCCACAAACACACACATACACAAACATAAAAGCACACGCACAAACACACGCTCAGTCATGTATACACACGGATTTACAAAACTACACAAACGCATTTCGCATGGCCTGACAAAAAAGACCTGCGCATGCGTGAAACCGACTCTGTTGACAAGTGCGTCCCAGCAGCGCTAAGTTCTGTAGTTGATCTAGAGATGTAGTACTAGTAGCGGTCACCTGTACATACGAAGAAAAAAAAAGTGTAAACACAGCAGTATATACTATACACACGCTGTACTGATAATATATATATATATACATATATATATATAAGAAAAGGAAAGGAAAAAACTATATTATATATATATACACATGCCAGAGGATTTCTAGAAAGGAAGACGAAGCGAAAAAAGTAACGATTTCGTACAGGTCCCACGCTCGAGTGACTTGCGTGGTTGTTTGTAGAGAAGACTATTTTTGATCACACGAAGTTTTTTGTGAATGATGCAGCCAAGGCGAGGGAAGCTGCATCCGCGAATGCTTACCTTCCCTGTCTCTTGGTTCCAGCTCTGGCTGTCACCCTTGATCTTTTCTCCTCGGTTTCGTGAATCCAAGTGCGTGTCAGTCTTGTTACTGCAGCAGGGGTGCGAGCTTTCCACCTCCGACGCTGCTTGGTTCATTGTCGTATTTTTCTGTTTTCATTTGCATGGGAATGTTGGAGTGCGTGCTCTTTGAACAGTGTGACCGTGAGTGTGGCTGCCGTTAGCAACGGGGCACTGTGTTCAGCTGCCGGTGTGTCGACCGAGGACGTGTCTGGCTTTACCTGTCACTTCGATGCTGCATGAGACCGTTTTCGCTATGTTTTGCGCTTTTCGAATGCTATAAACGTAACAGCATCGAGCGCTTTTTTGCGCGTTGGCTGGTGTCGGGCCAACGCGCAACTATGGAGCTGGTGAACAGGTTCTTCAGAAAATGTTCCCATGTTGCCTTCGCATAGGGAACAACATCTGTACACATTTATTGCACCGTATTAAGAAGCTTCCTAGATGTCACACCATGACTGACGCTGGGCTTACGCGTGAAAGGACGCTCTGTGGGGTTCGCAATGAAATGTTCAGGGCCCTTTCTTCAGACAGTTATCGTTTATTTTACGTGACATTGCTTCTTCTGAGTGTTGATCTTTTAAAAAAAAAAAGAAAATCAGAGCATCTCTTTGGCAGATGTTCTCTTTTACACTTGGGATAGGATATTGTAGTAGTGGCGACTATTCGTTAAATATTTCGGTATCAATAGATCTTCGCCACTTGTTAACTGAAGAAGCCGCAGAAGCTCTACAGGAGAAGAAAAATTATGTTAGAAATTCTGACAGTACGCCTGGGAAAACGCGAATTGCTTGCGGAAGTACTCACAGACATTGCCAAGGAGAGCTCAACAAAAGCTGTAGATATTTATTTTTCCTTTCCGAATACCGCTTTAAAGACGTAATGAACGTTTTATGCACGTGAGTCATACTACTGAAGAGCGCTGAGCCATATTTTGGCTGTTTCCTCGGCCGACACACCAGCAGTGCCTGTGTAGAATGTAGCCGCCAGATTGACTGTTTTCTTTTCTGAGTGCTGTGTGAGCTCATTTTGGTCTCTCAAGTTTCACTTGTGGTCTGAATGCCGTTGAGTGTGCGAACTGTGTTAAGCAGACCTACAGGGTAAATACAAAGAAAAAAAACGTGTACCTTTCCTCTGCGCGTCTTTCCTCCACCCTTCAGACAAGTTTAGGGCTCTCTCACAACACTTCATAGCCTTTGCACCAGTTGCTCTTTTGCTTACACTCAGCATTTTGTCCGCCTCACGTCTTCTGCCTTACGCACTCATCCGGCTGGGCTCAGGCACCAGCCTGTTCCCACTGGCACCAGACCTAAGGCAGCGGATCTCTAGGTTTCACTTTCGGCATCGCCATTCGTCGTGCTGCCTTCTTTCATTCCACAAAATGACTTGTACGTACTCTGATCATTCGCTTCAGCTCTGAGGGCGAGACTAACAGGGTAGTGAGGTCAGATGATCGAGGCGGCGGGGGTCTTCGCGAAATACCTTTTGTTACCCCGCTTACCCAACGGTATACGCTAAGAGCCACCCCGTCGTACCTTTCTTCGTAGCTCGTTGCTTTAACCGTGTAGCCGGGCCCAGAAGTAGTGGCTGCGCCTTGGCTTACTGGCGTCGCTTCTTCAATTGCACCCGCACAAATCACGCGTGTCGCTACTTATCAAGTTCACTTCGAACTAGTGCAGTCGCACCCAGATACGTATTCCAAGTGTATACCTCTAGTAGAATGTTCCGAGAGAAAAAAAATAGGACAGGCCATAGCGGAATTAGACGAGATTTATTCGCCGAGCAGGTGTGATCAGAGTGAAAACAAAATATTTCGCAAACGGGGTAGGCCCGTTTCCTTGTTTAGCATCGATCTGTAAGTTCCGCTCTCTTTAGCATGTCGCGCATGCCACGTTTTCGACGCCAACAGGTCCGCACCTCTCTCAGATCCTCTGCCGTCCAGAGGAGCGAACTCTGCACATTCCTTGCTCTCCTGCCCCGCTTCGCTCTCTTATTTTTCTTCGGCCGTGCTAACCATTCCATACGAGGACTGTCCACTTTGTTGAAGGCCTCGCAACAGCGACCAGCAGGTGCAGTCGAGTTCGATGCGTCCTGCTACGCCGGAATGCGACAACCTGCGCGGCGTGTCTTGCCTCCTCCGCCCTCGCACATGCCTGTCGACCGGCGAGCCATGGCTTTCATTCACAGCGTCGGCCGAGCGAGCCGGCGGGAGCCCGGTTTTAATATTAGAGCTGCGACCGAGAACAGCCAAAGCGGAGTCCATGACCGCGATGCGCATTTCGGTCTCGGAGTAAACGCTGATGAAGGACCCACGTTGAATAGATGTCGTGACTCGGAGCGCAGTCAAGCCGGCGTTTAAGCATTTACAGATTTTCTATGACCAGGCCGTCACCTTTCTTTCTCCGACGGTTGTTCGCCCCGTAGTGTCCCACAGCGCCGGAGCGACGTAGTCCGGTCAAGTTGTTGCCAAAGATGTTCTGTTGAAACCCTGTACTTCGCACGAGCCGGCCTCCGTGTCTGAGCGGCGCGCACCGCGGCCGCAGCAGGGCTCCTCCCTTGGGAGCCGCGTCTCCGGCCAAGTCGAGGCGCGGAGCGAACCGCTTGGTTTCTCTGAGTCACGAGATGCCTTGGCACACATTCGTTATGAACCTCTCACACCCTGCCGACCATCGCACGCTTCTTTCGTTACGACTTCCTTTTGCGCATAGGATGCGAGTATTATCATCGCACACTGGTTATTGCAGAAATATATATATATAAATAATATATATCACGCCTATAAATCCATATATATATAAATATATAAAGATATATAAACAAATCATCTCCATCGTCTCGATGAAAGCCACGCAGACGCATCCAACGAGGAGCCATGCGCCGCGCGGCTTTCACCTTCATCTGCTCGGGGACGATGGGGCGAGGGTTTATCCTCCAGCGCTGGCGCGTTCCACGGGAGCTTCGTAACCACTTCTCCCTGTTTCCTGTGCGCGTTATTAACGATGTACATACACACACACTCACACACACACACGCATCTTACCGGTCAGTATGGCGAAGGTCACACCGGAGATAAGCGCAAGTGCTTTTCGATGGCGACGCGTTCTCTGGCGTATGATTTCGAGCCACAAACCCGGAGACCAATGCCTTCCTCCTCCCTGTCCTACACGCGAGCCGATGGGTGCCGCGTACTTAACTGTAGAGCCAGGACAACACAGGGCTGTGCTCGATAACCAACTCGAAAAAGGCCAAACTTTTATCTTCTAGTTGTACAAACGCGGATGTTCCGTCTTTTCTGTGGACTTGTTTTTCTTTACAGTGATAGGTTGTGCAGTTATGGGGCGTTGCAGTTTCACGTCACACGGCGACACTGCGCTCTCTAAGTGCATTTCGACGAGGTCACAACGCCATTGATATCGAATGAGCCAGCCACGCTTTCACGCTTTGCAAGTGGCTGTGCTATGCCATTAAGGAAGAACCTTTTCGTGAAGTATCATTGTCGGCTATAAAGCAGCTGGCAAAGTGAAAGGTCGGACACTGACGCGCCTCTCTAGTGTAAATCATTTCTTTATTTATTTTATCATTATTTTTTCCTCTTACAAGTAGAACGACTGCCTGCCGATTCTGCCGTACCACTGCGCTGTGCACAACTGGTTTCGCCATGCAAACTGCAACTATAGCGGGTTATACGCGCTCTAGGGAAGCTTAGGCACACCTTCGTGCTTTTCTTATTTCGGGCAAGCTCTTTAGGCATGCCTTTGAGCATCAGTCTTCCGAACTGAAGTCGGCATTTTTTTTTTTTTGTCAGAACTTCGTATTTTTTCGAAGCATTCACTGGCGTTTGGTGGACTAGGATATTTGTATCGTTCTTTCCGACCTGTTCCGACCTTCTGTTCTCTTGAGAAAGCGTTGATGAATCCTCCGCGTACGCTGACCACAGCGGGACGCAACGAGTGAAGTCTTCGACTGCACATCCTCTGCCTGATTCTTTTTTCTTTTCTCCTTTGTTGATGATAATCCTTTGCATCAGTCTCCATACCGGGGTGTCTCTTCTCATTGTGCCATCATACCTCAGTGCAATGCCTCAGGAGGCGACTTGAAGTTCGTTTTTTTTTTTTTTTTTTTTTTTTTATCGTAACATTTCTCGAACGTTGCACTCAGTGTACGGGCAGTTTTATCGGCTCCCCTCATTATCGGCATAGCCCTGATTTCACCACCTGAGGGCGTCATTTGTTTTCAGTGAGCGGATTTCTCATTTTGCTGTGCTTTCGTATATTCTGCGTCTCGTCATCACGTCTATTTCTCTCTCGTCACGTCTGTCGTATAATTTATTGACTCGTGCGACTACTACGACCGTTGAATTCTCTAGTCTTTTAAGTAATTATGTACATTTCAGTTGCGATTTCACGTGATACCGAGCCTAAGACTTATGGGCAGTGCTCTCACGAGATGTAGTATTGATTTTTACCGTTGTTTTCTTTCTGCGTTCTTGCAGAAGTTTGTTTCTAACGATGCTCTAACGAGTATTTTAGTCACTTAATCATGTAAGAACTTAAAGTTCTTTTCGATATACTTCAGTATTATACATTTTCGTCACTTCCAAAGCTTTCATATGCATTCAGCAATTAAGAGCCCCGTCGTTCTTGCTGATTAGTCATTTTGTTTTACACGTTGTTAGCTGTGCAATACTTTCGGAAGAACCAAAGCCGTTAATTCCTTGTTCTTCGCGCGCTTTCTGTTTCCTTTTTTTTTTTGCGGCAGGTTAGGTGACCGAACAGCTTGTTCAATGACTTCCCAAATGCGGCTCTGTAGTCTCTCTCTATTGTGGCATGCCATAAGCTTATCGTGTTCGCATTTTTACTTGCAATGTCTTGTGGAACGCACACGTCTACGCTTAACTGGCACACAGCTGATAATTGTGGTTATGAGGCCCGTTTGGTCGCAGTGTACTACGATGTTTGCAAAACTCTGAGTCTTTTCTTATAGAAACCAGCATGAAAAAGAAGTATTGGTTATGTTGCATTCATAAAATTATCGCTAGGCAATACCAACAGGCCATTTTTATGTTCTTATAAGTAGTTAATCTGTGACGTTTCCGTTTTTCTCTATTTCCCTTAAAGTACTTTTAGCGCAGACTCACGTAGGATTGTACGAGACGCTTCGTATAGGCATGCGCAAGTGAACCACTTTGGTTGTGTTTCCCATGAATACTTCGCAACCTTTGCCATCTTCTGGGGAAGGCTCACATACAGTGGAACGACGTAGATAGCATTTACTACAAATGTTATCATCGACAGGTACCATGTTTCTTCCAACTTGTTTGATATTTCATACATACATTAGCTCCGTGTTCAGCGTAATTTGCGCCCTCGTGTTTTGTTTTTTCTCGTTTTCTTTTATAACCGCGTACCAGCAGCTACGCCACGTGACAGTCTCAGTAGCCAGGGCCTTTCGGTGCACGGTCATCACGTGAGCGCTACTCGCCGCGGCTCCAGACTGTACATAGACGGAGAAGACATAGAGCTTCTAGACTAGTCTGCCAAAGCTTTGCGCGCATGCGCGGAACTTGCCAAGCTTGCTACAGTCAAGATGATGAGAACAGGGATGGCCCTCGCAGTCCGAGTGCCCGTGGTCGGGCGCACAGGAATGCAGCCACGCTGCATGTGCCATATCATCCTTCACCCGCTTCGAGATGTAGACCTCTCTCTCTTCGCACCTCATCGCGCACCCAGCTTTGCTTTTCATTGCAGGACCATTTCGACTGCCCGGGTTGTGGTACGTGGCGGATGCCTGCGCCGGGCTTTTCCCGGGGCCACCAAACCGCTCCTGCAGTTGCCTGGGCGACGCATACTGTTTAAAATACCCTAGAGGAAGGTTTGCACAGCGCGCTATAGCTTTAGTAATACCATGCAGAGCACGAGGGTAGGTTATCCGTATACGCTCTTGTTATATGCGCTGCTTGCTGTTCAATCAGCTCAATGTTAATGCCTTGCGTGTCGACTTAACATTTCCGCGGGGACTTAGTCATGCAGTAATGGTACCTAGAGCAAAGTCAAACGCGATTTGGCCTGAATTTTAGTACTAAGCAGCCGCACTCTGTTTTTTCATTCTCTTGCTATGCGTGAAAGATGAGCCAACGCATTTCACTACGCTTACACGAAGCAATCAATCATAATGAGTAATTTATAATAGCTTAAAGAAGTTACATACTTAACGCGATTAACACAAAAAGTTTCAGAGCACTAGGGTGCGAGGTTCCTATTATACCTGTATATTTGGACCACTGCACTATTGGCTATAGCGCCACACGCAGCTGAATGCACTCCGAAAGGGGCGTCTGTTGTTTGCGAGAGGCACATGTGAACAGTCCAGCCCGTATACTTGCGCTGAGCTTAGCGAAGTCGACTGCAGGCGTAAGGTACGTTTGGCCGTGCTCTTCGTGTTTCTGGTACCTACAGTGACCAGGGAGAGGCTCAGAGGCTGTTAGGATATGGAAACGCCAAGTAGCTCTATTCTACAAAACTAACCGCCGACCACTCGTACTTCCTCCTAGAACCAAGAAAGTATTGAATGACACGTGCCAGATCAGATACAGACGCTGATTGCTCGAACGTAAGTCACTGGCTTATATCGCACAGTGAGGCTTGACGTAATCTGTCAAGTTTGCACGTCCCACAAAGAAAGGGAGCATGACCAGTATCCACAATAAAAAAAAAATCTTAGGTAAAAGTTACCGTGATATCAGATGCCAGCTAATCATGAAGTCGGTCAGTGGCGAAACGAACAAAAAGTATTGTCGATTTGGGCTCAAGTTTTCATTTCACACCGGCTATTAAGTCGTACAGCGCCTTTCGTATTGTGATGATGCAAGTAATACAAATAGAAAATTTAGCAACGTGCAACACCTCAATTCGTGTCATGGTGTGTAATGGAGGGAGGGTATACCTACGTGCAGCGCTGGGCAGTAATGCCGTGAGCCGAAACCGCCAAGCACTGCGAATAGTGTCTCTGCTGGATATTTCACACACGTAGAGGTTCCGTGTGGCCTCTCCCCAGTGTCTGTAGCTGCGAGTAAACGGCGCACAGACCGGCCTGGCAGGATCGGCCACGTCCACGGGGTCGACGACGCAGCGCGACCTATGCCTTGTTTTCATTCAGGATACACACTCACTCACTCACACACTCGCTCGCTCGCTCGCTCTCATGTACACATGGTATTTTTAATGCATATCAAGCTTCTTACCACTCGCATATAGGCTATACTTGCGTAGAGCGCTTCACTCCATCGGAGAGTGGCTTCTTCGTGACCGCCTGCTGTTGCTCTTTGCTTCAGGCGTTCAGATTATATAATCAGCACCCCTCGTTAAAGCATCGCTAATTTAAATATCTTGCTTATTTATGCCTGTTTTGTCACGCACCATGAACAAAACTTTCCGGCTTGCATGAGGATTTGCTAGTTCGTATTTCCTCGTCGCACGAGCTCATGCTTAAAAGAAGAACGCACATTTTACGGCTTTTACACGTGACAGTTGTCTCCTGCCTCATCTGTGTTTCCGTTTGGCACTCTATTTTAATCCTGTTTATGGAATAATCACTGCGACAAATTGGTTCTGATGCCTGGTTCTTGCACGATTTCGTGTGTAGGATCGTTTTTGTTTTTTGGGAAACCTGGTTGAATTCTTCTGATGTCATTTTATTCCGCTCTCCTCTTCGGAAGCGAACGATCTCAAGGCGGCCTAGCACACGGGATGGACTCGCAAGTTGCTGCAATGCCGCATTGGGTTGGGTCGTCATCTGCAGTGCTGTTCGCGTCGGGTTAAGCTTAGAGTGTCGTAGCCAGTGCTGCATCGTAAGGAAATGTCGTAGAGAATGTCGAATAACCGTGTTGCTACCCGTACCACGGGATCCTGACCTGGCCCGTAGGAGTTATACAGAAAAAAAATCCGTGTACTGATTGATTTGTTTGCACCTTTATCTAGGCGAGAATTAAGCAATGAAGTAAACGCCACACCGGCGATCAATTATTCAGCTTCTGTTATATATTCGCTGTGCGTACACACTTGTTCACCTGCCAAAAGAACTGCTTCAGCATTTGGAGTGCTATGTTTACGTAAGCTGTACCGCCCAGCATGTCTCCGTGCATGCGTTATCCCTGTTAATGACGAGGCCTGCCATTATTGGCTCGCCTACTGCGCGCAGCCAGGCTCGTGAGAATGGAGCAAGCACCAGCGTTTACTCTATGACAGGAATGGTACCATGTAGGTATCACGTTGACTTAGCAGCACATGTCTCCGGTATACGGAAGCTGTGCTTTAGGCGAGTCAGGACTAATGCATAAAAATTCAAAAAATGTTTCAAGATGACTACTATATATATATATATATATATATATATATATATATATATATATATATATATATAGAAGTCTTGCTTTCTGACCTAGCACCTGCAACTTTGTGATTTCTCTCTAACAACAAAACATCTGAATGAGAAGATCGCGCGATATGATGCTTTGATATCGCTTTTTCATTGTGCTCTAATTTGTGCCATCGCGTTATCAAGCACACGAAACTGGACTGTATGAAAGTTTCACGCGTTGTACAGAGTCCTTCTGAGGCTTCATTTGTTTTCAAGCAGCTGTAAGCTGAATGTTAGGCGGTTTAAGCTCACACCTCTGTTCCCATGTTCGTTGAGTTTGTCCCGCTTTTTTTTAACGGTAACTGAGCCATAGCACACAAACAGGAGCGCTGTCCCTAACTGTTACTGCGGCAGTGCATTCTGAAAAGTTGTTTCTTACTTTTTTCTAATCTTGTGACGCACATCACTGTAACCCTGCTGTCACAGATGCCTCATTTTTGCTTTGACACGACGACATAGATGAAACAATGACATTACATTGTTCTTTGAAAAGATTGCATTGAACTTGTACTCTACAATGTTTACCTTCTGAAAAATAAAAACTGCGACGCATAAAACAATGAGCTGTCTGAGTTCTTGGGAAAAAAAAAAGGCTGCTGGATGTAGGGATCATTGCAAGAGCCCGCCAATTCAACATCAGCGTTTTGTCACGTGGTTGGTAAGTAATTTCAGTGTTTCTTACACCGTACGAAACTGCAAATTTCTTAAGTACCTTTAATTTCGAAAATGGAATTACGCTGTGTAGAAATAAGGGGTTTTTTTGTTGTTGTGGTTGTTGTTTTACTGAAGTTTATTCACACAGTTCTGGCGCCGATATTTCGCCGTTGAATCGCAGAAGTAATTTCCTAGGCACTGAAGCAGAGAAGGAATTGATGCAATGCAAGTGATACTAATACAAAGTAATGCAATCGTGTCTGCAACTAATTGAGGCTCATATGACCGCACAAGCTGTTTTGTGTGAACAAACAGTAAAAAGCAAAATGTGATAGTATACGTAAATAATAGCATACAATTACCTAGAGTTTATAGTGTGGTCAAATGCATATAGGCGGCTAGCTTTGTCAACTAGTTAAACAAATGGGTCTTCGTTTATATGTGCTTAACCTTGTGATCAGGAAGCTGTGCATTGGACGCCATCGCCGCAGTTCGTAGACCACCAAGCAGGCCAAACGCTCTACATAACGGCAACCGGCTGAAGCATCGAGGCGACGGCATCCACGTTCCTTCTAAGTCGCCTCAAGGACAGCGCTTCAGCTTAAGGCTCAAACGGGCATTCTGTCTATTAGTTCTAGAACTTCCACAGCACAGTAAAAAGAAAAGACAGTTTTAAAGTTTTGTATTACGCGCACTATCAAAAAGTTGCCTATAAAATGCATATGAAAAAGAGGGAGCGGTTTCTTAGTATTGCAAGTTCTTCGCCTTTGTCTCACATTTCCCTAAGAAATATTAGTAGGAAGCGTGCAAGAAGCTGGTACCACATCTCCGTGGCTGCGGTTCAGTGTACACGCTGACACCATGCAGTTAGTAACGGCACCTGCCTCGTTCTGGGAAAGTCTGTGGCATTGCAAGTGCATTGCTCGTTCACTTCATACCTCAGCAACCGCTCTGCAGCATTCGCTGGCGTCGAGTGAATAAAACGTCTACCATAATGCATGTATATGTGTCTCCCTGAGCACGACACCGAGCTTGTACGAGCTACAACTGTATTTAAAGTTGTGTGCGTTCCATTCATACATATTTTCCGCGTACAACACGATATGGATGTCACGTAACATGTTTATCTACATGGGTATGGTAAGTGGCAACGCGCTGAACTAGGCTTCTCAACAGCATAAAACAAGCTTTTGTCGTCCAGACTGTTTATGAAAAGTTTGTGTGCAAAATGAACGCTGCGTTGCGAGACTAAATATTTTTAGGTACCTGCATGTCTCTTACGCCCTGATGGTGGAATCGGTCGAGTGCTGGCACCAGAGTTGAGAAGGCAGGTCCACTTCCGGCTTATATGCCTTTTGTCCATGGAGGAAGGAAACAAAACTTCCTCCATGCTTTTGTCTCTGTCTGTCTGTCTGTCTGTCTGTCTGTCTGTCTGTCTGTCTGTCTGTCTGTCTGCCTTGCCTGCCTTGCCTTGCCGTGCCTTGCCTTGCCTGCCTTGCCTGTTCCTTGCCTGCCTTGCCTTTCTGCCTTGCCTTGCTTGCCTTGCCTTGCCTTGCTTGCCTTGCCTTGCCTTGCCTTGATTGCCTTTGCTTGCCTTGCCTTTGCCTTGCCTGCCTGCCTTCCTTGCCTTGCCTTGCCTTGCCTTGCCTTGCTTGCCTTGCCTTGCCTTGCCTGCCTTGGCCTTGCCTGCCTTGCCTTGCCTGCCTGCTTGCTTGCCTTGCCTTGCCATTGCCTTGCCTTTGCCTTGCTTGCCTTTCTTGCCTTGCCTTTCCTTGCCTTGCCTTGCCTTGCCTTGCCTTGCCTTGCATTGCCTTGCTTGCCTGGCCTTGCTCTTGCTTTGGCCTCTTGCCTTGCCTTGCCTTGCCTGCCTTGCTTGCCTTGTGCATTGTGCCTTGCCTGCTGCCTGCAGTGCCTTGCCTTATTGCCTTGCCTTGCCTTCTGTCTTGTCTGCCTGTCTGTCTTGTCTGTGCCTGTCTGTCTTGCCTTGCCTTGTGCCTGTCTGTCTGTGCCTGTCTGTCTGTCTGTCTGTCTTGCCTTGTGTCTGTCTGTGCCTTGCCTTGCCTGTCTGTCTGTCTGTGTCTGTGTGTGTCTGTCTGTCTGTCTGTCTGTCTGTCTGTCTGTCTGTCTGTCTTGCCTGTCTGTCTGTCTGTCTTGTCTGTCTGTCTGTCTGTCTGTCTGCCTGTCTGTCTGCCTTGCCTGTCTTGCCTGTCTGTCTGCCTGCCTGTCTGTGCCTGTCTGTCTGTCTGTCTGTCTGTCTTGTCTCTGTCTTGTCTGTCTGTCTTGTCTGTCTTGTATTGTCTGTCTGTCTGTCTTGTCTGTCTGCTGTCTGTGCCTGTCTGTCTCTGTCTTGCCTTGTCTGTCTGTCTGTCTGTCTGTCTGTCTGTCTGTCTGTCTGCCTGTCTTGTCTGTCTGTCTTGTCTGTCTGTGCCTGTCTGCTGTCTGTCTGTCTGCCTTGTCTGTCTGTCTGTCTGTCTGTCTGTCTGTCTGTCTGTCTGTCTGTCTGCTGTCTGTCTGCCTGTCTTGTCTGTCTGCCTGTCTTGTCTGTCTGTCTGTCTGTCTGTCTGTCTGTCTTGCCTGTCTGTCTGTCTGTCTGTCTGTCTGTCTGTCTGCCTTGCCTTGCCTGTCTGCCTTCTTGTCTGTCTGTCTGTCTGTCTGTCTTGTCTGTCTGCCTTCTGTCTGTCTGTGCCTGTCTTGTCTGCCTTGCCTTGTCTTGCCTGTCTGCCTTCTTGTCTGTCTGTGCCTGTCTGTCTGCCTTGCCTGTGCCTTGCCTGCCTGCCTGTCTGTCTGCCTGCCTTGCCTTGCCTGTGCCTTGCCTTGCCTGCCTTGCCTGCCTGTCTGTCTGTCTGCCTGCCTTGCCTTGCCTTGCCTGCCTTCTTGCCTGCCTTGCCTGCCTTGTGCCTGCCTTGCCTTGCCTTGTCTGCCTTCTGTCTGCCTTGCCTTGCCTTGCCTTGCCTTGCCTTGCCTTGCCTTGGCTTGCCGTGCCTTGCCTTGGCCTTGCCTTGCCTTGCCTTGCCTGCTGCTTGCCTTGCCTTGCCTTGCCTTGCCTTGCCTTGCCTTGCCTTGCCTTGCTTGGCCTTGCCTTGCCTTGCCTTGCCTTGCCTTGCCTTGCCTTGCCTTGCCTTGCCTTGCCTTGCCTTGCCTTGCCTTGCCTTGCCTTGCCTGTGCCTTGCCTTGCCTTGCCTTGCTTCCTTGCCTTGCCTGCCTTGCCTTGCCTTGCTTGCCTTGCCTTGCCTTGCCTTGCCTTGCCTTGCCTTGCCTGCCTTGCCTGTGCCTTGCCTTCCTTGCCTTGCTTGCCTTGCCTTGCCTTGCCTTGCCTTGCCTTGCCTTGCCTTTCCTTGCCTTGCCTTGCCTTGCCTTGCCTTGCCTTGCCTTGCCGTGCCTGCCTTGCTTGCCTTGCCTTGCCTTGCCTTGCTTGCCTTGCCTTGCCTTGCTTGCCTTGCCTTGCCTTGCCCTTGCTTGCTGCCTTGCCTTGCCTTGCCTTGCCTTGCCTGTGCCTTGCTGCCTTGCCTTGCCTTGGCCTTGCCTTGCCTTGCCTTGTCTGGCCTGCCTGCCTGCCTGCCTGCCTGCCTGCCTGCCTGCCTGCCTGCCTGCCTGCCTGCCTGCCCTGCCTGCCTGCCTGCCTGCCTGCCTGCCTGCCTGCCTGCCTGCCTGCCTGCCTGCCTGCCTGCCTGCCTGCCTGCCTGCCTGCCTGCCTGCCTGCCTGCCTGCCTGCCTGCCTGCCTGCCTGCCTGCCTGCCTGCCTGCCTGCCTGCCTGCCTGCCTGCTGCCTGCCTGCCTGCCTGCCTGCCTGCCTGCCTGCCTGCCTGCCTGCCTGCCTGCCTGCCTGCCTGCCTGCCTGCCTGCCTGCCTGCCTGCCTGCCTGCCTGCCTGCCTGCCTGCCTGCCTGCCTGCCTGCCTGCCTGCCTGCCTGCCTGCCTGCCTGCCTGCCTGCCTGCCTGCCTGCCTGCCTGCCTGCCTGCCTGCCTGCCTGCCTGCCTGCCTGCCTGCCTGCCTGCCTGCCTGCCTGCCTGCTGCCGCCTGCCTGCCTGCCTGCTGCCTGCCTGCCTGCCTGCCTGCCTGCCTGCCTGCCTGCCTGCCTGCCTGCCTGCCTGCCTGCCTGCCTGCCTGCCTGCCTGCCTGCCTGCCTGCCTGCCTGCCTGCCTGCCTGCCTGCCTGCCTGCCTGCCTGCTGCCTGCCTGTCCTGTCTGTCTGTCTGTCTGTCTGTCTGTCTGTCTGCTGTCTGTCCTGTCTGCTGTCTGTCTGTCTGTCTGTCTGTCTGTCTGTCTGTCTGTCTGTCTGTCTGTTTTTTTAGGATATGTGTTACCGCTGCCCGGCATGTGTAAACGGCTGCGTAAGACGCTGTGGCCTCTCCCCCGTACTAGAGAGTACTGCACGTTTCTAACACGTTTGTGCTATCGTCCCCTTAAGCGGCAGATGGTGCAATTATAATGAAGGGCGCTGTTATAAAATAGGAATGACGTCACATATGGCGCGTGTCATTGGTGGAAGTCAATCGTTCGATTTAGTGCGGCGAGACTGGGCGAATTACACGGAAGATTCACGGTTTACCGATGATTCCCTCCGGAGCTTCGCCCACTCATCATCATTCACCCCGTGGATATGCGGTGTTTTTTTTTTTTCGTTTAAATTCTTGGCACACTTAATTTTTTTCGTCGCAATGTATTTATGAAACATGCTTCGTAAATATTTTTTCGATTAGTGTAGGACACTAAATGAAATACTTAAAAATCTTGTGCAGAAACTATCAACGATGATTGTCGATGTAAGCGAATAGCTGAACGTTTCTAGAAAGCTAATCGCTTTTCTAAAGCAATGATGCGCTTGAAAGCGTATATTTGTTGCAGTGAAGATATGGAAGTAGCGCTTGTTGTTTTACTGCGTAATTTTGTTGAGAACATAGCCATTAACCAGCGCGTCTGCAATGGTAGTATAGGCGGCTACGCGCCCGAGTGGGCTCGGCACGCCGTGGCTACATCTGATAAGACTATACAGCGTGTTTCATTTTAGCTGCACCAAATTTTTTAAAATTGCCTGTGGTAGATAGCACAATTATAAACCTTGATCTAAACTACTCGATGAGGCGTCCATTACTTACACGAGAAATCAAAACGCCTAATCGAATAATTAACATAATCGCGCTAATTAACTTTTTAATTAATTATTTACGGCACTTTTAATCTACGAATTATAGCCGCTGAACTCAGCGGCTATAACGAATTCTCAGGACAGAACCAGTTTCGAGATATTAATTTTCAGTGTCCGACGAAATGCATGGGCGTTCCGGTTAACTTCGTGCTTCAATGCATAAAACAGTGTTTTCCTCAAAAATTTAACTGGAACGCCAATGCATTTCGTCGAACATTTTGAAAATTATTATCTCGATCGAAACTGGTTCAGTCCTGAGAATTCGTTCCAAGTGGATACGCCTTGCGAACTCAGCGGCTATAATTCGTAGATTGAAAGATGTGCCGTAAAATAAATAATTAAAAGGTTAATTAGCGTAATTATGTTAATTATTCAATTATTTTGTGGAAGTAATTTCCTGTGGAAGTAATTATGGCCGCCTCTTGGTGTAGTTTAGATCAAGGATTATAATTGTGATATCTGCCACAGGCAATTTAAAAAATTTGGTGCAGCTAAAATGAAACACCCAGTATAAAAAATTTCTCGCAGTTTCACCCTAAAGGCGAAGCACCAATTGCGATAGCAAATTAGTAGAGAGCTATACGGAGTAAGGATAGTAGTTTTATCAGCTGTATAAACTTGGACATGCAGCAGCACCAGCAACGCGCAGAACTGTTGTCGACGCCATCGGCGTTTTGCCCGAGTTCGCACCGAACGCGCGCGGCGTTTTTATATAAATACGCATTTGGTGCCGCAGCTAAACGTCGCCTCCCCTCCCTCCCTCCCGTCCCCCCAGAGCCTTTCGCGCTACGGAAAAAGTTGCGTTTGCTCTCTATATATGGGAAGGAGGAAAGAGACGCTTAATTCTGCAGCCCTTCAGGGAGCATGGCGCATCCAGCTGCGTACTCCTCCAGGTGGCTACCTCCAAGCTGGAGGAAGAGCTGGCGGGGAGACTGCTTGTATTCACGGATGGCTCCGTCCTCCCCGACAGCGGCTCAGCCACTGCGGCCTGTGTGGCCCCCGCGCTCGGCAGGGCATCGACCTGTCGACTCCCCTTCTCGGCCAGCTCCACCGCTGCTGAGATGGCGGGCCTCCACCTGGCCGCAGACCTGCTGGCAGCCGAGCCCCCTGGGGTACCGGTCGCAGTGGCCAGCGACTCGCGAGCTGCTCTCCAGGCTGTGTGCCTCCCGGAGAGGGCTGGCTTCAGTGCAGCCCTCCTGGTGACAAAGCTTCACGCTCTCCGCGCCAGTGGTACTGACGTCTCTTTGCACTGGGTACCTGCCCACGTGGGAATCCCAGGCAACGAAGAGGCAGATGCCTTGGCAAAGGAGGCACACGGCACGGACACGGCTCCCAGCCAGGCGGTCGTGTCGTCGGACTACTCAAGGAGCACCATTCAACGACTGCTGCTGAGCTGCCACCCCGACGCACGCGTGGCAAGGCGGAGCCCTCCGACACGGCTGCCTGACAGGGGACTGACCAGAAGGGAGAGATCCCTCCTACTACGCCTTCGAATTGGCTGCTGCTGGACAGCCGCCCGAAGCTTCCGCCTGGGCAGAGCAGACTCCCCAGCCTGCTCTCAGTGCGGGGCAAACGAAACACTGGAGCACCTCCTATGTTCCTGCCCCGCACTCGACCAACACCGCAACACCATGGTGGCTCAACTCCACCGCATGGGTCTACCTTCTGCTGCCAGCACAGACCTGCTGCATCCAGCCCGCAACCCCAGCCAAGTGTTCAAGGTGGTCCTCGGCTACCTTGCGGACACTATGCTGGCTGACAGGCTGTAGGGGCACCCTGCCCGAGACGAGGACGACTGCCCTCTCCCTTCCCCCTTCTCCCACTATTTCCCTCTTTCTCCCCCCATACCCCTCCCCCCAGATGCTGAGCCGTGCTCCCTATAGGAACGCGGGTGGCGCTCGAAGACGGCGGACGCGCTCCGCATCGGCTCCGTCAATAATCTGCGATTATTGCGGTGCTTCACGCCATTGTGCCAAAATTCTGGACTCATCGTCACCGCCAAGTTCTCTGCTCCACCCGGATACCACCCGCGCCCAGGTGGGCCCATTTTTCGGCAACTTCTGCGTGTTTGATCTCCACGACGGCTCCCCGCCGGGCTTGACGTTCCGTTAGGCCTAGCTCCGCATCGCCCGGGTTTTCCCGGCGTGATGGCGGACGCCACCACGGTTACGGGCTATGACCCGACCTCACTTCGGGTCGTGACGATGGAGACCACCTCCTCGGACCAAGCCATGCCCTCGGAGCACGAGTATTTAGCCGACATGGTGAAACTCTGGCAACGGAAGCAATCCCAGGCCGCGGCTCCGCCCAAGGGCCAAGGGTCGCGCGCCGCCACCCTGCCACAGGTGGCTGCCTCCGGCTCGTCCACGCGCCGCTCTCCAGACGGAACGCGCACCGCACCACCTTCCCCGCCGAGGCGTCAACCCAAGTGGCGACCCCGCCATACTCCTCGTCTCTCCCGTGACGACTACATCGTCGTGCTGAAGCCTCGCGCTCCTTTTGAGCTCAAGTCGGTCCTCCCGTCCGATCGTGCCGGCGACGCGATTCGTGCATACCTGGGAGAACACTCGTCCACCTCTTTCCACGTGTGGCCAGTGTGGGACCAAAACGTTCTAGTGTGCAGTGTCACCTCGTTACCTATGGCGCAGCGCCTACTTGGGGACATCCAGTTGCCGGTGGGAGACCAGCAGCTCCCTTTTCGGGGCCATGCCAAGGCGTCCGGGGAAATCTGCCGGGGTGTCATCACCATCAACCCGGCTGAAACCCCACAGCGCATCAAATCAGAACTAGAATGGTCGCAAGGCGCTATCCTGGCGGTCCGCAAACTCGGTGACTCTACTGCAGCGGTGGTGACCTTCGAGGGCACGAAGCTCCCCCGCTTCATCTTCTACCACAGTGTCGTGGCGTACGTGCGCCCGTACAAGAAGACAATCCCGGCCTGTTCCCTCTGCGGCACCATTGGGCATCGACCCTCGGCCTGCCCGCGACCCACTCCCGGTCGCTGTACCCGCTGTGGCACTCAAGTCCAAGTGACTTCGGAAGGCCTAGCTGAACACGAATGTAACCCGACATGCCTTCTCTGCTCCGGCCCGCATGAAACCGGCGCTCGGGGATGTCCAGGGAAATATCGGAAACCTACACCACGATCGACCTCGAAGCCACCTGCACCCCCGTCACCGGGAACGCGAGCGGCTTCCCAACCCAAGCCTGGATCACTTCTCCAGACCCCGGCGAACCCACCGCCGACCACCTCAGTGCACTACCCGCCGCTTGTCGTGGCGCCACCTCAGGTGAGCAGCTGGGCAGGGATTACTGCTCCTCAGCCTCTCCCTCCCTCCCCCCCTCCTTCTCCAGAGCTCTCCGCTCTACGAAAACAGAACGCTCTTCTTCAGCGGCAAATCGCAGCTCTCACTAAGCAGGTGGCAACTTTCCAACTGCAACAACAGAAACCGGCAGGACCCCCCACTGCCGCTCCAGTTAAACCCGTCGACCATCAGCCTAGCCCTCGCGCTACGCCCACTCCGCGTACTCCCCCCGCTCCCCCGGCTTCGTCCACGGCGCCGGCTGCTCAATCAGTTACGGGGGCACCTCAGAGCCCTCTTTCTATAGATCACACCCTGCCGCTCGAGGACCGTATTACTCGTCTAGAAAATGTAGTCCTCTACCAAATTTCCACCATTAATGTACAATACATTGTAGCTGAGGTGGTTCAGGCGGTTCAGGCCTGGGCTCTCACCCAGTTCCGCACCAGATCATCTCGCTCGCGCTCGGCCTCCACGAGCAGCAGCTCTGCCCCGCGTCGACGCAAAGTTGCCGGTTCCTCTTCCCCGGCCCTCAACCCGGCTTCCATCCCCCTTCCTGCTCCGCAAGGCCAGGGGCAGGGCATGGAGGATGACCCATAAAATTTTGGATTTTCATCATGGCGACTCCTTCATCTACACATTCGCCATCATCCCAATTCGAAATCATCCAGTGGAACTCCAGGGGCTTCGGGAACAGGCGAAAGCGCTCGCATCTTCTCCTCTTCCTTCAATCTCGGGGCTCTCTCCCTTCCGTTCTAGCCCTCCAAGAAGCCGGTCCAAACCCTACCCTTTCAGGCTACTGCTCCTATATAGGCGGCACCACCACCAGTCTCCTCGTTCACAAATCATATACGGCTGTTCAGGTCGATCTAGACCTTGACCTTCCCTATGATTACTGCATGATCTCCGTTCTTCCCCAGAAACGCGGGGCCCAGTCAATCCATATTCTCAACGTGTACTGTCCCCCGCACCTTCAACGGGTCACTTTCGCGGAACTCTTCTATCGGGCTCTCCAAGCGGCGGCTCGGCAACCCCTTGTGGTGGTTGGAGACTTCAATGCTCCTAGCCCACACTGGGGGTACCACTATGAAAAGGCTCGGGGCCGCAAGCTTAAGGAGCTTATCTCTACTCTCGGGTTCACGCTGCTCACCGACCCAGCGCATCCCACACGCCTGGGAAATTCAGTGACACGCGATACCTGCCCGGACCTCTCGCTCACACGAAACATTAAACATGTTACGTGGGAGAACCTCGAGGACACTCTTGACAGTGATCATTTCCTGCTTCGGATTGCCTTCCCGACGCAGAAAATGCGCCAAATCCGGGGCGCAGCCCGCATCACGGACTGGTCAGCTTTTCGCACCACGCCTTTCCCCCTGCTCCCATCCCCGCAGGACTACCAGGCATGGGCATCATACGCCCTCCACACCCATCAATCATACACCCGATGCATTTGTACCTCCACCTCAGCCCCCGCAGTAGATCCCCACCTCCTCCACCTTTGGGAGGCACGCCACAGTCCTTACCCGCCGATGGCGACGATACAAGCTAAATCGTAAGCTTCGCTCCCGCATACAGGCGCTTACCGCGGAAGCAGCTGACTACTCTGCACAGCTTGCGGACACAAATTGGGTCGATACATGCATGAAGGCAGCAGGTCAGATGAGCTCCAAGAGTACGTGGCGACTCTTTAGGAGCCTTCTGGATCCTTCCACTACCCGCGGGGAAACACAACGCCAACTTCGTCGCGCCTACTATGCCTATCAGGGCCCAACGAGCCAACTCGCGAACGACCTCTGCGACCGCTATCTGTGTCGTACCGTCGACCCCAAGGGCCCGGAGTACGTCTACTCCGGGCTCCCCAACCCCGAACTCGACGCCCCCTTCACGCTTCCCGATCTTCGGGCGGCGCTGGCCAAAATGAAGCGAGGTACTGCCCCAGGCCGGGATGGTATTACGGTCACTCTCCTGGCCAACCTTCCCGACTCAGCATACCTCTCGCTCTTACATTTAATCAACACAGTATGGGAGGGAGAACCCCTCCCCGCGGAATGGACCACTTCGGTGGTCACATTCATTCCCAAACCCGGTAAGCCCGTCAGCATTGAGGCATTGCGCCCCATCTCGCTCACCTCCTGTGCGGGCAAACTCATGGAGACCATGGTCCGCGACCGTCTCTCCACATATCTGGAAAGGAAAGGCGTCTTTGCTGACTCGATGTTTGGGTTTCGCTCACATCTGTCGGCACAGGACGTCCTTCTCCAACTCCAGCACGACATCATTGTACCTAATACTATGCGCCACAATGACAAAGCCGTTCTGGCCCTCGATCTCCGAGGCGCCTTCGACAATGTCAAACACAGTAGTATCCTTACCAACCTTAGCACCACGAATTGCGGATCTAGAGCTTTCAGGTACATCTGTGCATTCCTCTCACATCGCACCGCCTTCATCCGCATCGACTCTGCAGAACACGGTCCGTACCCACTAGGCACCCGGGGTACACCACAGGGAGCGGTCCTCTCACCGCTCCTCTTCAATCTAGCCATGCTCCAACTTCCTTCGCTCCTCGCCCAGGTAGAGGACACACACCACGCTCTATACGCAGATGACATTACCATCTGGACCAACTCGGGCTCCCCCGCACAAATTGAAGACCGCATGCAGCGCGCGGCACTTATTGTGGACACCTATGCCTCATCATGTGGCCTGGAATGTTCCCCTACCAAATCATCTCTTCTCTCAATCTCACCTCTACCGCCACCTCAGATATATCTCCCGTCTGGCCCGATACAGGTCGTCTCAGAAATTCGCATATTAGGCCTCCACATCTCCTCTACTCTCAACCCTGGTTCTACCATTGCCCGTCTTCGACGCACTAGCGAGCAGGTTAGCCGTATGATTCGGCGGGTCTCCACCAAACGTGGCGGCCTCCGCGGCTGGCACTCCCTCCGCTTGGCTCAAGCGTTTGTGACCAGCAGAGTCCTTTACGCCACTCCCTACCTTCGCTTGCGTCGCCACCACGAGAACCAGCTGGACGCACTGCTCCGCTCGGTTCACAAGCGAGCACTAGACCTTCCCATTGCTACCTCCAATCGCCGCTTTGCGGCCTTGGGAGTACACAACTCGTATGACGAGTTGCGGGAGGCCCATCTCGTCAACCAAGTCAATCGCCTGTCCCAGACGACTCCTGGGCGCCGCCTTCTGGATAGGCTCTCACTGAACCCGATCTCTACCCCACTTCCCCCTGCTTCCGTCCCGGAGCTATGGCGGCACAAACTTTGGGTTGAACCTCTTCCTCGCAACATGGATCCCACTCAACACACAGGCAGACGCCTAGCCCGAGCACACTCTCTTCACACTCGGTACTCCAATTCTCCTGGCGTCTTCTATGTAGATGTCTCGGGACCAACTCCCTCCGGACACTTTACGGCCGCAGTGATCTCCGAGGGCCACCACATTGATGGTCTCTCTTTCCGCTCACCGGACACAACACAGGCCGAAGAGGTGGCCATCGCTTTGGCCGCCTCTCACCCGACCTCAAGGGTCATTATCACGGACTCGCGCTACGCCTGTTCCCGATACCTCCAGGGTACCATAGCTCCTCTGGCCGCCCACCTTCTTCGGGCGGCCTCATGGCGCTTTGAGCCTCACTCCATCCGCATCGTCTGGTCTCCTGGCCACGCGGGTCTCCCCGGTAACGAAGCGGCGCATGCCGCTGCCTGCGTCTCTCCCTCCCGGGCCGTTACCACCTCCGACTCTGCGTCTACCCCAGACACCTCAGCTCTTACGCAGTACCGCGCAATTCTAGAGCATTATCGCAGCTCACGCCGCCTTTACCCAGACCCTGCACGGGGCCTCTCTAAAGCGGATGAAAGACTTCTGAGACGCTTGCAGACTAACACCTTCTTGTGTCCTGCGGCCGCCCAGCATTTCATGCCGGGTATACACGGCTACTGTGCGCATTGTGGGGTCCTGGCCGACACCTATCACATGATGGCAGTATGCCCCTCCATACCCCTTCCTTTTTCATCCCCCTTCCCCCTACCCACAAGAGAGGCTTGGGAGGAGTTCCTGCTTGGCTGCTCTACCCTGGACGCTCAACGCTCCCTGGTGGCCCGCGCCCGAGCGGCGATCATTTCCAGTGGACTTCCGGAATAGGGAGACCACCCAAGTGCTTCTGTAGAGCAACTCTCTGTAATTTTCTGATTAAATGTTTCTCCACCACCACACCACC